>NC_060275.1:100338642-100697594 GCF_021613505.1 Equus quagga
AGATTCCCTTTAATATTTCTTACAGTTCCGTTCTTTTGGTGATGATTTTTTTCCCAGCTTTTGTATGTTTCAAATGCCTTTTATATGCCTTAATTTTTAAAATATGATTTTTATCTGGTAAATAATCCTGGGTTGACAGTTTTTTCTTTCCAGAACGTTAAAGGTGGTGCTACACTGCCTTCCATCTTGCACTGTTTCTGTGCTACCAATCTCGTGTGTTCTTTTTCCTTTGTACCTACTGTGTTCTTTTTCTCTGATTCGTTTTGAGTTCTTTTTTCTCTTTAACAGTATTTCTAAGCAATTTGATTATGATATGCCTTGCTGACACATTTCTTGTTCCTGGGGTTCTTTAAGCTTCTTTGATATGTGGGCTTATACTTTTTTATAAAATTTGTAGTTTTTGTACATTTTTCGTTGAAATATATTTTTCTGAACCCAATTCTTACTGCTCTCCTTGAACAATTTTAATGACGTCTACCTTAGTCAGCTTGAAATTGTCCTACAGCCCACTGAGACTGTTCATTCTTTTAGTCTTTCTTTTCTCTCTGTGTTTCATTTTAGATAGTTTCCATTGCTGAATCATCAAGTTCACTATCCTTTACTACTGAAATGTCTAATCCCATCAATTCATTTTTCATCAAACAGAAGTTTCACTTTTTGATCTTCTAGGTCTCTAAAAATATTTATCTTTATTCCGACTTTTTGAAAATAGGAAATTCATTTATAACAACTTTCAAAGTCCTTTTTTTTATTAAGTATGTGATCTGTGTCTTTTACAAATATGTTTCAAGACTTTAATATTTCTTTTCATTGTGGGTTATATTTTCTTTCATTTTTGTGTGCCTAGTAATTTTGAATTGGATATCTGACATTGTGAACTTTATCTTGTGGTTGATATTTTTGTATTCCTATAAATCTTGCTTGGTGTTTTCTGGGATAAAATTAAGTTACTTGAAAATAGTTTGTTACTTTTATTTCTTGTTTTGTTAGCTGCAGTGTGAGCAGTGTTTCCTTTAGAGCTAATTATGCCCCACTACTGAGGCAAAATTCTTATGAGGATTCTGCCCAATGCCCTGTGATTTATAGTTTGTCCTTTTGTGCTGAGGGCAACAGGAAATATTCCTGGCCCTGAGTGAGTGTGAGGGACGGTTCTCTCTGCTCCTTTTGGGTGCTTCTTTTTCATGCTTGGACAGTGTCCTCCCCTCCAGGCACTGATTAGTATCAGTTGAAAACTCAAGTGAGAGGCCTCTCTTCATCTCTCTGGAATTCTCTTTCTGTTCAGCTATGTCATCTCCAGTGCTCTGTTTCATAATCTCTAGCTGCTTTGACCTCCGGAGACTCCCAGCTCTGTCTCCTCATCCCGTGCAGAGAGACTGGCTCCATCTGAGTGTCCCTTCCTTGTACGTGGCCTTGCAATTTTCTAGAGGCATCAGACTGGGGAAACACAGCATTACCTCATTTATGCCCCCTCTCTCAGGGATTATTGTCCTTCATTACCTGATGTTTAATGTATTGAGACATTCCTTTATATATTGTATATATTTCTCCATTTTGGCTGAAAGTAAAAATTACTGGTGTGGGGACCTGGAATTGGCCACCCCAAGATATGTCTCTTTGGCATCAGGATTATTTGAGGCTGATTGCTTTTGATAAACTGGGACGGGGAAAGAGGCTCTGAGGAATGGAACTTGCCCTTTGTTAGGACACATTTACGTTTGTAAGGTAAATCTCTATCTGTAAAGGTGCCTCCCTCTCTGTACCAGGAAGAAGAAAGGAGATGACCTTCTCTCTAAAAACTCTTAATCAATACCAAAGGCAAGGACTTAAAATCTGCATTTTATTGTGCTAGTCTGGTAACCTCCTGTAACTGACTTCCCTCCCCCTCCCAACGTTGGCATCTCCTTAAAGATTAAGCATCTTTCTTTAGGCTGGGAACTGATTGCGGTGCTCATCTGTGACCCTCCCCCAGCCCGAGGCAACACACGTGCCACCCCGCGGCGTTCACTGGGACAGCAGACCTATCTGTCGTTTCCATCGAGTTCTGTGCTGACAGAGCGGCCTCGTGACTATTGTAAAAGGGACATTTCAATCACATGTGAAACATCCTGTTTGGGGTATATAACCACTCTGTGCACCCCACTTCTTCGGTGCCCTTTCTTCCTTCGGGAATAAAGGCCCCGGGCCATGGTTTCTCATAAAGCTTTGTTTCATTTTCTCTTGCTATTCTGTCTCATGTGAATTTAATTCATTCTCCAGCCAGACGAACCCACATCTGGGGAGAGGAAATGTCCTCCTCCCCTACACCGGTTAATTTTCTTTAAATGTTTGAGATTTTCTGTAAAGATATGTAGAACTCACAGAATTGAAGGGAAGGCTGAAAGAACAAGTAAAAGGGCCACAACTGTGAGGTCTTCAGAACCATAACTATTCCACAATCTTTTCTAGACAAAGAAATCTTTTCTAGACAAAGTTACTAGAGTAAATGCTCATTTATATTTTATTTGTTTCTCTATTTATTATTTTGTTCTAGTATTGAATTCTAAAGGTTGGTTAAACTTTAATGATATGTACGAATGTGTATTATATCTTTATAACGTGTGTGTGTCTGTGTGTGTGCAAGAGAGAGAGATAGACGAGAAGGGAAGAGTAAAGAAAGGACCGGAAAAGATGGAAAGGAAAGGAAAGGGGAGGGGTGGGATGGGACCAGAAAAGAAGAGAAGAGAAGGATGGGAAGGGAAAGGAAAGAAAAAGGAAGGGAAAGGACAAGAAGGAAAGAGAAAGAGGTCTGGGGATGATGCGGGGTCGGTGAGCCGAGGAGTCGAAAGAAAGATTTCTTAGACTCTCAAGATCTGGCAGTAGTGCTCTTTTATTTAGAGAATAGTGTGGAATAGCATGGGGACAGGACCCACGGGCAGTCAGAGCTTCTGCTGCTGCCGCTTCTGCTGCCCCCGCTGGCATGGGGACAGAGCCCATGGGCAGGCAGAGCCGCTACTGCTGCCCCCGCTGGCATGGGGACAGGACCCATGGGCAGGCAGAGCTGGTGCGTGGGGACAGGACCCACGGGCAGTCAGAGCTCCTGCTGCTGCCCCGAGTTGAGGGTTAGGGCTAAATTTAAGGCATAGGTATATGATTCATCTCTTTACAAGACAAAGGAAAGAACATGAAAAAAGTTAAAATGGTGTCAGTGCCCGTATGGTCTGGCCATTTGGCGGTCCCACAACTTTTAGATAAGAATCAAACCGGATTGAGTAAATGGCAGAAGTCACCGCTTGAATTTTATCCTTGGCTGAAGACAAAGGAGGATTTGTGGGGGGGGAGGGTCAGTTACATGAGGTTGCCAGACAGTAACCAACTTAAGTTCTTGCCTCTGGCATTGATTAAGAGCTTTTAGAGATAAGACCATCCCCCCTTCTTCCTGGCACAGAGAGGGAGGCATCTTCACAGATAGAGGTTTCCCTTAGAAATGTAAATGTTTCCCAGCAAAGGGACAAACAAATTCCACTCCTTGGAGCCTGAATCTCATCTGTAGTTTTAAAACTAACCAGCCTAAAAATCCTCATCATAAGCCATTTTAAAATTAAGCAGCCTAAAAATCCTCATCAGGGATAAATGGAGACATGAGCCAATACTATTTGCTCACATAAAGACTTAAAACATGGAAGAGAGTTAATTCTCAAGAAAGAAATCTGGATAGTGTCACCAAAAAAAGAAATAGCTAAAATAAAGTACAAAAAATACACAAATATTTACCATATCCTAATTTACTTGAAGGTGCTGTTGGAGGTGCACATGGCAAATAGGACAGTTGTGTTCAGACACAATTAATGTAAGATAAAATTGAATGTGGCTATATATTTATTTAACTTCTAATTACAAATAACATTTATTTTCTAGAAATAGAAAAAATTATTTTATTATTAACTCCTACATTCTACTATCCATAGAAACATTGTTTGATGTCTACTTATTTGCAGATATTTTTCTATGAAATTATAGTTTAGATTTAAAGAACTGAATATTTTATTGTTCTTTATTTTTCTTTTTTTTGGTACATTTTGCTTTATTTTATTCTTAATTGTGATAGTGTATATGGTTGTACCAAACACTTTTTTCCATAGTTTATTCTTGAGGAGACCAAGGAAAATTCATTGCAATCTCCTACTCCTTTTATTGCTTCAAGGAAACAATTAAATTATAATTCCAATTCAATAGCATTCTCAATGCACCTATCACAAGTAATCTACAGTTTTATCTATTTTTCGTATTCTGGTCTACTGGATTCCTGCATTCCTACAGCCTAGGAAAAAAATAAAGTTTACCATCCTTAAAAATGTAGACAAGGGGCTGGCCCCATGGCCAAGTGGTTAAGTTTGCGCACTCTGCTTCAGTGGCCCAGGGTTTGGCTGGTTGGGATCCCAGGCGTGGATGTGGCACCACTCTTCAGGTGATGCTGAGGTGGCCTCCCACATAGCACAACCAGAAGGACCTACAGCTGAAATATACAACTATATAAAAAAAAGTAGACAAATACAAAAGAAAAAGTAGAGAAAAATGAAAGAAATCTCTTCATTTCTTTTTTCCAGTTTTATTGAGAGATAACTGACATATAACGTTGTATAAGTTTAATGTGTACAACATGTTGGTTTGATCTACTTATATATTTCAATATGATTACCATTAGCATTGTTCAGCTTTTTTAGGTTCCTCTTATTAGAGATAACATAGAGTATTTGTCTTTCTCTGTCTCACATTTCATTTAACTTAGTGTCCTCAAGGAGCATCCGTGTAGTCACAAGTGGCTGGGTGTCCTTGTTTCTCATGACCAAATAATATTTCATTGTGTATACATATATATACCACATCTTCTTTATCCATTCATCTGTTGAAGAATATCCAGGTGGTTTCCATATCTTGGCTATTGTGAATAGTGTCAATGAACATGGGAGTGCAGATGTCTCTTCGAGATAGTAATTTTATTTCTTTTGAATATATACTCAGAAGTGAGATTGCTGGATCATATGGTAGTTCTATTTTTAATTTTTTTAGGAATACTCATGCTGTTTTCCATAGTAGCTGTAACAATTTACATTCCTATCAACAATGCACAAGGGTTCCCTTTCCTCCACATTCTTGTCAACACTTGTTATCCCCTGTCTTTTTGACAATAGCCACTCTAGGAGATGTGAAATGATATCTCATTGTGTTTTTGTTTGCTGAGGAAGATTTGCCTGAGCTAACATCCGTTGCCAATCTTCCTCTTTTTCTTGCATGTGAGATGCTACCACAGCATGGCCACTGAGAGAGGAGTGGTGTAGGTCCAAGCCTGGGAAACAAACCCAGGACACCAAAGCAGAGTGCTGAACTTAACCACTAGGCCACTGGAGTTAGTGCTCTTTGTGGTTATAATTCGCATTTCCCTGATGATTAGTGACCTGGAGCACCTTATCATGTACCTGTTGGCCATTTGTATGTTTTCTTTGGAAAAATGTGTATTCAGTTCCTCTGCCCATTAAGCATTTGTCCATGTCTCTCTGACCACTTTTCCACAAAAAAATTTTTATTCTTGTGTTTGAGTGTCAGAATTAGGGGATAAAAATTTGTTTCTTTCTTCTTTGAATGTCAAGAAAAAAAGATAATTTTCGTCAATTACCTGTTTCCATAATTATCTAATTGTTTCATTAAAAAGTTAATATAGGCTTAATTGGTTATGTTTTAGCATAAATTTTATCCAATTATGTTTAAAAAGTCAAGACTAAAGCAGTTCTTTACCAGCTACCAATCTCAGTCCTTAATATTTCTTCGTTGTATCTTTTGGAATTATTTATATTCATTTCTTTTATCACAATTTATATATTTCCTTAAATTTTAAATTCATATTTATTGGATTTTTTGACATTAATAACTTTAAAAATTATGGAGCAGATTAATAATTCACTATAGTATATGTATTACTTAAATTATGTTAAAATACTCCTGATATATACAACATGAAATATATCTTCTTCTGTAATGAGAAGTAAAAGTTATCTAGTTAGATTTATCCACCATTTAACAATTCTTTATTGATTTTCTCAGAAAATTTCCATTTACTTGCAAATATATGTATAGTGTATACATGTATATATACATATATATCTATATTTATAAATAAATGAAATATTCTATTATACCTTGTATTTTTAAATCTTGCTTCACCACTAACAGCCACTTCTGAATATCAAAGATATTTAATTAATTATTTTACGTACAAAATAATTTTCCATTTTGAATACATTAAGATAAATAAAGCTTCTATTCAGAAAAACGATTGTGTCTACCTTTTTACCAAGAAAAAAAATGCTCTTTTGAAAGTTCCATGTAGATTTGTTTGAGCTTTTCTATAAGGTAAATTCATTAAAATGGAATTATTAGATCAAAATCTGTATACATTTTAAATGTAATAAGGTGCTCAGTAATGTGATTCACTTAATTTGTGCTAGATTTAAGCATGCCAGATTCTCCCAAATATTGATTGCTTTCCATATTGCAATGATAAGCCAAACATTTTAGGCTATCAGTCGTTCAACATGGCCAACAAAACAAAACAAAACAAAAAACTAACACAGAATATTAAATGGAATTCTTCCCTGTTTGGCATTTCAGCTCAGAAAACATAGTTGAAAAAAGCAGGTGCCTTGTATCTCCAATTTCAGTATGAGCAACTAAACTGTTTATGCAGTATCTCCAAAGTGGTTTTATCACTTTAAATCATTATCAAACTCCATATAGGGTAGGTGAGGAATCAATAAAAAAGGCAATTGAAAGAATTTTTAAGATCCTTGTTGGGCTGGTATTATGGTGCAGCAGTTAAGTTCACATGTTCTGCTTCAGTGGCCCAGGGTTCACTGGTTTGGATCCCAGGTGCAGACCTATGCACCATTTGTTAAGCCATGCTGTGGCAGGCGTCCCACATACAAAGTAGGGGAAGATGGGAATGGATGTTAGCTCAGGGCCAGTCTTCCTCAGCAAAAAGAGGAGGATTGGCAGCAGATGTTAGCTCAGGTCTAATCTTGCTCAAAAAAAAAAAAAAAATGATCCTTGTCATATTATGGCCCTGGGAGGAGGGTAGAGTTTACTCCCTGCAACTGTAAGCACAGTGAAGAGGGTGTCATGTGACCACTAACTCTGGAGGACATAATCTCTGAAACCTTACAACTCACAAGTTGCAAAGGTGAGTGGCTGACTGGAGCTGACACAGCAGAAGCAGGAGAGGGAGCTGGATTTGGACCTGTCCTTTCATGGTTTTCAGCACAAGGAGGCTTGCGTTTTCCTAATGCCCATGTAAGTATTTGGAAAGCCATTGCAGTTGAGTAAACCTGGCCACAGTGGCTTACCTAAAGGTGCAAGATTATTGCTCAGAGAAAGCCTCTGTGGAATAAACAGCTAGAAACAGGAGTAAAGGCATATTGATAAGAGAAATGGCCATCTGGGTGAGACATATCCTGACTTGAGTGTCTGCCAGTGGGAGATTCCCAAGGATTTGAATCTGCCAAAAGCACCAGAAAGCTTCACAGGTGACAGAAACAGCTTAGACTTCCTGAAGCCAGATTTTAAGTAAATAGACTGTGCATATTTTTTTCTCTTTTCTTCTAAAATAATTTTTTCCTGGTCCCAACCCAAGAGGGGCTATAAAAGCAACTATTGATTTCAAGAGAGTGTGGAATTACAAAGAGAAAAGAAATCAACTATAATCCCTTCCTTCTCCACTATAGGCTTCTCGTTTATAGTGAGAATTAAAGGATTTCTGAACAGCTAATAGATAATATTTGAAAAAAAATACAACTAATTTATCTTTTAGCATTCTTATTAAATTTTAATGTATGCTCTCAAATGTAATTAGTGTATTAATATGGAGGAATATGAAATTTGCTCTTATACTATAAAAATTAAAAAACATTTACAATATGCTGAGGTCTGTTCCAAGCACTTTACATGTTGCAGAGGACAATGAAGAAAGTGTGATCCCAGATGCCATGTTCTCTTCCCTGGCAAGTCACATCGATGACAGATTGTTGTGGGAGAAAGAGGCCTGGACATTTCAGCTCAACTCAGGAAAACATTGAAAGGCCATTCTTGCTATAATTTCCCCCGAGTGATCAGTTGGGGTTGTTGTCAGGCCTGCTTTGCAGCTAAACTACTCCCTCAGCCCATTTTTACTTCCTTCCCCTTCCTTGCACAGGTGTTGATCCTAGGACTACTCAAAACACCATGCCAACTAAATTTTGTCCTGGAGTCTGCCACCAGAAGTACCCAACCAGCAATACATATAATAATTTCTTTAATATTAAAACAACTCTCTGATGTGGGAACTATTAATATTCCCATTTTAAGATAAAGACATATAGAAATGCGTTTCTGCATTTCAAACAAATAAGTAAACATATATCAATAGTGAATGCTCTCCAAAAGCATACAGACTTTTACTTTATGAAATTTTTAAAAGTACACTATTAGCAGACGTATGAAGGAAAACAGCACATTTAGATACATTTTTGATCAAATCAGCAGGATGCCTATGGAATAAGCAACAATGTTTTGTCAGATAATAAAACTTTTAATTTTATTATCATTTCTGAAAAACCAAACACCTGTCCGTTATATCCAAAATCAAGTTTTGACGATTTTTTCACACTTTAGACCTACCTGCCTTTTGATTTTTTTTGTGTCTTCATAGGACCAAGATCTTACTTCCCAAATTACAAATATTTTCCCTAGTCTTTGCCTTACTTCCCATTACCACCTAAATGCCATCTACTAGGTTTAAATCTCTATATTATTCAAGACTAGGTATTTTATCGTAGAGATATGATGAAATCTGAATACCCCAGTGATAACACAACAAAGAGTCGTTTGTTAATCTGACAAAGTTTGCTGCAGTCTCACGGCTCTTTAAAGACTCATGGATCCAGCGCACTTCCATTATACGACACCATCATCTTAAGATGTGGCTTCCAACTCATGTTAGCATGGAAAGAGAAATAAAAATATCACTCAAACCAGGAGTCATGCATATCATTTCTGTTCAAAATTCTTTAGGATTTAGAGAAGCACACCAGCTATTGATGAGCACTGATACTGTCTATAATTCTCAACCCAGACCAACCCTATGACTAAAATAGTTGCCTACTGTGACTCTCAATAAGAGTTCACCAGTCATATTCCAGTCAGTAAAAGAATAGATATGATTACATCATCCCAAATTCTCCAACTCCCACTAAAGAAAATATCATTTTGAAACTATGCATCCATAAGACTCACTATAGGACCTACTTTTTTTTATGCATTGAAATCCTACAATAGTTGAAAAGAATTACCTTTTGTTGAAGTGTCATTGGCCTTTGAGAGGAACGTATGAAACATCTTTCCATGTTGATTATCTTCAAAGAATCTTTGGAAAATTTCACAATGTAAGAGAACCAAATAATATCTTGAATATAGTGAGTTCTCAATAGCTATTTTCTTAAGGATTGAATATTACATTGTGACTTCAAATTATAGTTAAAATTACAGAACGTTTGTTCCTTTTTCTCAGAGGCTGGTTAGTTATTCAATGAGTTTATAATTGCAATCGTGCATCAACAAAAATTGTTGCCATTTGAAAACCAAAGCCTTTGACTATGCAATTTACAAGATTGAAATATTGAACCCACTTTAACACCATAAACGTCTATCAACTATCTCCAAAGTAGAAGGCATCAAGATTATAGGAATGAATAAAACCAATTAAAACATATATTATCAATTTTATCTTTTTTAAAGAAAAAAGATTTCTTAATAAAGCTACACTATTACAGAGGAAAACCTTATCAATGTTTCCATGATAATTTTAATAATATACTTTATATGCTAAACATTAGAAAAACTAAACACTACATTAAGACTCAGTTGCTTGTTTCTTTGATCTAAGCTCTATTTAGCCAATGTTCAATGGTTGAGTATCGAGGGTAAATATATGCATCTCAGACACAGATGAGAATGGCTGATTTATAAGGTCACTTCCTAAACAGTTCAATTGTATAATTTCAACAAACCTTATGTCTAGGTTTAATGTAAGAGTCATAGACCAAACTGAAACTTTTCTTATGGGTCAGAAGATGCCTTGGGCACTTATGCTCCATACCAGCAATCCTGTTATTGACTCAGCTATAGATCATCTTGATTTGGCAGGAAAACTAGCCACTTCATCTTTTCTGCTCCAGTTCACTCAGTTGAGGATCAAAATAAAAAATGTTTCTTTCTGATTGTCTTATAGAGAAGATATTTATGTCATTCTGTTAGCTCTAATCACCTATAGAAAAAACTTGGCCAGCAATACACGGCTTTCTGTTTCCCAGTTGTGTTTCCAACTGTGCCTTCTGTTAAGGTATACTTGGGGTACAGTGGGTAAGTAGTAGAAACCTTATGATGAGAAGAAGTGATGTTAATATGATAGAGGTTAACCAATTCCCTGGCAAATATACGCCTGGGCAAGAAGAAGAAAGAGGCTAGCTGGTGACAGATAATGACGTTATAGAAGCCAACTGTATGAAGTAAGTGGCCAGGAAAACCAAAAAGTGTCAGAGGCTACATCTAGATCCAGAGAAGAACCTGAGGAGAAAAAAATAAGACTCCAAAGCTAGGGTGCTCTAGAGCTACCCTCTATTCCACCAGGGACGTCAAAGAAAAATTAAGCATGTACGGATTGATATTAATCTATACACGTATATTATAGGATGACATCACTATTATGTTTGTGGGGCCAAAAAGTACATTATTTATATGCATTTTATTTGAATAAGAAATGAACAAGAACATCTAAAAATGGTAACGAGCACTTCCTCAGAGAGTTGATCATTTGTGTTTGCTCTCATATACTGATATTGACATTACATTATTAAAGAAAGTTGGTGCAAGGTTTAGAGTTTATTAAACTTTTGCGGTGTGTGTTTTCATCACTTTAGACGCCATTATCCCAGGAAGATCTAACTGGATCTATCAGTAGCTACAAGACTGTGGTTTCAACCTGGTCAGGCGTATATACTGTGGTATTACTGTGGAAATGTGCCCCACTGGAAAACAAAAATATCATAAAGAAGATCCAGTTAAACCTCAAATGAAATGTTTTTTTTCTGGCAGCAAAGGAAGAAGTAGCACAGGGTAGTCCAATGAGATGAGACAGGGGCATTCACTTCAATTGTATGCACGAGAGAGCTCAGAAAGGAAATATCTAATTTTCAATTCCAGGCATCTGCAGACCAAGTGCTTGTGTCTCATAGTATCTGGTTATAAATTACCACTCTAACAGCAATTGAAACAATAATAACTCAGTTTTCCCATCTTAGTATTTATTGATATACCTCACTACAAAAAAATCCAAATGGTAAGTCCCACTCAAATGATAACTCTTTAATTAGGTCCTAATATGTGTGAAAGGCTTAAGTATGAAGGAAACAAAATTTTAATATGATGCATGGAAGGGGGGGACTTCAAATTTACAGTGGTAGAGATTTTGTCCAGATTTTTTATTGTAGTAGATAACTTTTATATGAAAAAAATTAAATTTACAGAAAAATTATGAGAGCAAGAATATTGCAATGAATACATATAAGCTTTTATCTAGTTCATTACTATTTTACCCATCTATACATGTACTTTATCATTTACCCCCTCAATCTCTCTCTCTCTCTTTCTACAGACACATGTACACATGCACACACTCACACACACATGATATTTGAAACATTTGAGAAGTTGAAGACATTATGGCCCTCTATCCCTGAATAAATAATCATGCATTTTTTAACAATAGAGAAATTCACACTACAGTTATTAACCTCAGTACATTTACAAAATTTTACCTAATTTACTTTACATCATATAATTTTGTCATCTGAACCCGTAATGTTCTTCATAGTATTTTTCCTTTCATTATTGACCCCAGTCTAAAATTTGATATTGCATAGCACGCTACAACATTGGTAAAGATAAAATGAGGTTTTGAAACTTGATGCGAAGTGTTCAAATGTTTGTGTGCAGAAAGAGCTTGCTCCTGCTATGGCGTCAAATTTTCCAGTAATCTAGATGCGAGATTCAAGTTATGAATGAATCTTAGAATCATGAGAGGCAGAATTCAGTAAAGTGGAATGCTATTAAATTCAGGTCTACTCTTTTTCCCCTAATATCTCTCTAGGATAACAAGCAAACACAGGAAAAATGAGATATCATCTTTATATCTAAGATTGTTCCCAACACTATAGTTGTTTTCTCAGGAAATGTGTTGATGATTCCATAAAATATTTGCATATTAATTAATCCATTCATCTATTTAGCAAATATTCAATGAGTGTTTAATATATGTTGAGTTTTTATTGACAAGCTACAGATATACCGATGAACTCATAGGAAAGCTCCTGGCTGACAGTAGCGGAAGAGATCAGGGAAGACAGAAACCATATCATAAAGGGCATTGTAAGTCTTGATATGAAGTTTGGAATGTATTAGAAATATAATAATAAGCCATTAAAGGTTTGGGACAGTACATTGACTTACATTCTAGAAATATAAATCCGGATATTGTTTTCAAAATAGATTTTCAAATGTTTGGTAAATTTACCGTAAATGTGACTACAATTCTCCACTCTCTCCATCACTTTCTCAACCACCATAGAGCATCCACACTCCTTGCAATGTGTCTTTGCAGCAACTCTCATCATTTTCATTCCTTCATCCCTTAAATCTGGCTTGCTTTTGCAACTTTTGGCCAACAGAGTGTGGCAGGGGTGACAGTGCTCCAGATCTGAGCCTAAGCCTCATAAGGCATTGCACATTTCTGTTCTCTCTCTTGAACCCCTTAGATAATTATGAAAAATGCCAAGGCTGGTCTGCTAGATGAAGAGATGAATGAAACAGAGCCAGTAATCTTAGCTGAGGTTAACTTACATCAGCCAACAGCCAGCTGACTGCTAGAGATATGAGTTTGCCTAAGCCAAGCCCAGCACTTCTCTGTCAAGCCCAGTCAAGATTATGAGAAGCATCTGGCTCTTCCATAGACTCATGAACAATCAAAAACCTTTCTTTCTTTAAGCCACTAGCTTTGGGGGTAGTTTGTTTTTCATGAATAGCTAAGTGCTGCAGGGAAAAAATGCTACCAAGGAGTACAGTTAGAAACCTAATATGACAATGAAGGCCAGTGAAGATTTTGGCATGGATTAAAGATCTAATGTTAGAAATGGAGAAAAGAACATATTTGGTATATGTTTTGAAGATGAATTTAAGAGGATTTCTAAATGGTTTGAATGTGGATTGTGACAAAGATTACTAATTATCATCCAAGACTCTTTTTCTATTTTTCCTTCAGGGCAAAAGAGAAGATGTGCCATTTCTGTAATCTTAGCTGAATTTGTTTTGCTGATTATCAGTTTTTAACATTTTGATTTGAAAAATACACTTTGTATTGAGTAGTTAAATAAAACCTCAGATCAAAAACTGTTATAAAAGGAAGAAGACACATTTTCTACTCACTAATATAACTATTGCGTGAACATTTGTGATAATTTGAATGATCCCATGGAAATAATTCTGGAACAATTCCTCTTTTTTCTCATAAAGCTCTACTTGGGAAAAAAATTCTACCATTATTTTCTTTTATTTTTAATTTGGCCTGAAAATTCTTTTTATAGCTCTCAATTTATATTTATTTTCAAAATAAGTTTTTGTAAAATGATTAAATGCATGTTTAAAGATAAATATTTCCTCATAGTTTTGATGGGTAAAGCTACAATGTTAGAGACATATTGTAAGCAATAAGCTGCTCATTTTCAGCTACTTTTAAATGTCAAGACTCACTTTTTAAGGCTTTTTCTGTGTTAAGAAAGCACAATTACTTTTTCATTTTTTTCTTATTGACGAGCACAACAGGGGAAATTATTCTGTGTATAATTTATTTTCTGCTGTTGTTCAGACTCTACAAAATGTCATTCATATAACACATAAACAGTCCCAAAGTAGCAAAATAAAACTTGAATAAAGTTCTGGGAAATGCCTTTCCAATGTTTGCAGAAGATTACAATTGCCTGTAAAGAGTTAGGGAAAAGATGAAGCCTTTTGATGAACTATTTAGTTATAAATTTAATCATAACACAGATCTAACATTTTACATTAATGTCTGTGATGGTTATGTGTCAACTTCACTGGGCTGTGGAGTGCCCAGATATTTGGTTAAACACTATTCTGGGTGTGTCTTCGAGGGTGTGGATGAAATGAACATTTGAATTGGTGAACTAAGTAAATCAGATTGCCTTCCCCACTGTGAGTTGGCCTCATCCAATCCACCCAAGGCCTGAGTAAGGCAAAAACCAGAATAAGAGAAAATCTGCTTTTTCTGCCCGTCTTTGAACTGGGGCATTGTCTTCTTGTGCCTTCAAACTAGAGTTTACATCATCAACTGTCCTGCTTTTAGTCCTTTGTACCTAGGCTCGAACTATCCCATTTCTTTCCTAGCTTGATATAACGGAATGCATGACGTGCTAGAAATACATACATTCATTCCCTCAACAAAACAAGATCTCTTAGACACCATAAAATATTATATATACTATGGAACAAAACGTTAAAAAAAAAAAAACTTCCCTCATGAAGTTTATATTTTATTGGAGAAAGAGATTACAAAAATACATTAATAAAATCTGTGATAGTTTAGATAGTGATAAAGACAATAGGTAAATGGAACACAGAAGAAGATACGTTCTTATTAAGAATGTGGCATTTGAATAAAAACCTGAAAGAGGCACATAAATGAGCAAGGTAGATATTTGGGGAGAGGTCTCTCAGGCTGACGAAGGAGTAGGAATGCAGCCTTTGAGGGAGCAGCTACCTGCAATGCATAAGGAGAACTATTAAGTAAGGTATCATGTATTGTAGATCATTCTAAAGCTGTTGGTTTTTACCATGAATGAGATGGGAATAGAGTGGAGGATTTTGAGTAGTAGTTAGCAGGATCTGACTTCTATTTTAACAATATTCTTCTAAGTGTTGGATTAAGAATAGATGAAAGGGAACACACGTAAACGTGTAGAGACTGTATGTTGTCATCATTGAATAAAGTAATGATGACAGTGTGTACTAGGGTGTCAGTCAGTGGACACATAAGAACATATTTTGGACATATTTTGAAAATAGAGACAGGTTTTGCTAACACATTGGTTGTGAGATATTAATGGTATGGGAACACTCAAAGATGAGTCCAAGTTTCCATAATCTGTGTAACTGGGAAGGTGGACTTGTCACTTTCTGTGATCAGAAAGACTTTAGGTACAGCAAGTTTTCTGTACAATACAGAATCTTTTGGACATAAGTTTGAAGTCTCTAAGAAGTAGAGGAGGCAGGTAGATATATTATTTGGGAATTTATGGGAGAATTTTGTCTAGAAATATATATGTGGAACTTTTCTGTGTACAAATGGTACACAAAAAGCTATAAATTGGGTGAGATTAAAAAGGTACTAGATATAGATAGAAAAGATAAGTTTTCCAATGACCGAATCTGGGACATTTCAACATTAAGAAACAATTAATCAAGGAGGAAGCTTTAAAGGAGAACAAGAAGTGGATGATGAGATAGAATAAACACCTTGAGAGTGTGCTGTTCTGAAATCCAAGTGAAAATACATTTCTGAAGAAAAAGAGAAAAAAATAGATAAGCAGGAGGACTGAGCAATGACTAACATGCTTTGCAACAGGTAGAGATTAGCATCCTTGCTGGGGGAATGTTGATGGAGTAAAAATCTGTTGAGAATGGATTCGAAGAGTATAGGATGAGAAAAATTTGAGTAAAGACAATGTTATTTTTTCAAGAGATTTAATGCTAAATTGAAGAAGAAAATTGGGCAGTAGCTAGAGGAGAAAGTGGTATCAAAAGATGATTTTACAAAACTGCAGCTTCCTATTTTTAATGGGAATAATCCAATAGGTATGGATAGAATTGATGAGGCAGGTCCAGTGTGGACAGTGGGTAAGTTCCATTTACCAATAGGGAGAAGTTGCCTTTGCCTGGAGCATAGTCAATCCTTCTTAAGTAAAAGGATTTTAGGAACTTTCATATAATTTGAAAAGTGAGAGGAAAAAAATACACTAAGGAAATATGATACTTTTTTCCAGGCATCACTCAGAGTCCCTTTCAGGTGTTATGCTCTTCTGGAATCTATTATGATTTCTGGTCTCCTGCTTATCCAATTCTTTCCTAGAAATGAAGAGTGCTGGTATTGATTGGTGACATAGATAGGGCCATGGGTTTTCTTGTTGTTTTTGTCTTGTTTTGTATTGCTTTAAGGGTAAGATTTAGTAAGAAGACTAAATATAGTTTGTGTGGTTCTTTGGATTTTATTTGTTTCCAAACAGCTTGAGGGGTATGGGAATAAGGGTGTTTCCATTAGGCAGAATATCCAGTAAGATTCCATTCCCCTTTCTTTGTTCAATGCTGTTTCAACTCACAGGAGCCACCTGACACAGGGACTGGAGACACTATCTGAGAATACTTAAGAGGCCCATACCTGATCAACACACAAGAATTTAATCAAAAAGTATTTCTTAGCTCATTTTTATTTTTTATTATTGGCAGTCAAATAATATATTAAGGTATTAATATTTTAAAAAGATACAAAGGAAGCCTGATTATTTTCTTTTGGGGACTTTTCTGGCATGCAGTCAGAAAAAGAAAAGTTTATGACATGTTTTAATCTAGATTAATATTGGCATTTGGATGAAAAACATCTTACTAATAAAGATGATGAGCTTTCCAGTCATTGTATACTTCTCATACATGGCCTTTGGGAACTTTTTGGAAGTGGTGGCTGGTAGTAGAAAGAATTCCAGTTTTCATAAGATTTCTAGAAAAATACCATCTCGATACCACCTCAACATATTTACATTGATTTGAAAGACAACAAAGGAAATTTCTGTATCATATGTTGTCAAACTTTATTTGTCCCAAGCTCTTTTGTTAATTAATGATTTGAGGATATTCAATTAGCCTCTTTAGCCCCAAACTCAAGTTAACCTGCAGATTTAAGAATCTTTTGAGGTAGCATTCCTATTTTATTTCCCCCCAACCACACAACTTTGTTAATTGACAAATCCAGTGATTCTAATCAGGAATAAGTTATTTAGGTAACAATGAAATATATTGCTACTTAAGCCAATTTTTAATTCTTGCTTCTTATTTTCATTAGTATCTTTTTTTTCTTTATTTTCATCTTGACTTTATTTCTTCCTACTTACTTGGATTGGATAAACTGTATTATCTCTATGAATATTCGATTGATAATTGTATAAATTTATGCATATTTTTTGTTAATGACTCCATATTAAAATTAATTGAAACCTTTAATGTGCATTCCAATATAGAATGTATGCTTTGGAATATAAAAATAACCTTAATATTTAAAATGTCTCAATCCAATACTTAGTATTGCAAAGGAAAATGAAAGAAAAAAACAGCTGTTGCCTTTTGATTTTATATTACCATTTTTTCTATTTTCTTGGGGAAAATGCATATAGAAGTGCAAGGACAACAAATTGTCAGGTTCAAATAAAAATTTATACCTTGAGATAAAAACAAGAGGCACAAGGAAACAACATAGATCTTCTCAACAGAAGGCCTCCTGTTGCTCTTGCTGTAGGTGGTAATGTCACATTGTCCAAAGGTCCTATGAATTAATTACTTTCTTGACACACTGTTGGGAACTTATTGCCAGCCTTCTTCCTTACAGAAAGCCTTTGATGTTTGGAAAAATAGGAAGCAAATTGTACTTTACTTTCATCTTTCAACTCTCAGGCATCTCTAAAACAAAGTATGCTTCTTGTCCTTCCACTGTTTTACATGGTATACTATGAAATGCAAGAATTTCTTGGTAACATTATCATTCTCCAAACTAAAGAATTGGCATACACTTCCTCTTCTTAGTCTTTGTCTTCTTGTTAAAGCCACCATCTTGTTTCTGTATATCCAAATTGAAACCTTGATTTCAGTTCTGATTTATACATCACTACCTTTGTTTAAATAATCACCAATGTTTTATAGTTTCACTCCTAAATTATTAATTTAACCATCACATCATATTGATTTATATGATCAAAATCATTTCTATACTTTTATTTTTTCTATTTTGTATTATTTCATTATGGGAATGAATCATAACTGATCTTTGACTCGTATTATCAATCCAGACAGGCGAATTTCTAACCATTCAGGGTGATTTTGAGATCCCATTAATCTCTTTTTCAAAAATTTCAAGAAATCACCATATACTATCCGACTTCCAATTTTTTTTCACAAAAAGACATAATAAGGTAGTTAAAAATAGATCTAATGGAAATCCAACATAGGCGCTGTTGTGTTGTAAATGCCTTTTGAAAAAGTGAGGTTAAGGGTGCAAATGATCTCTAATATCTTTCAGACATGACTGGAGTAAACATAATCAGAAAGGATAGAGCTACATAGTATGGAATAGCTTCCTTAGAAATGAAACTACCACAGCTTCTAGCTACTTTGGGATGATGAGGGACATTCCCGTCTCATCCTCCTCCTGGTTGACACAAATTAAGACTCATGCCTTAGTGAGCTCGCAGTTTCTGCAGTGTGAAGTGGTAAGAACAGCACCGTCCCAAGGGAGGAGCTTTCAAGTCAGTCCTATGTTCTCCATTGCTGCATTTGAGCCTTCGGAAATCTCAGAAGCACCTAAAAATATGATATAAACAGTAAGGGTCTCTCACCTGAAATTCGCTGTGGACCTCAAAACAAAAAAACAAATTAAAACATTTCCCCAAATTCACAGAGTTGGTGAATATAGGAGGTAGAATTTAAATTCCACCACTCAGCTCATTCGGACTCACTATATAGACTGCCTTTGGAAAAAAAAAACAGTTAAAATGAAAAGGAAATTGATAAAATCACAATACCCAAAGAGAATTAAAAAATACATTTGTAATGTTTGACAACGGAAATGGGCCCAAATAACAAATGGGACATAATTCATATCCTTGATTAAGTTGATTTGACACATTATACATATTATACACCATGAAACACAAAGCATCCATGGAACCTTTAAATATGATATTTTATATTTATACCAAGACCACAATAGATTAAAAATTTATAATATACACTTTTTGAAATTATGTCACAAAATGCAAAATTTTAAATTCAAAATTTAATTTAAATTTTAAAAATTAAATCTAAATTATATTTTAAAGATTAAATTGCATTTAACCAAAATTAATTTAAAAATAGATACATATTATGGCAAAATCTCTTTGTGTCTAAACAACAAAAATCATTGGCCCTTTAGAAAAAGATGAAAACATTAGTACAACTTACCAAAACTAAACAATCCCACTTATAAATGTAGATGGAGAAATCTTGAAATAAAGAAAACAAATAGAATCTATAAATGTATCAAAAGAATAATACATGTCGACTAAATATGATTTATCCTAGTTGTTGGAAAAATAGATATTTAATCTCTGAAAAATGTCTTCATATTGATGGTTTACATTAGAAAAATATAACAATAATGAGAAAATATCTAGATTTGAAAAGGCTATTGTCAAATTGAATAAAAAGTTCCTTTCCTAAAAGTAAATCACAGTACAAGAACATATGCTTTGTCAAATTAAAAATCTCCAACTAAAACCAAGTGCCAAAGGATACTGTTGATGAGAATAGTTCCATGAAATGAAGATTAAGGTGAAGATCAAATCTACTGCCATTTTATTTGTTTAACCTCATCCAGTATTACAAAATTGAATACAAGATAGAAATATCAGAAAGGAGGTGAAAATGTCACATCCAAGTACAATACGGTTGTTTTCCTAGAACTCAAGAGAATCATTTTGATAGTGTTGGGGCTTGGGGCAGACCACCCCAAAATATCCCACAATAGTGTATTCATTATTTTGAATTAAAAGTTACTTAAAAAGGACAAAGGGCATTCTGACCCTCCTGTGTCTGTTCCCTCTGCAAGGAAGAAATGAATCTCCCATGTGAAAGGTGTTCTCCCTGTATCCTTATCACCAGAGCTGGGAAATCCTGCAGAAACACACCTTGCTACTTTACGACCTTGAGCCTAAAGTCTACTTAAATTCCTCACTAAATACATACCCCAAAACTAAGTTTCTTTGTCCTGTCAATTTTTTACAAATTTGTTGTTTCTTTGTGTAAAAGATAACATATACTGCCTGTTTTGTTCATTCTCCAAGTATCATTCCTCTATGATCTCCAATATATACATATTAAACTGGGGTTTTCTCCTGTTAATTTGGTCTTGGGTCAATTTTACTATTAGTCCAGCCATAAGAACACAAGAAGGGAGGAAAGGGGATTTTCCACAGTTCCTATCAAAGGAAGATTTAACATTGCATTATAACTGCTCTTGTAATTATTTCCAACACAGTAAATTCAAAAATAAAATTTAAAATACATCTGATTTTAATAGCCATTGAGGAACAAAGTATAGATTTACAGAAGTTTATACTCTGATGACAAGGAGGCTGTGGGGAAGAACAAGAGTGAGAATACAACGTCCTAAGTAGGTCCAGAGGGGAGTGGGTTTTATGGACCCAGGACCTGGTTGAAGGGCTAAAGGGGAGGGCTAAGAGTGGAAAAGTACTGGGTACTGACTCACAGTGGATGAAGTGTCACCAATGTTTCCTTCTCCTCCCCCATCCAGACCCCCAAGTCTGCCTGAAGAAGATTTCTGCCCAAGGCCTTGTTACCACCCAAGGGGGTTGTCTGCTTGCTGCAAGACAGGCCAATAATCAGGAAGCAAGGTGGTAGGAGAGAAAGGACTTTATTACAACTTGCTATCAAGAGGGAAGATGGCCAACTCACGTCCAAAGAACCATTTTCCAGAACAAAGATTACATTCCAGTTATATATGGGGCTGGTCTCCAGGTAGGGGAGGCGGCTGGTCTCTGGGTGGAGCAGACTTCTGGTCCCAGTTCCTGATAGTCCTTTGTTTTCCTGGATATGCATGAGAGAATGCAGCAATGCCCTATACCCTGATCTTTCAGTTGCCATTGATGATGTCTATCACCATAGGCTCTCTGCCCAGGGGTCATTCACATTCCTAAGGAACTCAAAAGAACAGTTGTCATTTTAATGCAGCTAGGAGAGGCAAAAAATCTATGGAGCATGTCTGGGCTAGTTAGTCAGAGGTCAAAGTTACAATATGGTTTCCTTTCTACAATATGGCTTCTCTTATGTCAACCTTGTGTTGAGCCGGTATCAGCCTCAGAAAAGGAGACCTGGGAACGAAGACATCTGCGCTACAAATGCAAATATACAAAGAATATGATCAGCCAGATAGGTCTGAGTCCTCGACTGCATCTCCCTTCACAGGCTGTGCACTAAGCCTGGCGTGGGGAGGGCAGCTTTCCTGGTGAAGGATGACGAGTAAACCTTTGTCGTTACCTCTGATTGAGCCAGAAACATCTCCCATAGGGTTTTAACCAGAAGTCACATTCTCAGTCAGACTACAGTTTTGTCCCTTACAGTCTTAGCTGTCTGGTCTAAAGCAGTGAGTAGATGTGAAAGCATACTCACACTCATACGCACACACATTCATGCACACACTTTCAAACACACACACATACACGTCTAAACAAAAACAGTTCATGACTGCTATAGGTGGCGGAAAATTCCATTTTAATGTTTGCTTATTTACACATTCTAATGTTGTCTATTAAACTGATATTACTAAGCAATATTGCACTAATAAAAGTTGAGAAAATGTGAAATAAAGATAAATAGAACCATTAAAAAATGTTTGTTTAAAATATTGATGACATGAAACCATTTTATAACTCCACAAAAGACCATAAAATCGTTCACTCTCTCTGAAATTAAAAGTAATGAACCTGCTTAATGAGGAACAATTGTCTAAGGGAATTTAGAATAATCAAAGAAATAAGTGTACTTAAAAAACAAGACTTCTATTTGTCAAATAAAACACAAATGCAATTTGTCTACATATTCTTGCATACAGAGAATGCTTTTCAACAGTCTGCATATTTTAAGATTATTAACAGACTCACATTTAGGAACATGAAATGCATTTCAGAGTGCATAGACTTCATTTAAATTATCTTTTTCAATAATACTTCAACTTCCGTAATTGAAATATGTGCACCTACTCCTCACATTCTATGTATACATAATATCTTCCATAAAAACTAAACAAAGAAATATGGGATTGTTAAAATATTATTAAAATGGCTTGATATCTTGTAGGACAAAAAAATCTGGATACACGTGTTAGTTTTCTATTGATTTGTCTTATGAGATAAAGAAAATTTCTATTTAAAACTTGTGCCCATGCATAAACGCTAGACTGCTGCAGGACCCTAAGTTGGCTTGAGCCTAAAGGACTCATCTCTGGGAGAACTAGGTTTGGCTTATGAGCAAACAAGTGACATCATGCTACAATAAGGATCAATCACAAAAGAGACTTTTCCATCACTTTCCGTAAGTAATCAATTTGTGTCTTTCTAAATCTAAACTCATTTAGAATAAAATTCCTTCTTTCTGCAATATCACTACCCCTCAGACTACACATTCAGAAAGGCTGGCTCTATTTATTCTGCACTACATGGGCTCTCCTGCCCTCAGAAACTAATAGAGTTAGTCTTGATTTAGAAGAATTTTTCATCTTTTGTTATTTTTCAACGTTTTCCCTAGGAAACCATGATTTACAATTAATTTTACATGCTTTCTACACCAAAACACTAAATGAGCTATGATTTAAAAATCTTTTCAAGATACATTTGATATTTTTTCTTCTGAGAATTCAACTTTTCTTTTTATCCTAGTTTTGTTTATACATTCATTTTTGTGCCTCTTGTCATAAGATGTATCTAAGCTGCTTCTCTCTTGGATAAGCTCAAGTAGACAGATCTTTCCTTCCTTCACCCCATGCTAGACAGCAAGTGGGTAAGTAACATGGGGACTGCCAATGCACTCTTTCTCTTTAGGATTTGTATTTACTTTTTATTTTTTTTGTCTGCTTTTTCTTTGGTGAGGAAGATTGGCCCTGAGCTAACATCTGTTCCCAGTCTTCATCTTCTTGCTTGAGAAAGATTGTTCCTGAGGTAACATCTGTGCCAGTCTTCCTCTGTTTTGTATGTAGGATGCTGCCACAGCTTGGCTTGATGAGTGGTGTATAGGTCCGTGCCCAGGATCAGAACCTGTTAACCCCAGGCCACCTAAGCAGAATGAGAGACCCTAACCACTATGCAACCAGGTAATTTTAATTTTGAAAATTTTTGAAGCCATATGTAGGAAATTTGGGGAGGTAAGTTAAATTCGGCACTTGATCAGAGAATACATGAAATCCTGTATCACATGGATACATTGATCCTATTTGACAGACTGATGTGGTTATGGTTGCTATTGCTTGTAGCTCTGGAATTTTCTTGGTTCATTATCACACTTCCCATTATTTTCCAAATATACCTTTCTATTTACTTTCAATTGCTTTTAATTAATTCTCTCCATGCTTTGCAAAAAAATATTTGAGATCACATCATATCATTTTCAATCCATAATCCTGCCAGGTTGATATATTGCCATTAAACAGTGGGTTGTAGGCAAAAAAACTGTAGGGAAATGTGGGGGATTTAGAAATAACTAAATGGCTCAGATAAGGCAGAAGTATATAAACACCTGTTAATATGCCAGGATGGTAAATTAGCTGACCATGGCACACAACAGTGAAGGAAATTTTAACTTACTGGCTGTGAGCATTTGCAATGAAGTGCTCATTGAGGCAAGCTTTTACAGAGTATATTGTAGGAAGAACTCAAGAATTCTGAATGGAAGTGAATGTTTTTGACAGTGTTTTGCAGGCTAGAGAAAACTCAAGATCAAACATACACACATACCAAATAAATGCCAAATTTCTTAACTTAAATTAGGAACTTAACTCAGGAATGTTCTATGGCAGTAAAGAAACAAAGTTTGACTCTTCTAACCTCTTCTGGACTGAGATAACCTGGAATCACACTCAGATTTTGGCATGGTAGGTTATCAAATTAGAATTTCCATTGGTTAAGCCAAGCCTGATTTCAGGGTACACAGTCTAAGTAAACAAGAATGATAGAAATGCTCTGCTTTAATGAACAACAATTCTCCCCAATAACTTTCAAGTCATGTCAAAAAGTAAAAATTAATATTTTATTGCATTCCAGACTAAGTAGAAAAGAATATTCATAGCTATGAAAGACCAATCCAGGCCCAGGCCATTCCTAGCTACACAAAGACTAAGGGCACCAAAATATAAGCTTACCCCTAGGACAGGTACAACAGGGAAAGGAATATAAATATTTGGGAAGATGGAAACTTTGGATCATGTTGAACTCAAATAAGCTCTAACTATGATTTTTAAGGAGGTGTAGAAAAGAGTCTCATTACCGAAGGTTTGACACGTACTTTCAGTGGGAGGAAGTTTTAATATCCGTGGAAATTCCTTACTGGTACACCTCTCTGCTGGAGAAGCTAGTACAAACTGCAATAATTGAAGTGGGCCTGTGGTAGTGATATAACCATTTTTTGGTGGTTAACTGTTCATGGTTTTCCTTAGAATTAAATAGATTAGCAGTCCACAAAATTTGTACCTCCCATTAAAAATCTAACGATCAAGTGATCCAGGACAAATAAGCAAAAATTATGATTGAGTAAAAGAGTAGAGAATTATAATTTGCTTCCCTAATCATCTGCCATGTTTGAGTCCAATCAGAGAGGCAATTCTTATGGAATGAAATATGTTGGATTACATTATTCTGCCAATATATTTGCTGTTCTTTTCTACTTGACCCCATGCATATATAGCCTCTCCCATCTATCTCCCCTGTTGGAAGATTATACAGGCTTAGCTAGTGACATATTAAGAGAACTGATTTTTTCCATTTCCAAATGAAAGTTTTAAAAGTCATTTGTGGTTATGGTTCTTTTCTCCTGGCCCCTAAAATGACATGTTCTCAAAATGGGTTGTTTCCTTAAGATACATCACAGAATTAAGAAAATAGGTGAAACAGAGCCATAACCAACATCTAATATGGGAAAATAAAATAAATTTTTGTTGTGCAAATTACTTAGATTTTCGATTTGTATGTTAATGATGCATAACCTAGTAAAGTTTGATGGATTCAGAAAAGAGTCCAGGTATATTTGAAAAGGGATATGCAGTAACAACTCAGACAATAGACAGGTAGGTTTCTTATAACTTTATCTAAAAGTATCTGTGGCTATGCCACTTACATATATACTGAAGAAAGTGAAACTCTGAATTTCCTGGAATTTTCAGATACTAACTCTAAATGATCAGTAATTCCTGAAATCCCACAACATTACTGAAGTTGAATAATTAAAATGTAGACATTGGCTTTTGATGAGCAATGACATTTTGATCATGGGCACGTTCATGATTATTCCAAAAGAACCCAAACCCTACTCTACGATTATTTCCAAAATTTCTGAGTTAAAAGTTATTTTTGGTCAAAAACTGTTTGGATCTGTTCTTTTGCTCTTTGCTCCAGCACAGACCCCAAAGTCAGGAAAGTTAGGAAGATAATCCATCGAGGAAGTGATTGACTTCCTGTAAGAAGAGTGAGAAGGGGCTTTTGAAGTGAGGAGATAGGGGAGTATCTCCCAACAGAGGAAGTGGTATGAGCAAGCAAAGTAAGAGGAGGTAACTTCTAGAAGGTGAAACAAGCTCAGTACTACTGGAACAGAGAAAAAAATGGTCTTGTGGAATGGGAGGAGGAGCTGTGGGTTCTCATTAAGACTGTGGCTTATGCTAAGAGCTGTAAGTATGATTGAACACATTTTAGCAGCATGATTAGACTTCCATTTTGTAGTTGCCATTTGGTTTGAATATTCAGAATGACGCAGCAGGAGGCGGAAAAGGAAATGGTTAGGCACATTTTTCACAATTCTAATTCCAATTCCTAGATAATTGCAGTAACATACTTGAGAAATGACATGGGGTGGAGAAAAGTGGACGGATAGATATCAAGACATATTAAAGATGAAAATCAGTGAGACTTAGGGGTAGATTGGCTAAGGAAGGTAAAGGCAAAGGAGAAAAAAATTAAAACTTGGATTTCTGTGTGGAAAACTTGATAGATCGTTGTCCTACACATACAGACATTCACACATACACACACACACACACACACCTTTCTTTTTCCTAGAGATTTCCATTTTCTTATCCTGAATCCAACTCTCTTTTTTGTACATTTTATAAAGCATTCTTATATTTCTCTGAATTTATAGTGTACCACCAAGCCCAGGGGCTGAAATTAGTTTTACTCCACCTTCATCTTTTTTCTCACTTTTATACATTTTATTGAATATCAGTACATATAGAAATTCCTCAGGGTACAGCTTGATAAATTTCTACAAAGAGAACACACTCATGTAACCAGCACCCAAATCAAGAGACAGAACATTAACTGAAACCCAGAAGCCCCCTGGAGCCAACTTTCCTTCCCAGCCCACTGTCTCAAGGGTCACTGCCATTCTGACTAGTTCTAACAGCCTAGACTAGTCTTGGTGTTTCTTCAAATGTACACACATTGCAAAAACAGAAGTGTGTTGAGTTTAATTTTGTTTTTCATGTTGTTTGTTTTACATTGTTTGTAGATTTTCAATTTAATATAGGTAAATCAAGTAATTCCATCCTACAACATTTTGGCTCATGTGGTTGTGGACATACGGCTGATTATTTCTTTGAAAATAGCAACTGAAAAAAGGAGTGTGAGAGTAGAATATAAAGAAAATTAAAGGCATGTGATAAATGCAAAATCGTACATGTCAGGAAATTTCAAACTAGGTTTGAAATTATGTTTTCATAATGTTTGACAAGTCGATTGCTATTTTGTTTTGTTTTTGAGGAAGGTTAGCCCTGAGCTAACAATCTGCCACCACTCCTCCTCTTTTTGCTGAGGAAGACTGGACCTGAGCTAACATCTGTGCCCATCTTCCTCTATGTTATATGTGGGGCATCTGCCACAGCATGGATTGATAAGAGGTGCAAAGGTCCACACCCGGGATCCGAACCAGCAAATCCTGGGCCCCCGAAGCTGAACATGCGAACTTAACCACTGCACCACAGGGCTGGCCCTCAATTGCTGGTTTTTGCAATAAAATTCTAACGTGTTTTTAGAAAGCTTGTCAATATATAACGGCAATTCATGGTGATATTCACTTTATTTTTAATCATTACTACGATCAATTTACTATAATATCAAAGAAGAATGTTAATATTCGTTGCTTTGCCAGTAACTGTTACAAGTTCTTTAATGAGTGATTTCCTCAAGATCAGATAACTAGGTGTTCAGGTTAGGGTTCCAGCATGAAAGGATGTCTTCAGACACCGCTACACACTTAAGGCAAGAATCTGCATTCCTCTTAAACAAAAGACTTGATACAGAACCAATGAAGACACTCTCCTTAGGAGTTTAGGAAGTAGATATGGGTGGATTTTTGTACTCTATTCTTGAACGTTAGAGGGAAGAGTATCTCTGAATTATTGTAGCTAATCCATAATCCTGAATACTTCTAATTAAATTTTAAACTCATCTCTAATATTCATTATGCTAATCAATAAGACATTGTTTAACCAATATCAAACTTTTAAAATCCAATATGTTCATTAGAAAAGTGCTCATTGCTGAATAAAATAGAGCTAGCAAAAGGATATTTAATAGCCCAATCTGCAACATGACTCTCTTATAAAGCTCTCTGATCGCCCTCAAACTGTGCTTGTTGGATAGACTTTATCTCATTGCACTTAGAATTAAACTTAAAATAACCAGCATATACATACTAAAACTTTCATATTGATTATATCAAAGTACATAAAATATATTGTCTTTAAAGAAAAAAATGACTGTTATCGATGAGAAGAAAATATATTTAAGACTATGTGATTAAAATGCAAAGTACTATTTTAATGTAATGATCCATTTTATTTAGGAAAAATTTCACTGGGATTGTAGTAAGCCTAGAGCTCCAATAAAACACAGGAAACATATTTAAACTATTTTAAGAAACTAAGATTATTCGTTAGCTGTCATACCCAGCAGTAGATTCTCATAGAGCCAATGAACATTAGAGCAGTGAGATTTAATTATAGCTGTTTTAAACTGCAAAAAGCTCATCATTCGCAAAGAGGAAACTGATGAATAGAATGTTATTATTAAATTTTAAATTATGAGTGTGTATTGATTTTGAAATGTAGCTTTTGGCAATTTTATCAGATCTCATCCAAAGTTCAAAACAATATTTTGAGAAAATATGACTTTGGAGGAATAATGGCAATATCTAAAATGTTCATTCATGCTTGGTTTTGGTAGAAGTATCAGTCAGTAATGTGAAGAAGTAAAAATGATATATCTCCATCACTTTTTTCAGCTGAGGCTCATTGTTCTTGAACTTTCCTGCCAAGAATCATGGGTGTAGCAATGAATTTAAATGTTACCTGACCTTCCCACCTGGCCTGAGGCCAGTGATGGGTATAAATCACACCTTAGGAGACAATGTGCATGCAATTCCTAAAAACAAAGGAAAACAATTTTTTTAAAGGTATGCGTTTTGGCAAGGAAGATTGGTCCTGAGCTAACATCTGTTGTCAATGTTCCTCTTTTTTCTTTCTTTCCTTTTTCCTCCCCCAAGCCCCAGTACATATTTGTATGTCATAGTTGTAAGTCCTTCTAGTTCTTCTATGTGGGATGCCGCCACAGCGTGGCTTGATGGGAGGTGTGTAGATCTGCACCCAGGATCCAAACTGGCAAACTCCAGACCACCAAAGTGGAGTGCACGAGCTTAATCACTACACCACCGGGCCAGCCCCAGGAAAACGATTTTTAAAAGTAAAAAGGGTAATATTTTAAAAGTAAAAAGATATGGTTGTTGTTGAAAATGTTTACCTTGAGTACTTTTATGATATGAATAAATTTCTTAGGCTCTTCATGTTTACAGAGACCCTCACTCTGTTCCTTTACTATTTCCAAATCTATGATTTTATTCCTGGGAACATTACTCCCCTTGAATCTTAAGTCATAAACTTGATCATTATATAGGACTTAGGGTCTACATTCTGCCTGCCCTGCCCATTTTCCAACCGTCTTATTAACTCTGTCCTTCGATCCTGTACTCCAGGCTCAGTGGTCTGCTTGCATAAGCAAACTAAACTCTTTCCCACTTAGGGCTTTTGCATGCGCTGTTATGTTTCCTTGAAGGTACTTTTCTCTCTACTCTTTGCAAGGCTGAAAAATCTTATTCTCCACTGTTCAGCTTAAATATCACCTTCCCAGTAAGGCAATCAGTGAAAAATGTATCTCAGTGGGTTCTCTTGCTGCCAAAATCTGAAGGTTCTTTCTGTTATTCTCTATCATTACAGTCTGTTTCTATCTTTGAGTGTATTACAAGTTTCTATCACAAATCATTCTTTTATACCTATGGATAGAGATAGATATAGATGTACATAAAGAAAAGTTTGCTTGTTTATATCTATTTGTTGTCCCAGAGGCCCCTTAGACTGTTTTCACTCTTTTTAATTCTTTTTTCTTTTATGTGTTCAGCTTGGGTGATTTCCTCTAGTCTGAAGTCCAGCTCACTGATCCATTCTTCTGTATCATCTACTCTGCTATTGTGTCCCTTTATAAAGTGAATTTTTCATTTCTAGCATTGTATTCTCTATTAACAATTGTTTCTTTTTTATATTTTCCAGTTTTTTGTTGAAGTTCTCACTGAGTTCATCCATTCTTCTCCTAAGATCAGTGAGTATAATTCTGACATTTTGCTTGAACTCTTTTTCAGGTAGGTTGTTTATCTCTGTTTCATTTAGTTCTTTTCTGGGGTTTTGTCCTGTTCCCTTACTTGGAATGTATTCCTTTGTCTCCTCATTTTGCCTCTTTCTCTGTGTTTAGATCTATGTATTAGGTGGGTCAGCTGTGTCTCCCAACTTTAGATAGGTGGCTTTATGTAAGAGATGGCGTATGAGGTCTAGCAATGTGCTTCCCTCTCATCACCAGTTCTACATGTTCCAGCATTGTCCCCTGTGTGGGCTATGTGTTCTTCTGTTGTGGCAGAGTTTCTCTTGCTGCAGGTGCCCAGGGAGGCTTGACTGTCCCCTTGGCTGGCTGGTTGTAATGCTCAGCTGCATTTGGGTGCTGTAGTCCTTTCAGTCACTTTATCAGGTGTGAGGAGCCCCAACACAGTTGTCTACAAGGTCTAATAGCACATTCCTGTTGCAGTTTTTCTGTTAAGTGTGTAGGACCCAAGTCTTGCTGGTTGCTTGGCTCAGGGGCTTAAAATTGCTGTAGGCCTCTGGCCTGCAAGGCTGTTGTCAGCTGTCTCAGGATTGCTGCTGAGTGGGGCTTGCCCAAGGCATGAGAGCACCCAGTTTTTCAGGCTTTAGAAGGTGGGGCCAATCCCCTATGTGGCTGTTTGAGAAATATAAGTCTGCTGCAGCTGACAAGCCCCACAATCCCACGGGGCCACATACTCCATCAACACAGTCCTGTCCCATGCATGTGCCCTGAACCACTGAAGTGGACCAAGTTGCCCCACACACTCCACCAATGCCCTTCACATTCAACCCACTTCTCATGCACATCCTGCCCTGTAGCAGCAGACCCACTCACCAGGCTGGAGAAGTTCCAGGCACCCCACTTATGCAGACCCACTAGTTACCTGAGGTCTTGCTGTTGAGTGGGGCCAGCCCCTAGGGTAGACTTCCTGCCCTGACTGAGCTGCATTAAATTGATACTCTAGTGGGTGAAGACCACTGGGTTAACAGGCCAAAGGAAAAGCTCCAATGCTGTCTGCCAGTTCTGTGTCAGTACACCTGTTGTAGGTCACAATAACGGTTGTGACCAATGTCTCAGTCACATAAGAGGTTCTGTCTCTCACTGAGTTGCATCCAGAGCCTATCAGGTGAGTCTCTTTTCACCAAAGGATTGTGCTCCTTTCTTTCTGGTGATTTTAGCTTGCTTTCCAAAATGGGTGAATTTAGGCATTGGCCCTTTAAGAGAAGGATCTTTTCCCCTCATGTCCAGTAGCTTTTCTAAGATAGTCCCCATTGTAGTTAATAGCCAGCAAAGCAAGATATTATGACACTTTTAAGATGACTCTTTAGGACACAAGTCCACTGTCTTCTGATTATCTGGCTTTTCACTTAATAAAAGTCCTTTCTCAGGGCTGGCCTGGTGATGTAGTGGTTAAGTTCATTCCCCTGTCTTCAGTGGCCTTGGGTTCTCCAGTTTGCATCCCAGGCACAGAATTATGTACCGCTTCTCAAGCTATGCTGTGGCAGGTCCCACCTATAAAGTAGAGGAAGATGGGCACAGATGTCAGCTCAGAGCTAATCTTCCTCAGGAAAAAACGGAAGGATTGGTGGCAGATGTTAGCTCAGGGCTAATCTTCCTCTAAACAAAAGCATCCTTTCTCTACTGACGTCTTTCCTCTTGATGGATTTGCTCTTGTATTGCAGCAAGCAGATAGTGCCCTTTGCACAGCAGCACTATTCAGTGTTTTGCATGTATTAAATCAATTTATATATATTTAAAAGCATGCAATATTATTTAAAGCCTTGCTTTCATCTGTATATTTTAAAAGCAAGTTCTGGAGATAGTACCTCAATTCAAAAAAACAGAAAAATGTTACTGGAGAGTGGCAGGCAGTGAAACCTTAAAATGATGCTTACAGACTAGCTTTGGCATTGACTGTGGCTTATTTCTATTCTACTCCAGACTTTAGCTATTTTCCTGTAATGTGTGCTCTATAATCCAAAGGGAGTTTATTTTTCAAACTTTTAAATACTTAAGGGTAGCACTGAGGTGTTGATGAGAAGGAGGAGTAGTGAACACTAAGAGATCACATTGCATTTGTTGTTTACTCATGAAAATAGATGATTTCTTATTTGCATATGATTTTGCTGAGATCTGTAAATTGAAAAGTAGTGGTGACTGTTTGACAAATTGGCCAATCTAGAGTATTTTTTAAAACTCCTGTGTTTAGTCTAATAATCATACAGTCATTATGGCTTAGAATTTTTCAGTATGTAATTGTGTGTGTGAATGAGAGAACTGGCTACAGAGGAAAGAAAATGGAGGGGGGGAGGTAACCTTAAAATAATATACTTTTATGAATTATAGGTAAAGCAGTAAAACAAAATGTCTCCAGAAAACAAAAAAATCAAGATTGATCATTATATTTACTTAAGAAGACTTCACTTGAAATACTAACATTTCTTGACATCATATAGTCCACAATTTTAACTAAAATGCAATTGATTTGTTTGCTTAATGCTTCTAAGGTGTATGCTGGAGATATTTACTAAGCAGTTTAAAGATCTATCTTGTTCTGTTTACTGACAACATATTGTATTATCCAGTGAGTTTATACTTTATGCAACTCCAGAATGGTCTTCCTTATTTAGGTATTATAATTTTTACATTATTTTAAATAAGTATACACTGTATTTTTTTGCACATATATATATATGTAACTACAGTACAATACCTTAAATCATAGTTTTATAAAACCAAACTGAATTATTGTTGAAACTTATGAATTGTTTATTTCTGGAATTTTCCATTTTTTTATTGAGTTATTGATAGGTTACAATCTTGTGAAATTTCAATTGTACATTAATGTTTGTCAGTCATGTTGTAGGTGCACCACTTCACCCTTTGTGCCCACCCCCCACCCTACCTTTCCCCTGGTATCCACTAAACTGTTCTTAGTCCATAATTTTAAATTCCTCATATGAGTGGAGTCATACACAGATTATCTTTCTCTCGCTGGCTTATTTCACTTAATTCTCTCAAGGTCCATCCATGTTATTGCAAATGGAATGATTTTGTTCTGTTTTGCAGCTGAGTAGTATTCCATTGTATATATGTACCACATCTTCTTTATCCATTCACCTGTTGCTGGACACTTAGGTTGCTTCCACATCTTGCCTATTGTAAACAGTGCTGCAATAAACATTGAGGTGCATAGGACTTTTGGGATTGCTGACTTCAAGCTCTTTGGATAAATACCCAGTAGTGGGATGGCTGGATCTCATGGCAGTTCTATTTTTAATGCTTTGAGGAATCTCCATAATGTTTTCCATAGTGGCTGCACCAGTTTGCATTCCCACCAGCAGTGTATGAGGGTTCCTTTTTCTCCGCAACCTCTCCAACATTTGTTGCTATTAGTTTTAGATATTTTTGTCATTCTAACGGGTGTAAGGTGATATCTTAGTGTAGTTTTGATTTGCATTTCCCTGATGATCAGCGATGATGAGCATCTTTTCATGTGCCTATTGGCCACCAGTATATCTTCTTTGGAGAAATGTCTGTTCATGTCTCCAGCCTATTTTTTGATTGGGTTGTTTGATGTTTTATTGTTGAGTTGCGAGAGTTCATTATATATTATGGATATTAAGCCTTTGTCAGATATATGACTTGCAAATATTTTTTCCCAGTTAGTGGGTTGTTTTTTTGTTTCAATCCTGTTTTCATTTGCCTTGAAGAAGCTCTTTAATCTGATGAAGTCCCATTTGTTTATTCTTTCTATTGTTTCCCTTCTCTGAGAAGGCATGGTGTCTGAAAAGATCCTTTTAATACTGATGTCAAAGAGTGTACTGCCTACGTTTTCTTCCAGAAGCCTTATGCTTTCAGGTCTCACCTTTAGGTCTTTAATCCATTTTGAGTTTATTTTGGTGAATGGTGAAAAAGAATGGTCAATTTTCATTCTTTTACATGTGGCTTTCCAGTTTTCCCAGCACCATTTGTTGAAAAGACTTTCTTTACTCCATTGTATGCCCTCAGCTCCTTTATCAAAGATAAGCTGTCCATAGATGTGTGGTTTTATGTCTGGGCTTTCAATTCTGTTCCATTGATCTGTGCACCTGTTTTTGTACCACTACCATGCTGTTTTGATTACTGTAGCTTTGTAGTATGTTTTGAAGTCAGGGATTGTGATGCCTCCTGTTTTGTTCTTTTTTCTCAGAATTACTTTAGAAATTTGGGGTCTTTTGTTGACCCATATGAATTTTAGGATTCTTTGTTCTAATTCTGTAAAGAATGTCTTTGGGATTCTGATTCGGATGGTGTTGAATCTGTAGATTGCTTTAGGTAGAACGGACATTTTAACTATGTTTATTCTTCCAATCCATGTACATGGAATGTCTTTCCATCTCCTATGTCGTCATCCAATTCTCTCAGAAAGGCCTTGTAATTTTCATTATACAGGTCCTTCACTTCCTTAGTTAAATTTACCCCAAGGTATTTTATTCTTTTTGTTGCGATTGTGAATGGTATTGTATTCTTGAGTTCTTTTCCAGTTGGTTCATTACTGGAGTATAGAAATGCTACTGCTTTATGCAAATTGATTTTATACCCTGCAACTTTGCTGTAGTTGTTGATTACTTCTAACAGTTTTCCAATGGATTCTTTGGAGTTTTCTATATATAAGATCATGTCGTCTGCAAACAGAGAGAGTTTCACTTCTTCCCTCCCTATTTGGATTCCTTTTATTCCTTTTTCTTGCCTGATTGCTCTGGTCAGGACCACCAGTACTATGTTAAATAAGAGTGGTGATAGAGGGCATCCTTGTCTCATTCCTGTTTTCAGGGGGATGGGGTTCAGTTTTTGCCCATTAAGTATGATGTTGGCTATGGGCTTGTCGTATATGGCCTTTATTATGTTGAGATAGTTTCCTTCTATGCCCATTTTCTTCAGAGTTTTTATCATAAATGGCTGTTGGATCTTGTCAAATGCCTTCTCTGCATCTATTGAGATGATCATGTGGTTTTTATTCCTCAGTTTGTTGATGTAGTGTATCACATTGATTGATTTGTGGATGTTGAACCATCCCTATGTCCCTGGTATGAATCCCACCTGATCCTGATGTATGATTCTTTTGATGAATTGCTGAATTCTGGTTGCCAAAATTTTGTTTAGAATTTTTGCATCTATGTTGATCAGTGATATTGGCCTGTAGTTCTCTTTTTTCGTGGTGTCCTTGTCAGGTTTTGGTATCAGCGTGATGTTGGCCTCATAGAATGTGTTAGGAAGTGTTCCATCTTCCCTAATTTTTTGGAATAGCTTGAAAAGGATAGGTATTAAATCCTCTCTGAAAGTTTGGTAGAATTCCCCAGGAAAGCCATCTGGTCCTGGGGTTTTATTCTTTGGGATGTTCTTGATTGCTGTTTCAATCTCTTTCCTTGTGATTGGTCTGTTCAAATTGTCTGCCTCTTCTTGAGTGAGCTGTGGGAGATTGTAGGAGTCCAAGAATTTATCCATTTCCTCTAGGTTATCCATTCTGTTGGCATATAATTTTTTGTAGTATTCTCTTATAATCTGTCGTATTTCTGCAGAGTCTGTTGTTATTTCTCCTTGCTCATTTCTGATTTTGTTTATTTGAGCTTCCTGCCTTTTTTTCTTTGTAAGTCTGGCTAGTGGTTTGTCAATTTTATTTATCTTCTCAAAAAACCAGCTCTTTGTCTCATTGATCCTTTCTACTGCCTTTTTCGTTTCAATAGTATTTATTTCTGCTCTGATTTTTATTATTTCTCTCCTTCTGCTGACTTTGGACTTCATTTGTTCTTTTTTCTCTAGTTCAGTTAGGTGTGCTTTAAGGTTGCTTATTTGGGATTTTTCTTGTTTGTTAAGATGTGCCTGTATTGCGATGAATTTTCCTCTTAATACAGCTTTTGCTGTATCCCATATGAGTTGGTATGGCATGCTATCATTTTCACTTGTTTCCAGGTATTTTTTTATTTTTTCTTTAATTTCTTCAATGATCCATTGCTTGTTCAATAGTGTTTTGTTTAGACTCCACATCTTTGTGCCTTTCTCAGCTTTTTTCTTGTAATTAATTTCTAGCCTTATAGCACTATGATCTGAGAAGATGCTTGTTATTATTTCAATTTTTTTAAATTTGTAGAGGCTTGCCTTGTTTCCCAACATATGGTCTATCCTAGAGAATGTTCCATGTGCACTTGAGAAGAATGTGTATTCAGCTCTTTCAGGGTGGAGTGATCTATATATGTCTATTAAGTCCAATTGTTTTAGTTTTTCATTTAGCTCCACGATTTCCTTGTTGATTTTCTGTCTGGATGATCTGTCCATTGATGCGAGTGGGGTGTTGAGGTCCCCTACTATTATTGTGTTGTTTTTAACATCTTCCTTTAGGTCTGTTAATAGTTGCTTTATGAATCTTGGTGCTCCTGTGTTGGGTGCATAGATATTTATAAGCGTTATTTCTTCTTGATGAAGTGTCCCTTTGATCATTATATATTGTCCCTCTGTGTCTCTCTTTACCTGTCTTCTTTTGAAATCCACTTGGTCTGATATGAGAATTGCAACACCTGCCTTTTTTTCCTTGCTATTTGCTTGAAGTATTGTCCTCCACCCCTTTGCCCTGAGTCTGTGTTTGTCCTTGGGGCTGAGGTGTGTTTCCTGGAGGCAACAAATTGTTGGATCATGTTCTTTAATCCATTTTGCCACTCTGTGTCTTTTTATTGGAGAGTTCAATCCGTTCACATTGAGAGTGATTATTGATGCATGTGGACTTAATGCTGTCAATCTGTCACTCATTATCTTGTTTTCTTGTGTTTCTTTTCCTGTGTGCTTTAGACTACCCATTTAATACTCCAATTTCTTATGCTGGGTTTCTTAGATTTTTTCTTATTTATGATTTGTGACTCTGTTCTGTACTTTATTTTAGTGTCCACCTTGAAGTTTGTATTTAGAATCTCGTGTATAATATAGTCTATTCTCTGGTGGTCTCTTACCTACTTGACCAATACTGATTTAGACCCTTTGCTCTTCCCCTCCTAAGTAATTATTTTCATTTTTTATTCCAACTCGTCTTATTAATTTGTAGTTAGAGTGCTAAGATCATCCTTGTTTTGGTAGTTTCCTTACCTTTACCCTAATGCTATAATTGAATATTTGCTATCATGTTCTGGTTCTATCCATCGGTCTCCCTAGTCTGTGGATTGTGTCCCCTTTCTCCCTTTTTTCTTTTTTCAAGTTTGAGAGCCTTCTTGAGGATTTCTTGTAATGGAGGGCTTTTAGTTACAAATTCCCTTAACTTTTGTTTGTCTGGAAAAGATTTAATTTCTCCCTCATATCTGAAGGAAATTCTTGCTGGATAGAGTATTCTTGGCTGAAGGTTTTTATCCTTTAAAGCTTTGAATATATCACTCCATTCTCTCCTAGCTTGTAGGGTTTTTGTAGAGAAATCCACTGACAGTCTGATAGGGGCTCCTTTACAGGTTATTCTCTTTTTTTTCCTTACTTCCCTGAGTATTCTCTCCTTATCATTCCTATTTGCCAACTTTACGACTATGTGCCTTGCAGTAGGTCTTTTTACATTGACAAATCTAGAAGATCTAAAACCCTCCTCTACACACATTTCTCTGTTGATCCCTAGATTTGGGAAGTTCTCTTCAATAATTTCGTTAAGCGCACTTTCTGCTCCATTTTCCTTTTCCATATTCTCTGGAATTCCTATGATCCTTATGTTCTTACTCCTCATTGAATCCATTATCTCTCGGAGATTTCCCTCATTTTTTTTAATTCTTAGTTCTCTTTCTTCCTCTGTCTGGCGCCATTCAGCCTGTCTATCCTCGATTATGCTAATTTTCTCCTCTATGTTGTCTACACGGGCATTCAGGGAATCCGTATTGTTTTATCTGGTCCATTGTGTTTTTCATCTCAAGTAATTCTGTTTGATTCTTCTTTATGATTTCAATCTCTTTTGTGAAGTAACTCCAGAACTCGGCTTGTTTCTCTATCTTTCTCTCTACCTCATTGAGTTTTTTGATTATAGCTGCTCTGAATTCATTATCACTTAGTTTACCTAATTTCAAGTACTCAGGACTTAATTCTGTGTTTTTATTGGTTTTCTTCTGGTCTGGGGCTTTTATAAATTGCTGGATGGTAGAGGAGCGTTTTTTTCTCATGGTGGTAGAATTCAGTTGCAGTTACAGCCTGTCGCCACTAGATGGGGGTTGAGAGTGGCGTTTTATCAGCTCTCCGCCTTGGGGCAAGATGGCTGCGCCCACTGGCTTTGCTGGGGGGGAGGGGCTGTTACTCACAGGCCCTGGTCTGGGTTCAGATCAGTTCTGTTCTCTGGTCTCCCAAGGCCCTTGATTTATGGGGTCCCTGTGGACGGAAGCTTTCCCCCCATCAGCAGGTCTCCACTGAATCAGTGGCAGGAGTCCTGGATGATCCCCTGGTTGCGCGGCCCCTACCCCGCTCCTTCCCGACCTACGCTGCAGCGATCGCAGACTCTAGGGGAGGGAGCGATGTTCTCTCCTACTGTTCCAGCACCTCCGAAGGTGTAAGCAAGGTTATGATCCCCGCCTTCTTGGTATTGTAGGTCTCTAACGAGCTGGCATTATGTTTATTCTCTGAAATTCAATTCTTCCAATCTTTTGTTGTATTTTGGAGGGGAGAGAATCCCGGGTCAGCTCACCCCGCCATTTTGCTCCGCCCCCTTCTCCCAGAATTTTCCATTTAATATTGACTATCCAGCAGACACAAGGAGAAGGTATTATGGTATGCTAAAGAGGCTTTCTCCTTCAGGAACTGAAAATCTAAGATAGTTTAAGCACATCACGGGTAACTGCGGCATATTATTCTTAGTAAGAAAAAAAGGTCTTTTTGTCACACACTCAAAATGTAGTGATACCATTGGGAAATTGCAAGAAGAATCAGATAATTATTTTGGGTTTTTTGGTGAATATGACAAAAAGAAAGCAAAGGAAGTCAGTTCAAGAGATTTGGAAGTTTGTGATAATACTTGTGGACCAAAGGATGTCTGCCAGACAAGGAGGAAGGGGGAAACAAGAGGAGAAATTAATGATTGAAAGAGTGTCATAAGAATAGCTGATCAGAGGAGGATAGTTGAGGAGATATTTTAATTACTCAGTTTCTAAGTAATAGTTCTTTTGTCAACAACACCAGGGTATATTCATAGGAATCTGTCCATGGTGTAGAAAGAAATATCACTGGTGGTGTGCAGATCAAGAAACAGCTTGGGTGGTATATCAGCGTCCATCCATATGGATGTGTAATTGTCTGAGAATGATGACATGATTCCATGTATAGAATAACACTGTGAGTCAATTGCTATTATCTTCCAAGATCAATAGGGAGAGACAAGAGTTCAGAGACAAGAGTTTGGTATATTTAGAAAAAAACGAGGGAGAGGGAGAAAATCAAAGCATACAATTTAAAGTAGCGTTTTGTTTTATTTTACTTCCTACTCTTTGTACAGTTGTATAATTGGAAAGAGAAAGAATGTTATAGAAATAACATTAAGGAGCAAGAAAGAGCTTGACACTAACTTCAAACTCAAGGGTTATGAGAACTACAAAGCAAACTATAAAACAAAATGGAAAACGTTTCACTTGGATGCTTATTATATTTTACTCTGGGCGGAATTATTTTTCAATTAAGGTGAGTAGGTAGACAGAATTTTGAGAAAGTTTTTATTGATTTTCAGATTGAATGTCCACAAAGCCAACTGAGAACTTTGGGGGAAAGAACAATGAGGATTTGTGGAGCTACAGGGAGTGACCTAAGAGCGAGACGACATAGCATACGCAGCTGTTGTGGTATGTAATAGAAGAGCAGGATGCTAAATCCACTGGTGGAACCAGGAAGACTTCAGAGAGAGGCTTGTTGGTAGAAGGTGACTGGTATCTAGGCAGTTTTGTACCATTGATTTCTGAGGAATGGTGTGACATAGAATGAAAAAAGGTATTTTAGTGATCTTCAGTTGTTCGGATGGTAAGATTTATATTTTTTTCCATCCTTAATTACACTCTTTGGTTATTATTGACTTCCTTTGTCTCTAACTTCTACAATATTTATTGTGTGATTTGAAGGCCTTAACTGCAAAGCAAGCATTTGGAGACATGAAAAAAAATGACTTTTCAACAAACTTATGGTCAGAGAGAAATAAAAACTAGCTAATAGATTGTTATTATACATTATAAATGTGAATTATTAACTTATGCATCTTTTAATTTTCTCCTTCTAACTCACTTTGACCGTGAAAATAGGACCTGTCACATCTCCAAGTGACAAATTGTCACAAGAGAACTGAGAAGGACAATGACATTCTGGCTTTGGATTTCGCAAGCAGGAACAGAGTTATAAGAAATAATTTTTTTGGAAAATTATAAGTTTCAGAAGAACCAATTTCACAACCCAAAGTACATAAAGTATTATGTGCTGAGGTAGCAGAAAAGAAGGGAAAGTGTAAGAGGCCAAGGAAATACTCTAAGAAAGAACTCTCACTTTGAGTACCAGGGAGTTAGGATTCTAAGGGAAGAGGACAACTCTGTGCTGAAGAAATTAGGGAGGCCTCTTATTCTCCCACCGCGTCAACATGGTCAGACATCAATAGAGGAGCTGTATGGTGAGACACCTTACCCGGATCTCTGTATTCCAACAGAGCATCAGACTGTTTAGGAACTGATGAACTTTTTTAAATCTCGAGGGAAAAAAATGTGCTTTGAATCTTATTCCATCATGAGATGTTACATAAAACCAGTAAGGTGGGGATACATACAGATAACACACTAAACAACAACACAGAAATGCAAACTAATTTGAAACTCACATAAGATGTCAGTGTAGAGAAAAACAGAATGGGTATCTCTTTTTTTTTTTTTTTAAGTTTGGCCCTGAGCTAACATCTGTTGCCAATCTTTTTTTCTTCTTCTTATTCCCCAAACCCTCTAGTACATGGTTGTATATTCTACTTGTAGGTCCTTCTAGTTCTGTTGTATGGGACACCACCCTAGTGTGGCTTGATGAGCAATGCTAGGTCCGTGCCCAGGATCTGAATCAGCGAAATCCCAGGTCTCCTAAGTGGAGCCACACTTGACCACAGGGCCAGCCCTGGATATCTCTTATTAACCTCTTGAAATTGCATAACCAACTTTAAACTTAGATGCTCTTCCAGTGTGTGACTGCATGTGAAAGAAAGTGTGAGATAAAGGGAGAAATGTCAGAAAAGAGAACCCAGAAGAAACACAGCGTTGACACACCTTCATTTCAAATATCTAAATCTGTTAGCTTTCTTTTCTTTATATGGTGAATGATATTGATAAAATTAGATAAGGTACTATTTGGTTGGACCAGACTTTATGTTTATATGTGTCATCATTCACAGAATATCATCACTAGGGAGCTACGCTATTGGCGTGAGGAAGACTGGAGAAGCAGGAGGTAATGATGAAAGATCCAGTTTCTGTTCTGAAATCCTCATGCAGCAGTGCAGAAATAGGTCCCAAGGAACCTAGCCTTCTATAGACACCAAAGGTTATCATAATTGAGAACACCTTTTCCCAGGCATGGTAGATCATAAAGCATAAGTACTTTGGTTTATCAAGGAAACTGTCAGTAGTCTGTAATATCCAAGTTCTTTTCTAAAAAGAAACACACAGAAGATGCACAACCTTGAATTTTAGATGTCAAGTTACTAAAATGAGAATACAGTTTATTCCACATCTTTTATTAATTTGAGAGTTGAGGAAGATATTTATGAGTAGTAAAAGCCAGTAAATTCATAAATTTCTAAATTTGTGGTAGGAACAGACATCTACTTCATGAAACAAAGGAGAAATTGGAAGCTTTTCTTTTTGTCAGTCACTGTCCACTGGTCTCCTCATGCCCAATATCATGATTCAGTACTCTCCAAATTCCTGGCTGTCCCCATAATGACCACTGGCTTTCAATTCAATGCCTAATGTATTTCTTAACAGCATATCTTCTTCAGCCATTCAATACTACTTCCTTAACTGAAGCATTAAGTACTTATTCTTTGTTTTTTACCATGACATCTACTTAGTAGCTTCCCTAAAAATTATCCTAAAATTCAAAGCTTGTCATGTCCATTCCTCAATTTAAATTTATTAATGATTTGCTACATTCAGGATATTCTGCTCCTCAGCTTAGAACACAGGGCTTGCTGAGATCAGACCACCTACTGACCTCTCCAGCCTCCTTTGTCCTAGATTTTTCTCCCATGTTCACCTTACACATGCCACTTAAAGGGAATCTCAAGCATTATGTCCACAGGGGATTCAGTACCCAAACTCTCTACTCCTACAGGGTTTCTTCCTTTAAAATACATTTACCTCACTGAATTATGGTTATTTATCTATTTGTTGTTATTTTCTCATTAGTATATGAACTCCTATTAAACAAAAATTATGTCTTTCATCTTTACATCATGTATCTAGAATAGGCACAGAGTGATGTTTACTAAAATGGCTGCCAGATGTTTGAATGTCTGTATAGATCCACAGATGCAGTGTTTATAAGTTTCATAGAATTCTAGTATATGAGAGAATAGAAAGTATCTTAACCCTGGTATTTGCAACAAATTACAGTAGTCAATTGTTTAATAACTAGAATGTTTTAGACAAAAGATACACTATATTTACTTTATTTTCCTATGTGGCAAAACTTTCATTAAAAATACAGAGTCCAATGTAATATACATCTATATTTCTCCTAATCAAGTTGGTTCAGAGATTTATTAGCATCTATAAAAACATTATGAATAGTGTCAGTAATTAGGAAATCAACTACATTACTAATCAAGGTAGAGCACACATCCAAGATCTAGCATATTAGTGAAACAGTGGGATGGATGAGAAAATAGTGAAGAGGTTGAGACTATTAAATGAGAGTCAATTTGAGTAGAAAAATAACCAAATAAGAGTTTCAGGTAAGCATTTAGGAAGACAGGAAAATAATTTTCAGATTCAAACATTTTAGGTTATGCTTCTCATATAGTTTCTTTAATTTCTTCAAACCTGGAGTTAAGACATTTCTTAAATACACAGTGTATTACAAGAGCCAAAAGAGCAATGCTGGATATGAACTGTCAGTTTTGCTAATGGTTTATATGGTTACAAGTAATTTTTAATTAGTTTATATTTTTACTTATGAATACAATGTAACAATATTTATATCATATTTAGAAGAAACAATTTTGAGCCTTAAAATCAATTGAATTAAAAATTGATTCTTAGAACTCTCACTTTTTACCTAAATATACTTCTCTCTTCCTTGCCCCTAGACTCTTAGCTATGTTAGGGCTTCCATTTTTATGCCTTAATAAAGTTAATTACTGTGTCATGTTATACCCAGCACACTTATAACTACACTTATACAAACCTGTGTCTCTCTTAAGGATTATAAATGTCACTGGGACAAGGGACTTATCTACCTTTTAGTTTCATGTAAGACACATACTATAACTATTTGTTTTTATATAACTAAATAGTGATCATATTGAGGACATGGAATAATCCAAAGTTTAAATACAATTCAGAAACAATTTACAAATAGTTTATGCTCTAAAGCAAGTGATTAAGGCATACACAAACAGAACATGGATGCTAGGCTGGTATAAAGACTAATGTTCTACTAAAGGTAGAAAAATAATAATTTCAGAGCACAGAAAAAATTAATTTTTCTTGGAAGATGTTTAAATGGGGCATTTTAGTGGATTCAAAGAGCAGAATTTCAACAGGCAAAGTGTGTAACAATTTTCCAAGGTAGAAGTATTATGAGGTGAAGGATCAACCACATCCTCTATGATTAAACATTGGATTTAGCATTTCAACATGGCACAAATGGGAGTTGAGGTTGCAGAAGAAGCATCTTGAAGGTCCATGTAAGATTTTAAAGTATAATGAATAGCAAGCTAAACAATATATTCTTGTTTCCTTCATTTGTCGGCAACCAAAACTTGTTTTTTCCTTTTTAATAGGTTAGGGAGTTGGGAGGGCTGTGGGAACATTAATCAGAGATACATATTTGGGTGATAAATAGCAACTAAATATTCCTTTACCTATTTTGCTTCTAAAGCTATTTATCTTTATTTTTATTAAAAGAATAAGGCTTTCCTCTTTTATGTCTTATTCAATTTTTTTATCATGTGATGTTCAGATACAAAAAACATAAAGTTAATATTTACTAAGAAAATGGTGTATATTCAATATTAAATACTTGAATGCTTCAATATTAAAATTCTAGTTAAATTTCATTCTCTGTCTTTGAACAACACAGCTTAAGAAAGCTACACAGAATTTTGTTTATGCCATAGTAATATTACTATAGCATATTTATATAATGATTTTTTTAAGTTCTCACAAATATGACTATATGATTTCAGTTTCTTCCCTTAGAATTTTCTTAGACTCTTTTTTTTTTTTTACTTTTCTCTTAAGATGTTTTATTTTACTTTTTTTATATTTTAGAGATGGCTGAGTCAGAGATGGTAAGGACTAAATGAACAAATTGTCAACTTTGATCAAAACTGGCGCTCAAGATGTTCTGCAGCATCCTTGTGTGCTGGTTATTGACACTTTGCTAGTTCCAAGTATTCTTATGTGAGTTTATGACTGGTGATAAACCTACTTAATGTGTACTGTAGCTATCACTTTTAATTACTTACACAGTGCAACATAAAAGTTTGAACTCTGAAACAAACATTAGAGATTTATTTTCACACAAGGGCAAGTATTTCAGTTCCAAACCCAAGGTGACTTGAAATATTGCGTTGCGATATTGAATGTACATTTCCATGGTACACTTGAGAACATAAGTATGTTAATTCCTATAGAGCAGAGTCTGTGTGTGTTTTCACAATAGTCACATGAGGAAATAGCTGTTCATCATAATGTTAAAATTTAAAGTATTATTAAAATATTATTCTTTGTTTAAAAAGTATATTATTATGTACAGTATTATGTTTCTTACGAAATATATTACATATATAATCTCAAAAGAAGATAACACAATTCTAAAATGTGATTCTTTTTCAGGAAATAGATCGTAGATTAATTAAAATTCAAGTCATGGGATAACATCCATTTATTTTTCATGTGTGTTGGTCAAGGGAACTTAGTGATTTTACTTATTTCCTATTAAAGGCTAATAGAGAGATGATCTAGACAATTTTTCAACTATTGAGCTCATCTCACAGTTATTAATTGTATCATTATGGTGTACATATAAACAGAAATTTCACAATAATAGTTTGTTCTATAAATTTAAAAATAAACACAAAGAATATTTTAATAACATTTAATAGGGAAGGCCTTCAGGGGTCCTAAGCAGTAATTATGCTAACGAGCCTCTTAAAATTTCAAAGTAGTTGAAACAAACATGAATATTTGCATTATAGTATTTTTAACTCATGTTTAGTATCAAATCTTAAATTTCTCTAATTATAAGTATTTAATTATTCAATCATATATTCCTTGCTTATTGTTAAATAACACTAAATATTTTGCATGTGTCTGTGTGTGTGTGTGTGTGTGTAAAATTTGGCCAAATAACAGAGCAGTTTTCCCAATGATTTCAACAAAGAGGAAATTCTTAAATACATTCATGAAATTGAATCATTTTTGTTAGATTAATTCCTCACTTGTCAGAATAATTCAGTGATTATCATCAAGTTTTTCCTCCAATCTGTCTCACCCAGACTGTTACAGTAGCCTCCTAATTGGTCTCCCTGCTTTTCTCTTTGCTCCTTCAGCCTATTCTCTATGAGCAGGCAAAGAGTTCCTTCTTACATGTAAATATGTTCATTCCAATTCCCTGCTCAAACCCTTCAATGAATTTCCAGCCATCTTAAGACCAAAGACCATAATTCTGCTTCCAGCATCCAATATGATCTGGCCACTGGTTCTTTCTCTGACCTCATCATCTGTCAACTTGAGCCACTGGCTCACCATGCCCCAGATGTGGCCTGTTTCTTGTTCCTCTGTCATACCAAAAGTGCATAGATTTTGAGAATGTTCACTCGATTCTTTCTTCATATATTTACCAAAATCGTTCTCTCAATTACAAAGTTCAGCCCAAATATAACTTAATCAAAAGACTTACTGACCACCCTAAATCAAATTTTACTTCCACTTTATGACAACAATTTTTGGCAAAGAGTAGACATTCAATAAAACAAATTGAATGAAGTAGTGCTTATTATCATGTGAATAAGCTAGATAATAGGTTCATGAGCCTTCAATATTTGCCCTCTAGTCTTGTCTGTGTGTTTGAAAAAAATAATGCACTTAAAAAATATATAGATACCAAATTAATGTAGAGTTGTAAGAAAGTTAAGAAAGATACATTTAGGAAATAGTTCAGAAAATAATTTTAGGAATTTACCACATCACAATGTCCAGCATAGATGAGTTACTAATAAATATTTTTCAGAAGGATACAGGCATGAATTGAACTTTATTTATTTATGAGGTGAATAGTAAATGTACACATGAATAGATGGATGAATGAGGAAGAAAAGGAAGAAAGTGAGGAAAAACTTGATGTTTGAACAGTTGTGTTTTATTTGTGTCCTATTGGTGAGGGAGGAATTGCTGCCCTAGGTTATAGAGATGGCCATAAACACATCACCCAAAATTGGACACATGAGATCGACAGCTGCTTATTAGTCACATATGCTCACAGCCAGTGGGCAGGACACTGTGCCACATAGGGCCACATGGGGGTTTCACTCTAGCACAGATGGAACAAGCAGAGCATGTGGGAAGCAGACTTTGAAGTAATAAGAGGGAGGATGTGATTGAGTTATTTGTATAATTCTGGGAGTTGGAAGGTAACCGAAATCTGACACTAAGGACTAAGTAGTCAATGTGCCTGGGCCCTGATGTAGAGGAGGGTTATTTGACAAGGGATCTTATCCACAAAAGAATAGAAGGAGAGGAACGTGTGGTGAGGCCCTTAATTATCTCCAAATTTTACCATATTTTCAAGGCAACATATAATATTTAATCTTATTTTCAGGCTCTGCACCACAAGATGTCTATGCAAAAGAGAAGCAGGAGAGAACACTGACTCAGGTTTCTGAAATGGAAGTTAGTGAGGGTATTAAATCAGAGTGATTAAATAGAAGAAGTTGTGGAATATGATATGTCAATTGAACAGTTGACATTGTGATGTTGTTGACTTTTGGTTTTGTTCAAGCTCTAAAGATTTAAGAGTTTTTCACTAGAATATTTAGTTCCATCATGCATACTAAATGTTGATAGTATAAATAAATGGTAGAGTTCACGATAATCATGATTACATGCACATTTTTAGAACAGAAAGAGTAGAATTCAAGTAACATGCTGGTACACCTACTAATAGGCAGAAATTGTTATGCATATCTTTTTGGAATAAAAAACCCTGCAAGGGGGGCATTATTTTCTGGATAAAAACATAGATATTCGAGCCATCTAAATAATCAAGCCAGGATTCTGACAAAATTCTATCATTTACCAAATCCAGCAATTTCTCCACAAAACCACAGTTCCCATTGTAGGTGCACTTTAAATACATGCAATATTTAACCAAGAAAAGTTATCAATAATTTTTTGAGTACAAACTAAATCTTCCAAATATCAGGATAATGAGTATATATGATTGTGGAAAGAAATGTTCGACTGTATATTTACTTTCTTCAATGAAATGAGCTAAAAGCTATGATTGGGGTAGATACAGGAGTGGGCTGGGGAGGCAATTTAAGAACCTATGTCAGACATTCTAATAGGGACTATATTATTTTTGCTTAAGTATACATTATGAAAATTTAAACATATAATATTCATGCAAATATAAAATGAGCAAGTGCCAAAATTTTCATCTGATTAATTAATGAAGGAATTAGAGATAAGTTCAAACTAGTTCAATGAGTGTCTGAGGAGGTAAGCCTTCATAGGTAATTTAATAAAGGAATGTTAAGCTAAGATTGTGAGTTAGACACAAAATTGACTAGCATCTTAAAGGGGAATAAATGTAACTTTTAGAGTTATCTTTTTCTCAAGACAAATCGAAAAATGACCCAATCAGTAGAAAGCCAAGGAGAGATGTGAGCCCTATACCTCACTGGAAAAACGCTCAGTAATCTCTTTTGCCAATTTCCAAGTTTAGTTCATTTATTCTGACACTTTTGATCTTTACAAAAAGCATATGAGATGAATATACTTGAATATATTTCTCTTTATTTTACATATGAAAAAATAAAGCTCAAAAATGTCTAAGTAATCAGACAAAAGTCAGAGTAAATGAGTAGAAAATATTGGATATTAATGACGTTCTGTCAACTCTATTTATAAATTTATCTTCCTTCAATTATAACAAATTTCTGCTTAAACCATCCCCAAAACTTGGACAATCACTAAGCAGAGATACATGAGAAGAAAAGCAACCTTAGATTGGTAGTTGGTTCTGTAACAAATATGTATATGGAGTGAGATTTTATATATAAATCTTCAACAAAATATCTAAGACCTACTACACGTCCCTTATTCTCATTGTATATTAATAAAAAAATACTACAAGCTCCCAACCAATAATTTACCCTCCTTCATGCATCTATCTATGTATACACTCTTCTTTCACTCCAGATGCTGTGGGAGAACTGCCCCCTGTTTCAAGTGAAGCCCAACCATTTCACCTGTGACCTGGAGCCCATCCTTTGTTACCTCCTCAAAGGCATTGATGCAGAAATTCTACCTACTTTCTTTTGCATGTTCAGTTTCTCCTCTTCTTCTTTTATTCCCATTGCATACAAACATGATGTCATATCATTCTCTTTCTTTCTTAAAATAAAATTTATTTATCTAACTTTATATCCCATTATGAATTTGTTTCTCTTCTTCCCTTGAGAGAAAATACTCTATGAAAATAATGTCTTTGCAGCATGCTCCAAATTCTTTTCTAGTTTTTTATCTTGAATCCAATCTAGTGAGACTTTCATCTCCTCTTCCCTGAAATTGCCCTTGCCAAAGTTACAAATAATGTTTAAATTGTGAAATCCACAATCCATTTCTCAGTTTTCATCTTATCTGAAACACTGCGACCAGCTTGGCTTTCAGGCCACAGCATTCCTCTTGTTCACCTTCAATATCACTTGCCTCTCCTCTTAGTTTCTTTTGCTAATTCCTCCTATCTCTGACTTGTTAATTTAGGAGGGCTGGAGAGATCTTTCTTACAATTACATTGATAAACTGATTTAAATTTATATTTCCAGACCAAATGTTTGCCTTCATCTCCAGTCTTATCTATCCACCTGCCTACTCAAGGTCTCCAATCTTGTGTCAAACTAGCATCCGAACCACGGCAAATCCAAAATGGAGCTCCAAATCTTCAATTTACTGTCTTCCTTGTCATTATACCCATCTCGATTGATAGCAATCCTATTCCTTTAGTGGTTCAGCCAAAATAATTTGTCATCCTTGACTTTTCTCTTTCTCTCTCTTAATTTGTACTTAATGTATCATCAAACCTTTTTGGTTCTATCTTCAAAATGTATCCAAAATCCAACCATACTTTGTCATTTTCGGTACTAGAATCTTGCCCAGGTTACCATCACATTCCCACTAGATTATTCAACACCATCTTAAATTGTCTCCTTGCTTCAATTTCTCTTCTTCTTTAATTTATTCTGTAGAGAGGCAACCAGAGAAGCTTTTCCATACATAAACTGTCATTTCTTTGTTCAAAGTCCTTGATTGAATTTTTATGTCACTCTTAGTCTTTACAATAGTTGACAAGACCTTGCGGTGACTAACCTTTCATAATCTCTGGCCTCTTTTCTACCTCTGACTTGCTCTGTTTTTCTACCATATCAGTCTGCTGGTTTCTACTGGGAAATTGCAGGAATTAACCAGACTCAAGATATTAGTACTTGATCCTGTCTTTAATAAAGTTCTATTTCCCCATTTATCTACATGGCTCACTCTCACACTTATCTTGCAAATTTATTCACATATTAGCTCTTATTGGAGAGGCCTTTCCTGACAACAGCATTTTAAAAAGCAACATTCCAACTTTCTATACTCTTTCCTGGTTTATTTTTTTCTCCTTTAATCGCCATTCACATCTTATACATTTTAATCAATATGTTTTATATATGTCTCCCTTATGTGCATATAAAATGTCTATGTGTAGAAATTTTGTCCTTTATTTTTGACTTTCCCATCTCAACCTCATAGAGGAGTGCCTGAGTGCTTAGCTTATCATAGGCATTCAATACGCATTTTTGCACTAAGTTAATGAACAATGCATAGCATTTGAATCAATAGTTAATAGATGCATCTTAAATAATTTTCTGTATTTTCTTGTCCCTCTTTTTCAAGCCAAATCAACTGCAGGGGAGGAAGAAATAGTCCTCTACGCTTCTAGGTTCTTCTGGCTGGTCTAAAAATTAAATTGACATAAAACAGAATAATAGGAGAAAATCAAACAAGATTAATAATATGTATCCATGAGAGAAATACAGGAAAACTGAATAACTTGCCAAAATGAGCAAAGCTACCACCTTAAATACTATCTTTAGCTAAACACAAAGGAAGACGTTGGGGGTGGTTATTTGGGACTTCAAAGGGCAGGAAGGCAATTCTCACGGAGATGGAAAAGCAAATGTTTGGTAAGCAAATGGTTTCCATGCCTTGCAGTGACAATGGGACATGGAGAGGACTTTGAAGAAATGGGCCCTACCAGGTTCCTCCCCGTCTACCACACCTAGTTCATATTATAGTCTAGTTGTCTATGGAACTAGCTCCTTCCTAGAACTGGTCTTTTATCTTAAATTCTTTTAGGCAGTTAGAGGGAAGGTCAAAGTTTCTTCCTGAATCTTTTGTTCTTAAAAACAATCAATCCAAAGTGACATATTTTGAAGGTAGCAAATTCTGCTTCTCTACACAAACTTTCTATGATTCACTGATTTGAGATGCTGTTCTAGCTTTCCAAGATCAAGATGACAGTGGATGTAAAGAAAGATATATATCTAACCCCCTACTGAACATTACTTTCGTTTTTTTCTCAGTGACATTTACATGCATAACAATTCTTCAGTGACATGAATCTAAAGGAATTATTCTCTAATAATGTAATTTAAAATACTATAACATGTTGCCTAGGAGATCAACAGTACTGAAAAAGTAGCAGAACCTACTGTAGATTGTAAAGTCCTTTTTCTTTTAAGAAACCTACTTAGGAAGATAGATCATATGGATTTTTTAATATGATCTATGATACCTATGGATTGGGTGATATAAAGCATATCTCTGTGGGTCAGTCCCAGTGGCCTAGTGGTTAAGTTTGGTGTACTCTACTTTGGTGGTCCAGGTCTGGTTGCTGGGTGTGGACCTATACCACTCATCTATCAGTGGTATGCTGTGATGGTGGCCCACATACAAAATAGAGGAAGATTGGCAACAGATGTTAGCTCAGGGCAAGTCTTCCTCAGCAAACAAAACAAAACAAAACAAAAACCTTCTGGATCTAGAGTTACTTGGGCACTTCTACACCTAATTTAGTATAAACAGACAAACAAGCAAAAAATAAAAGCACCATTATTCTACTGAACGTCAGCCCATACCTATGTAACGGATAAGGGGATGAGAATTTTCCAGGATTGTGGATAAAGAGCAAAGAGAAGTTGAAAGTGAGAAGTTTGATAACTGGAGAAGAGAAGGACTGCACAGATTTCCTTAGGGGAGACATAAGGATAACAAATCAGATAATGAAATAAAAGGTGATAATATACACAAAATCCAACTTTCCCATTTTTCCTGGAACTTATTTTATCTCTTGCTCATTTCTGTTATACATACTCACACATTAATGAAGATAATACAAGTGATGAAAATATGCTATCAGATGCCATATGATGATGATGCGTCTGTCTGAGAAGAAATCTATTCCTCAGTTCTATAGTTATAATGAAGTTTATTCTCAGGATTTACATGTTCATAGAGTGAGCAAAGCTTCAGGACTCTGACTATAGTCACCAACTTCCTCCCATTTGAAAGAAGTCATACACAGAATGGAAGAAAGAGATCTTGTCAATCCCCTCTGGCCACTGCTCTCCAACTACCATCCTACTCATTCCTGTTGTTTTTTTTTTCAATTTTAAATATAACATGTCAAATGACAACTGTAATACTATGCATATCCAAGTCTAAGGGTTATAGGTCTGAATGCTTAAATTTTATGCATAGTTATAGGCATATATCTGTGGGATTTACCTCCTTCAAACTCTTTGCACAATACGTACATTGCACTGACAATGTCAGAAGAATCAACAAGATGATGAGATGCAATCAGTGGGAAAACGTTGAACATATTACAATTATTTTATTTTATTGTCCCTAAAAAGATGAAAATTAATTGAATATTGACAGTCAGAATATCCCAAACTATAGACTTTTCATTATTTGCCATTAACTAGCACATTGTAAATTCTCTAGCTATGAAAGGTATTATGTGAATCTATAGCACCAATCCCAGAGGAAATTTTTCTGTCATTTAATCATCTTAAATTTTAACATGGGGTATGATATGATAGAGAGTTCATCCAAACTATGTAGATTGGGAGGCTTTCCACATTACAATGTCTTTTAATATTTCCCTAGAAGGAAGAACTTAATGTTCTTTTCTCTTTCTTCTGTTTTCGTTTTTTAACACAGCTCATCTTCAACAGAGTTTTTTATGGTTGAATGAATATACTTGGAAAAGCATAATTGGCCTTTGGGGTTTACATGGTCAATACCACTGTTTTAATTAGCAAATTATAATATTGCATACATTAAATAGTTGCCACAAAGACTACTGATAACTGAGCATTATAACCATTCTTGAATTCTTCAATGTCCCAATTCTTAAGCGCGCAAACAGAAAACTTTGTGATGAGTTAGAACCTTAATATTCAAAGTATGTGCTGCATTAGTTTCTTTACAAGTATGTTTTGTATTAATAGTATCTATCATATTAGTTTCCTCTTGCTGCTGCAACAAATTACATTAAACTTAGAGGCTTAAAACACAAATTTTTATCTTGCAGTTCTGGAGGTCGAAAGTCAGAAGTGGTCTCACTGGGCTAAAATCAACTTTTCTGTAGGGATATCTTCCTTTCCAGAGGCTCTAGAGAAGAGTCCATGTTCTTACCTTTTCCAGCTTCTAGAGGCTTCCCACATTTCTTGGCTCATGACCTCTTGCACCTTCAAAGTCAGCCATGACCAGCCCAGTCTTTCTTCTGATGTCCTCTGTTTCTTGTTCTGACTCTTCTACCTCCCTTTTCCCATTCGAGGACCTTTGTCATTACCTTGTGTCTATGTGGATAAATCCAGATAATCTCATTAATTTAAAGGTGGATGATTAGTAACTTGAATTCCACTTGTAGCCATAATTCTTCTTTGCCATGTAACACAATATATTCAACAGATTCCAGGGGTTAGGATGTAGACATCTCTGGGTGGGTCATTCTGCCTCCTGCATCTGCAGAGAGACAGGATAGGCATCAAATATGAGTTATCCAGAAATGCAGATTATCACACTCCACGTAAGTCCTACTCATTCAGAATCTCTGAGGGTGAGGTCCAGGATTGGATGTTTTACCAAGATCGCTAAGTCATTTTTAGTCAGACTAAAGTTTGGGAAATGATGGTTTAGGAGATGCCCTTATCAGGGGGTAGTGACTTTGTCCAATAAGAATTAACATCCTAAACTAAAAATATTGAAAGATATTAACTTCTGTATTTTAGATCATTTTCCAGCTCTTCCTTCCTTACCTTTGCATTACTGAACAGAGCCTACTACCAAATCTCTCAATAAGTTGCCGCCGCTATAGCCCTTTCTCTGCCCACCTTCCATTCCATGGTTTGTAAACATTTAATTTCTTTCCTCCCTCTGTTCTTACCCATTTCAGGGACATCACTGGTGCTATTACTACTCTCAAACCAAGATTACAGCATGCCAATGCTTCCAGGAAATAAACGATACCAGGGATTTCTAATCCAGAGTCTGGTTATTACTACTACCTGTCTGGATATTGGTTTTGTCATTTCAATTGCTACTGCCAGAGGGCTATAGTGCATTTTTATGAATTGCAGCTGGGCATATCAATTTTTCTCCCTGATGGAAATATCCGAGAAGCCAGATGAAATCATAATTCAAATTTTGTAAATGTTTATTTTAAAAAATCTCTTATAAGAATTCCACCATTTATTATACAAACAATGATTTATAAGATCATTACATCAAAGATTACAGTTTTAAATAAAACTGAAGAAATAAAATTGCCGCCTTTGCCACTTTCTCTCATGTTATCAGATATTTACTATCTAATTAATTCCATTTTATGTAGCATTATTTTTCTTTGTCACTCAAGTAGAGACATTGATTTGAATCCTTTCTCAGAGATATATTGATTTGAATTATTTCCCAAAATAAATTGTTGTCTGTGAGACATTAGCCAAAATGTTTAGGATCTGCAGGAACCTAAGAAACCCTGCCTGTCTGTGAATTCCTTACTAAATGTAGGGCCAAGTAGTATTTCACACTGCTGCTTTTGCTGGCTGAAAGGGAGATACCCACGTTTTCATGAAAGTCCAGAGCATCAGATCTGGCTCAGCACTCTGAGTGCTGGTCTCTGTCACAGCCAGTGCTCACTAGATTCCCTACCTCTGCTATGAGATAGTTAGGTTGATGTGGGTCTGTATTAAGTGCTTTTTTTTTTTCTGCTTTTTCTCCCCAAATCACCCCCAGTACATAGTTGTATATTTTAGTAGTGGGTCCTTCCAGTTGTTGCATCTGGGATGCCGCCTCAACGTGGCCCGATGAGAGGTGCCATGTCCGCACCCAGGATCTGAACCAGCAAAACCCCAGGCCTCAACAGCTGAGCGTGGGAACTTAACCACTCAGCCACGGGGCTGGCCCTTTAAGTGCTTTTTATATCACTATTTTTCCCTCTCTGTTCCAGTCAGACCCCAACCTCCAAAACTAAGGGCACCTCTGCCCGATATGTTTTTATCGCTTTACTCATGCTAGTTGACACCATATTTCCTCTCACCAGTTCTATTTTTTTCCCCCCAGAAATTCAGCATCTGAAATGTATTTTGAATGCTACAAAACACAGCATGCCATTGTTTAAACATGAACAATTGCTTTCTCATGCAGTGATCTTTAGGGGTTTAAAATATGTGCTTAATTTCAAAGAATTCAATGAAATATATTTTTAAAAATATGCTTCTTTCTCAATGATAAGTGCACATTTCCTTAAAAATAAACATACTAAGAAAACATCATAGAAGGGAGTCATCTCATTTGAATAAGTCTATTTTGTGACATCTAACAGAAATCATACTACAGTTTTGTACTTCTCTGTCTTGTTTGGGTATTCTGTGACAATAATGGGAACTCCATGGAAAATGGACAGTAATATCCAATCTTAAATTACCGTGGTAGGATAAAAAAAACTTAGAGAAATAAAAGTTCATTTATTATTTAATACCTTGTGATAAATATTTAGAAATAAAACAAACTAGAGAAAGAAAGCATGCCTTGATGCAAACTAATATATTATTGAGTTAATACATGAAGAAAATAATTTTTTTCACAAAGGACATCAGCATTAGTGGCCCAGAGTCAGTTCTCTTAAGCTTTTGCTTTCAAGCTATTAAAAATATGAATGAAAAGTTAATGCTTCAAAAGAAAATGAGAAAATTGTTTTTGTCCATTCTACATATTCATTCAAAATAAAGGGTTATTAACTGGTGTGCCTGGTGTGTGTGTGTGTGTGTGTGTGTGTGTGTGAACATGATAGTGCCATTCCCTACTAAAATGCATGATCGATGAGGGCAGGCATGATTCATTCTTGTTCTCAGTCTCACAATCAGAAAGAGTAACTGGAATATCTTTAACTAAAAAATAGGTAGCATTTTCTTCCATCTTACTTATAGAACTGTAATGAATAATCAGGATGCTAAAGTTGTATAACTATTCCCTGACCTAGAAAACCCTTAGGTAACCCAGTCTTTTATACTAGCAAGTCTAAGTTTCTGCCTGTTCCTTCCTTCCTCCACCCCAAAACCTGTCTATTCCAATTTTCTTTTAATTTACCTTTTATCTCTATATATTTTAATATGACAATTAGTGAGCCCATTGTAAATAGTTGTGACATTATAATTTAGGTTTAACTTGAATAATCACCAGTTGTTTATTTCTGATAATTGTGCCTGGTCTCTTTTCCAATAGATTCTCCCTCTACGTAGGAGCCTTGTTGCTTAAGTTTACACAGATAAAATAATATTTTATAATCACCATATGTGGAACACCAATGTTTTTTCTTATAGGTAAATTTTGTGATTGCATATTTTTAAGTATTTGGAAAGTATATCCTAAATTAAAGAACATGTCCTACTATTTCCTATGTCAGAAAAATCTATTGCATCATGGCTAGACATTTCAGGAGGAAAGTCAAAGTAATATATTTTGATGCTAGATTTTTGTGAAAGTAGATTGATATCTGTCAGGTTCAGTGTTATATCTCCATAATATAGAATAGTTGCTGGCACATGTTTGATCCTCCATAAACATTTGATAATTGAATGACTTTATTCACCCATCGGCACATTATTTGGTGCAACATTTCAGGGCACTGCCACTGTCATGCAGAAGGAGGAGGAGCAGCAGGATGTGGCTGGGGAGAAGAGGCCAAATCCAAAAATCTGTTAGAGTAAGAGAGTTCTGGCAGATTCCATTGGTTGGCATATGAGAAATTAATTATATAGAACTGAATATGTCTGAAAGTATCAAGTGGGAATTGTTGAACCAGGCAGGCAAGAAATTCAGTTTGGAAAGGTCACAGGAGGTTAAACAATGACCTGTCTATGTATCTATCCCTCTGTTTTAGTCTCTCTGTGTATTTAGTTTGACCAAACATCACTGAGAGCATTTGGACAAGGGAAAAATAGTCATCAGAAAAATAAAATAAAATGAGATCATCTTCCAAATTATACATTTGGATCTGTCAAGTTACACAGTTAACTTATACTTTTAGGTAGCAAGAAAAAAAAAGTCACATAATGACTATGTATAGCAATGCCAGACTAGTTATAGAAATCAGTCCAACTATTAATTATATTGAGATTTTTTAATGAGATGTTTATATGGACATTAATAAAAAAGTAATAAAGATTGTAGTAACAATTACATTGACAACATTCTTCTGTTGAAAATAAGCCATCTTTTAGAGTTTTCTGTAACAAGCAATGGAAATGAAATACCAATCAAGTGCATTTCAGTAAAGGCATTTCCATTAGGGGTTAACAAAGATAGCCCACGTTCACAGGTTTTCATGATAATCTATTTTAATTCAAAAACACAAGGTGAAAATATATTAAAACAACATTTTCAAGACATTGGCAATCAGACAATGGAGGACCGTGATTTCTGAGAGATGGAAAACACAGGAGGTGAGGCCTGCAATTGCTCCAGCCTATTGCCCAGTGAGTACATCCAAATCACCAAGTGGGGAGAGGAAGGCAGTCAGAGTCTAACAGATTCCTTAAGTGAGGCGATGTAACAGAGAGTACAGAGAGACAAAGTATTTGAGTTTGTAAGGCAGAGTGCCAGAGAAGAGAGAAACGCAATAGAGAGAGAAATCTAAAGATCTATAGCAGGTCCTCCTTGAGTATCTAGCAGCATAGAGATTAATGCAGGCAAGTGAGGAAAGTGCCCTCGTCTGGGGGAAGAACCGCCCTTAAGAATTAGAGAGCATTTAGAAAAGCTCATGATTCCTGGGCATTAGGTAGAGTACCAGAAAGATCCAGCCTCAGTTGAGGTGAATAATCAGCCACAGCAGACTACAGCCTGTTCTGGTCCCACCTAACAAACTCTGAAAGTAAATCTCAAAAGAATTAGTTTCCAAGTAACTTTACATTTCAGAACAAAGCTCAACAGCACTTACAGGAATACGTAAATATCCTGCAACTAACAAGATGCAAAATTCATAATATCTGCCATCTAATCAAATCTTACCAGACATCCAAAAACAGCAGGAATATACAACCCATATGAGGATAAAAGCAAATAAACTGAAACAGACCAAGACTGAAACAGATGTTAAAATTGTTATAACCTTATTCCATATGTTCAAAAAGCTAGACAAAAAATTGAACATGTTCAGCATAGGTATGAAAGATAAAGCAAATCAAATTGCTAGAGAGGAAAACTATAATGTTGAGATGCAAAATATACTGGTTGAGATTAACAGCAGATTAGACATTGCAGAAGAAAAGATGGATTATCATGAAGATGGAACAATAGAAACTAATTCAAAATTAATCACAGAAAGGGGAATGGAAAATAGTGAACAGAGAATCGTTTAGCAGTGGAGTATCTTCAAATGGCCTAATATACATGTATAATTGAAGTCCCAAAAGCACAAGACAGAGAGGGGAGACAGAGAAAATATTTGAAGAAATAATGGCAAAAATTGTCTAAATTTGATAGAAAATATAAACTCACAGATCCAAGACTTTCAAAAAACCCCACACATAAGAAACATGAAGGAAACCACACCAAGGAGTATCATTGAGCTGCTAAACCAATTCCCGGATATTTTATACACAATTTTTATTAATAAACCCTATTAGGCTTCATTAATCAACCTTTCCAATCACAATATTTACAGTCCTCTGTTGATTATCCTCTTTGACAAGAAGTTTATGTACAAGTTTTTTTTCTTTATCTCGTTTGAGAGATTTTTCAACTGTTATTATTGTCTACTGTTTTATATTATGGTTACAGATCAAAGCTTTATAGAAGAAAACTGCATCTTTCCCTTTTATTTGTAGTTTCGTGTTTTAGCTGGATTATTTGATTTTTCTGTCTGTGTTAGATCCATGTTATGCACTGTCTTAAATTATCTTGACCTCATTTATTCTAAACCAGTTTCCCAGTAGATGACCTATTCATTTCAGGGCTACCTGCTCCCTCTGTCTAAGGTCAACATTCCAAGTCTCCAGCTACTCCAGTCACAGGCAGCATCTGATGAAGCACCACGATGCATGGACTGGTATCTGGTTTCTCAGCAGCTGTAAGGGGAAAAGTGATATGACCCCAAATTCTAGGAGCAACTATTTTCTGAGTAAGAATCATTGACCAATGAGGGCAGGAGACGGAAGGGAGCTTCAAAAAAAAATCTTCTCCTTCCTGTTGTCCAGAGAAAGAGTATGGGGCTTAGTGTTTCTCTCCTCCTGTCCAAGGACATCCTGCTGGGCTGAGGAGACATACTATCTACATCTCTTTGTGAAGCAGTGGTCCCCCAGATCACATTACTTCTTAGCTTCCAATCCACTCAAGAATCAATTTCCTTTTTTCTGCATTTTCACAGCTTAAGTTTGCAACTCCCAGTAAAGCATTGCCATTTGGGCTGTGCTTCAGGACAAACAGAATGTAGTTTGGAGTTTTTAAAATAGTTTTTATTGTGTGTATGTGTCTCCCATCTCTGATTATTTTAGATACATATACTATTTCACACCTTTTGCTTCTTTACATTTTACAAGTATTAAAATCTTATATCAAAATGCGGTATTTTTCAAAGTGCAGAGATAATATATACTTCTTTCAAAATTTTTAAAAATGAGAAAAAAGAAAAGGAGAAAATAAAACTCACTGTCAAATATTGTTAAATTTTTAGTATAATTCTTTCCAGTCATTTTCCTGTACATATGTGTGTTTGTTAAATGAAAATGTATTTCCTGACAAAACTTGGATCTTGGATTATTCAATTATGTGCCTTATTTTTCTAACAATATATAGTAATTATCATTACATACTGTTAAAAAGCCTTTTAATACATGATTTAAAATTTTATTTATTTTATAAAGTGAAAAATGTTCTTAATTAGTCATAATGTTGAATGTCAGATTTCTTTCTTTCTTTCTTTTTTTTTTTTTTTTGCACAAAGCAGTGCCAGACAAAAATATACATTTTTGTCACATTTCTCATTAGGAAAATTTCTCTAAAATTGGCTTACATGGTCAAAAATTAAATGTTGTGTATATTCTTCAAACTCTTAATACATGTAGTAAAGCATATTTTTTAAAGTATTTTCAATTTATATGTGAACATTCTATCTTATATACATATAAGAAATGAGTATATACTTAGATTCATTATATATTTTTACCATGATTATTTATTGATGTACTGTAGCCTACTGTTTCTGATTTGAAAGATTATTTTTGATATTTACCAATACTCTCAGTCTTATGTGTTTCCATAAATTTTAAATAAAATAAAGACAATAATTTATGAGAGAAATTCATAACATACTAAATAAATTCTAGTAATAATGTTTGACTTTGAGACAACTCCACATCTCTGTAAAGACTTTACACAAAGCTCACAAATTCTCACAACAATCCTATAAAAGGTATCAATACTGGGGAAAATGAGACATCAAATAGTAAGTAAATATGGAGAGTTAGGACAACTGAATGTTCTGATTCATTGATCAAGTCCACGTATTAAATAATCTCAGAGTCTTATTCTTTCAAACATGAGTTATAAATGTAATTACCTTTAAGTATGAAAACATGTGAAAGTAATCTGGAAGCACACAGATTAAACAGTTTGCTATCTCATGGTTTATCAGAGCCCTTGCTTTTATACCTGAAGCTGCTATTCCATCAGTTTTGATAATTGTATTCATTCTATTCCTCATTATAGTATGTAATTATGGAGATGTGGTCTCATTTATATTTTCATTGTTAAAACAACTGTAGTAATTTTGTTGTGGAAAATACATTCCATCATGCTGGCAAGGAAAAAATAATCAAGTCCACACGTATTTTTGCCCTCTTAACTCACATATTAGCATAAGATAGCCAGTAAAAAGCATACATCTTTAGAGGAGTTGTGGCTCAATTTTCACATTTTTAATTGATGTTTTAATATATTCAAAGGAGAACACCATGACCAAGCTATTAGAGGCAGGCTAGCTCCCAGCTCACAATAGTCAGCTGTTGCTTTTTTCTTTCTCGTTTATGCAAACACAAAAACAAGCAACACCTATCTGCTGTTTGAAGTCAGGGACATGGTTATCCTCTCCGGAGGAGTGGTGATAGTAAATAAGAGGGCTTCTGGAGTGCTGGTAAAGTTCTGTATCTTGATCTGGATGCTTATACAGGTGTAGTCAACTTATAAAAATTCATCAGCTATGGGGCTGGCCCCGTGGCCGAGTGGTTAAGTTCGCGCGCTCCGCTGCAGGTGGCCCAGTGTTTCGTTGGTTCGAATCCTGGGCGCGGACATGGCACTGCTCATCAAGCCACGCTGAGGTGGCATCCCACATGCCACAACTAGAAGGACCCACAACGAAGAATATACAACTGTACTTTGGGGAGAAAAAGGAAAACAATAAAATCGTTAAAAAAAAAAATTCATCAGCTATATACTTACACTTTTCTATATGTATATTTGTATTTCAAAAATGTTAAAAATGACACGCTTTGCCTCAGGGCATTTTGCAGTACTTGTAATGTTTGCATAAAATAGCCTATGCTCCCACAAGCTGCCATAAGATGCTCATAATGAGAGTTTGTCAAAATGGAGATCAGAAGGGTGATTTGGTAATATCTGCCAATTTTTTGCTTCCTTTCAAGAATCTATACAAAATCTTACTGCTCTCCATTATAATTATGTTTCTACGCAGTACTAGTAAGTTTTAGTCCATGCTAGAACACCACTAATTGTCTCCATCACAAGGTTAACACATTGTTCTATTTCTCTCTCTTGGCCTTGTTAAAATGGTAGTATGCAAAGCTTCAGTTAACTGCCAATTTATCTTTTTTAAAAGATTTGCACCTGAGCTAACATCTGTTGCCAATCACCTATTTTTTTAACTTTCCTTGTTTTCCCCAAAGCCCCCCAGGACATAGTTGTATATCCTAGATGTGAGAGCCTCTGGTTGTGCTAGGTGGGATGCCGCCTCAGTATGGCCTAATGAGTGGTGCCATGTCCGCACCCAGGATCCCAACTGGTCAAATCCTGGGTCACAGAAGCAGAGAACGCAAACTTAACCACTCGGCCTCAAGGCCAGCCCCCTGCCAATTTCTCTTCCACATCAGCAGTACCTGTGTTCGTGAAGAAGGTTGCTTTGAAGCACAGAGCAGACCGTGTAATGGTACTCGTGCTTCATAATATCTGGGTAGTTTCTGTTTATTTGTTTTACCTATATTTAAACAAATAATTGAGAAAGTAATCCAAGTAAATCTGTCTTTCATCTAAATTCACCAATGGTTGATATTTTGTCACATATGCTCCGCCTATGTATCCGTCTGTCTATCCATTTTATCCCTAAATACATAGAGAAATGATATTATTATTACTATTATTATTATCATCTCATTTGCAAATATTTCCATGAACTTAAGATAAGACCTTTCCTAGGGTTGAAGTCATTCTTTACAAAACCACAATAAATTTAGCAGTCATCTCATATGACGTAGATACAATACTATTTTCTAATTTACAATCCATTCTCAAATTTTGCTACTTATCATGACTATATGCTTTAGAGTATTTTTCCCTATCTAGCATACAATCTAGGATTACTCATTTTGTTTAGTTGTTAGGTCTATTTGGTCTTCTTTAAACTACAGAAGTTCTCAAGCCTTTCTTTTTCTCTCATGAAGTGGACACTTCTGAAGAGTACAGAGCAATTTATTTGGTAGAAAGCCCATCAATTTCAGATCATTTCCTCATAACTGGATATAGATTTTGCATTTCTGGAAAATTTTGCATAAGTGATACAATATCGTTATCTGTACATATTTTGAGGAGGTACTCAATCAAATTATTTTAGGATTGTTTTTCTATTCTGGAAAAAATGCCATTGGTATTTTGATAAGAATTTGATAGAGATGGCCCCCAAGAAGATCCCTTCCCCTAATCTCTGGGACAGTGGATATGTTTGCTTACATGATAAAGGAGTTTGCTGATGTAATAAAGATTACTCATCAGTGACCTTAAAATAGGGAGATTATCCTGGTGGGAACACTATAATCACATGAGCCTTTAATAGTGGAGGCAGAAAAGGGAGCAGGAGTCAGAAGAGAATATCAGGGAGGTATAAATTATGAGAAAGTCACATGACCAGGAATGTGGACAACATCTAGGAGCTGACATCAGACAGTGAGAAATGAAATAGAGATTCAACTGACAGCCAGAAAGGAATTAGGGATCTCTATCCTGCAACTAGGAGAATGAGATTCTGCCACAAAACAAATACCACTGGAAATAGATTGTGCCCCAGAGGCTCCAGAAGAAAGCCTAGGCTCATCAAAGTCTTGATTTGACCTTGTAATACCCTAAGCCAAGCAGAATTACCTAGACTTTTGACCTACAGCACTGTGACAAAATAAATGGATGTTATTTTATGCCACTAAATTTGTGGTGCTTTATTTTGCAGAAATAGAAAACAAATACAGATAGTTTTGTTTATTTCTGAGTATAGAATTAGAAATAAAAGTTCCTTCTCTTTATTGGTGGTTTAAATTACCTTGGGCACTATTATATTCTCCAGTCACAAGATCACTTTGTCACAAATTCTACTTGAAAGAGTAGTTTGTGCACTCAAGCCAGAGCATATTTTGGCTTTATTAAAGCTGTTCTACTCTCCCCTAACTAATTTTGTGGAAATCTTACCATGCATACTTCCAATGCCTCCATATTTGGGGTCACAATGGGATAGAACTGACATTTTTGGTAATCCTCATTTTCATCTGAATGTGGTTGTATTTTTCTCAGCTCTGTTGGATTTTATTGTCAAAATCTTTATTCTTTAGATGTCATCCAATTCTCCTCACTATTTGTATGTACTAGTGGCATACCACCTGCTTTTCTAAACTGTTGCATTTAAATTTAATTTTATTTAATTTTTTATAAGATTTATTCCATAATTTAAAATCTTGACCATCCGAGAGGTAATTATTTGTGTTCAATCAGCCATTTAGAACTCAAAATCCTATGCATGTATTTTTTTAATTTCCTAATTATTTTCAGATATCTGCAACAATTTAGTAGAGGAGATGGGTTTCCCAGAATTCAGAAATTGAAATTAAATTTATATAGTTTCTAATAAACTATGATATAACATAGGCATACTATTGCATAACTGGATAGCAATAACAGCAAAAAATGATTATTTTCAATGCTATTTATTAAAAACAAAGTCTGTTACCTTTAAAATTATGTTTACATATTTAAAAAATATGAGACCAATAATGCTCTTGCATGACTGTGTATAAATATTTTTTCATTTTGCGTTTTGACATATTGTTTTTTGATTTAGTTCTTAGAAATAATGCAATATAGTAATGGTTTTTATTTACCATTGATATGTTTTAAATATTTTTTATATATCTGTTTATACTCAAAGTAATCTTTTAGAAATTCATGTGGCTCTTTTTTTCCTAGAGGCTGAAATGTAAGACATTTTTATCTTTAGTGGTAAATAGATCTGACAACATGTTTAGCCAAAAGTCAACAAGATTAATAATATCTGTTAAAGGAAAATTAAAAACATTCTTTTCCATCTAAAAAGGAAAAGTAAATTACTGCAACAAATACACTAATGCAGTTAATCCATTACATTTATAGATTCCATTATGTAAATTCATTAGATTTTTATCCACCATCATTTGTTCAGAATAATACAATCTTACAAGCTATAAATCGAAGCTTGCTAATAGATTCAGATATGTTTATATTTTTTAAGCACTGAGGAGTAGAAATGCAAATACTATTGGACCACAAGTGACTCAGATCATCCATCCATGAATGAAGACAAAAAATTAATCGAAACAATATAATGATGATCAGGTATAAATAAACATTGAAACATTGTTTCAAAGGAAATCTCTCATCTAGTAGAATTTGCACTCAATGTCAATGGGAAATGTTTGATAATAGTTTACTATGTTATTCACTCAGCCTATTAGATCCCTAGATTTGTGTGAATGTTGGTAGTCTTGGTTCAAATGAAAATTCTTCTGGTTGCCTCCTGACAAATATTTTCTCCTTATTTGTTTTTGTTTTCCAGAATTAATATTTAAGATAATTACAAAGTTTGTAAAAGTGGTTAAAGATGAGAGAAAGGAAACACCATTATTTATTTTCATGCTTCAATCAGATCTCACCAGCTCAATGACTGATGTCTCCTATTATCCTTGTTGTAATCCTTGCCTGTGTGCTAATATTTAATGTAGTCTCCAGATCCTTAAGCCCTTATTCTGGGAACCTTTTTATTTATATCAAAAAAGTAGTATTGATGTAACAGGTCAATATGATAGTTTAATATTCAGGATTATTGATAAGTAGATGTTATATACAGGTTTTCCCCGCTATCTGAATGTTTGCTGTAGGCCACTTGGCTTTTACGAAAGACCTGCTTTAGTACCGTAGTCCTCCCTTACCAGCAATTTCACTTTCTGCAGTTTTATTCATTCCCAGTCACCTGCGGTTTGAAAATATTAAATGGAAAATTCCAGAAATAAACAATTCATAAGTTTCAAATTGCACACCATTCTGCGTAGCATGATGAAATCTTGTGCCATCCTGCTGTGTCCCGCTTGGGACATGAATCATCTCTTTGTCCAGCGTACCCACGCTGTGTATGCTACTCGCCCATTAGTCGCTTACTAGCCATCTGGGTTATCAGATCGACTGTCATGATCTCGCAGTGCTTGTGTTCAAGTAATACTTATTTTACTTAATAATGGCGCCAAGTGCAAGAGTAGCGATGCTGGCCATTCCGATATGCTGAAGAGAAGCCGTGAAATGCTTCCTTTAAGTGAAAAGGTTGCTAAGATCTATGGCAGCTTTCATTAGAGTATATTGTTATAATTGTTCTATTTTATTATTGATTATTGTTGTTAATCTCTGACTGTGCCTAATTTACAGATTAAACTTTATCGTATGTATGTATAGAAAAAAACACAATACAAATAGAGTTCAGTGCTGTCCGAATTTTCAGGTATTCACTGGGTACTTATCCCCAGGAGATAATGGGGGACTGTTCTTGCTAACCAAGAGAAATCCGAAGAGGATTTTCACTTTTGCAAAAAGCATAAATAGCCCTCAGCATTTGTTCTGCAGTGAGCCTGTTATAGAGGCTAAGCAATAAAGCCTACTGCTGTATTTCAAGCCTTTTACATCGGCCACGTCAGCTACAGCAGATGATGAACCTCGACTTTTGACATCGAGGCAGGCAGATAAAGAAGGTATAGACATTAGTGACTTTCCTGCCCCGATGGATTCAGATGAGGATGAGATGATAACAGATGACCCTCTTCCTCTCTCTCCTACACCGCAGTGTCCTATACCTACCATCACCCCGACCTCTGATGACTCAGTCTAACACACCGTCACCACCACCACACCTCAGCCTTCCAGTGTCCTCACTGTCTTCCCAATTCTGGTAAGTGACTCTATACCGTGCATACATTATTTCTACTTTCTATAGGCTCTGTGTTTATCATATCATCTCTGCTTTTTCTATATGTTAGTGTTATTTTAGCTTTTGCACCTTATTTGGTACAATTTGATAGATTATTTTTTGGGTCTGGGAATGCTCAAAAATGTTTTCCATATAAATTAATGATAATTACTTCTTTGCTTTACACCATTTCCACTTACAAAGGTTTCATAGGAACACTCTACTTTTGAATAGTGGGGGACACCTGCATTTCTTTTTCTTTCTTTATTTTTTTGGGGGGAAGATTAGCCCTGAGCTAACATTCACCACCAATGCTCCTCTTTTTTTGCTGAGGAGGATTGGCCCTGAGCTAACATCCATGCCCATCTTCCTCTACTTTATATGTTGGACACCTGCCACAGCATAGCTTGATGAGTGGTGCATAGGTCTGCACCCAGTATCCAAACTGGTGAACCCGAGGCCGCCAAAGTGGAGCATGCAAGCTTTACCACTGCAACGCCAGGCCAGCCCCATGCATTTCTTTTTAATGAGCATATATCCTCATTTGAAATTTTCACTATAATCTGGAAGTATTTCTCAAATTGTTTAGAGGAATATGAATCAGAAGAAGTAAACTATAAAATATTTCTATTTTATAATACTCAATAAATAATTTTTGGTGAGGGGCTTAGAGTGGGATACGAGCATAATTGTCCTAAGGGATATTTCAATTAAATCATAATACCACATATATAGTTCCATTTGAATCAATGACATAATAGTAGTTTTTTTTTTTGGCACTCTAAACATGCTAGAGTAAGCATAAACTCGAAATAAAAGTTGCTTCTTTCTTTTGAAGTTGATTATCTTGAATAACGAAAGTTCATATTATATTACTGCCACCTGGAAATTTTCAGTGTGCATTGAGTGAACACCCAAACGAGCTCATCTCCCTTTTAACTAGGTGACAAAAGAAAACAGATGTCATTATTTCATTTAAAAAGGAAATCTTTCAATGACTGGTAGAAGTTGTAAATATCATCTAAATTAGCAACAGGCTAGAAACTGAATATATGTACAATTTGACCTTTAGTTTTCTCATTTGTTAAAAAGATACATTAACTAGATAATTAAGAGTAGAAATGCAAATATTGCTTAAAGGAACATTTTAATGAATAAAAATACGCCTATGTTAAATAAACCTAAATGAATATATATCCACTGTATTCACTGTATTAAAATTGCAGACCCACTCTTACAAAGGTTTCTTCCTGTCCACATGCAGTTACTGCAACCCTTGTCCCTATTGAACAATGAATTAACATGATAAAAAAATGTTAAAAGAAATTGTTGCATCAGGTCTAAAAATTATGGAAGCAAGACACTTTACAGAACACAAAATTTGTGCTAGATGTAGTGTAGATGGAAAATATTGCCATCTCCATAGAGATCCTGAGGTCCAGCTCACAAGTAGGCTTTCTTAGGATTCAGTGGTGCAGGGCATTGATCAGACCTAAGATGACCTCACTCTGGGGAACTTACTGTAGTTCCAGATCTGTACCTTCCTAAGTCAGTAATATTGGATCAATTATTTGCCTTAATTTCTATCATGGTATACAAATTGGGCTAATAGTAGTATATACTTGTGCTGATTTGAACCATCTGAGGAGAAGCCATCAAGATGATTTAAGCATGCAGGGATGTTAGAGAAACTGGAGAGACAGCTTCCTACAATTGGGACAGTCATTTATATACAATTGAGGTCTGACACAGAAAGAGGAAAAAAAGAAAATAGATTGGGCAGAAGGTCTGTAAACTGCTGTGCAATGTAGAAAATTTCACCAAGGCTGTTGGGGAGTCTTTAAGCCAACTGTCAGAGGGATGTGGAGTCTTCCAGGAATGGATCTACAAAAGTATCCTGCTGAGGGCACTTACCGCCTGGGAGCAGCCCAGGCAAAGTGTGGACTTTGCACAAATGCAGAGATGGGTTTCAGAGCATAGGAGCGGGGCCCTGGTCAACCATGCTCCCTGTAATCAGAGGTCTATGAGGTACAATTTCCCAAAAGCACTTAAAACGGTCTTAAGACCATGCTCGATAAGTGTTTGCTGTTATTTGGAGGGGTAAAGTACTTGTCCCTGAGTTGTGAAATAATCTACGGTTCACTTCTAGACACTTTGGATTTTGAAGCTTGACAGTATTCAGAATTGCTAAACCAGAACGCAAAAGTACAAACCAAGGGACGCAACGGATAGTTAACGTAGGGAACAAGACTGCCGCTCCAACTCACACGTCTTTTTCTTGACCTGGCAGTAGCCTCATCAGGAGTAAGATCAGCCTCTTTGAGACAGAGGAAAATTGGATATTTCAGCTTGCTCCTGACTCGACATATTCACCAATTATAGCGAATAAACCACACGAAAGCAGTGCAAACATTCAGCGCCAGTCTTCAGGGACATGGGAGTGGAAGCCTCACAGCACTTACGTGAACAAGCAGGGTACATAATTTTCAAACTCTGACATAGTTAAAAATTTAAATTAGTTAAGTCAAAACAATACCTTACTGTTATACGCCATACGGGAGTTTTACTTAGACTATAGTTCAAAGTGCAGATTCCTCCTTATGCACACATTTTTCTCAGGTTCTATTTTGTAGTTTTGGATATTAGACAATAAAGGGACTTGACATTTCTAAGGGTGCTTTCATATTCAAGGATGGCCTTTTACACCTGTTCTACGATACTGCAGTTACAACAAATATACTATGTTCATATTTAGACTATGCTCAAAGAGTTGCATTCACAAACTTGCATGTGTGTGAATGAGGACAAAAGGAACATTCAGGGACAAGAACAACATGAGAACTTAAATCTGCATGACATTGTTGAGATAAGTAGGACTCTTTATGCCACAGAGCAGAGATGTTTCAGGAGGTGAAGAGATGCAGATTTTTTCTTTATATTGCTACAGATTGCTACATGTGTAACTCATTATAGCTCTATTTTTTAAATTTTACTTTCGTTTTGGCCATAATGGGAATTACCAGGAGCAAATTTCTGTTCTAGAAGCAATGTGATATTGATTAAAGGCATCGTAGTTATGAATCATTGCCAACGTCTTCAACTTTCTGAGCGTCAGTTTTCATATCCATAAATCAAGGTGGAAGTAACTCTCATAACAATGCCCAAGAATTAAATGTATAATATATGAAAACATTTACCCCATATCTAGGTCAAAGTAAGAAATCATAAAAAAAACTCTTTAACTCATATAATGAACAAAGAAGGAGGCAAAACTTCTCTCATAAAAAATATTCATAGGAACTTCCAGGTTGGTGAAAGCATCCATGTGTTGGGACATTGGTCACCCCAGCACCACGAGGACAGAAGCTCCTGCACTCGAGATCCTTCTGGAACTTGCTCTATGTTCCTTTCCATCTGCCTATTTATCTATATCCTTTATAATAAACTAGTAAACATATGACAAGATCAATCAACAAACTAGAAATTTCAGACTAAACCTGAACACATGAGTTATATGGATGGCAAGTGAACATAGTATTTATTTCCTAATGCTGAGCTCTGAGCTCAATGGAATCAGATTTTTAGCTAGTTTTGGAGATGAAGTCATAAGTATGGAAGAAATTAACAGGTTTTTATGTATATAAATCATGCTTTAAATTAATCTGGCTGCCTCAATATACATCTGAATAGCAGTACGGCTCAAGGAGTATAAAAAAGAACTGAAAGCATTCTGTGTTTACCCAGAAGATAACACAGCTCTTGGAGTTGGAGACTCTCATAACGGCTCTCATAATAAGTTGAAAAATTTTGGCTCTGTGGACAAATTCTCAACAATATTTGGGTTCATCTGGCTCTCTGCCTGTGCAATCTCATTCATAAAACTTGTGAAATCAAAGATTTGATTATTCAAATCATGTATTAAATTCACTGTCATGAACTTCATAATTATACACAATCCTATACTATTCTAGCATAACATTTTACTAATTTTCAATTAATGCTGTTATATTTTTAAATTATTAACAGATGATAACATATGTTATTAAAGAGTGAATGTTATATAAATGTATATTGATTAAAATTCATCATATTAGCTTCTGATAATATAGAGATTCAACTGATTCAACTCAACCACTTTAAATTATCTCTACCAGACTAAGGCAAAAAAGATTTTTGTATATCTAATATATACGTATTTTAGAATATTCTTTGTACTTATACAGTAATGCACCTCATAAGGATGTTTTGGTCAAGAACAGGCTGCATACACAATGGTAGTCCCACAAGATTAGTACCATATAGCCTTGGTGCATAGTAGGCTACATCATCTAAATTTGTGTAAGTGCACTCTATGATGTTTGTACAATGATGAAATTGCCTAACAATGCATTTCTAAGAGCATATCCCTGTCGTTAAGTGACACATGAGTGCATAAATCTTATCAGCAAAACAATGATGATAAATAAATTATGTTCATCGAAGGAAAAAAAGAAGTATTCACAAAGAAGCAGGATGTAGGCTATTTCATTGAATATTAAATGATTGCAAAAGTATTAATCCCTGTTTAGAAAGTCAGTGCTCCCCTAACAAGCTTTTCACAGTGCCATTGAAATGTTGAGTAAGTGACTATTCCTCCAGACTTTCCAGGCGCTTAATTATTTCCTTCTCTCTCCTTTCTTTTTTTAAATTTCTTTCATTCATTTTCTTATTTACAAAGAAATTATTTACCCAAACATGAAAGTAAGGCAAAATGATATTTTTAAATTTAAAATATTTAATATTTTAAAGTATATTTGTATAAGCTTACTTCACACTCTTCTAATTATCTTAAGAGATATGTAATTTTTCGACTGACAGTTTCCAGTCCCGATAAATTAGGAATTCATATACTGGAAAAATTATGAGTTGTGATTGTTTGTGGCCTATAGACATGACAACACAAAGCTTGTGATGGGGTGACTCTGTAGAAAGTTAACTTTACTAGCTAAGTTGCCTTTCTTACTTGTGCATTTTTTCCTAAATGAGTTCTTCAAACACATTTGAACGTGATTTATCGTCTTTCTGCTGGTGCCTAATTAGTAATTAGAGAAAAACTTTGACCTGAGCCAAAAACCAAAACCAAAATCAAACCAAAACAAAGGTCTTTGATTATTTTGCATTTACCCTTCTCCTTTCACCTTCTCTCCCTCCCTAACTCACCTTTATTTCTTCCTTCTTTTCTCCCTCCTCCCTTCCTTCTGTCCCTTATTGCCTCTCTCTCATCTTCCTTTTTCCTTTGCATTCAATACTTTCTTTCTTTTTTCTTTCCCTTTATTTTTTCTACATTTACTCCTTTTTGATCAAACTGCAAACTAGATTATTACCAATTTTCTAAGCACTGGCAATGTTTGTATCATCTCATTATAGCCTTACTACCATGAACCATGACGTTCTGCACAAATGTCTTAATTTTGATAGATTCCAATTTATCTATTTTTTCTTTTGTTGCCTGTGCTATTGATATTATATCCTAGAAATTATTGCCAAATCCAATGAAGTTTCCCCCTATGTTTTCTTCACTAGTTTTAGCTCCATTTTGAGTTAATTTTTATATAACGTGTCATGTAAGGTCTAGCTTCTTTTTCTTGCATAAGCATATCTCATTTTCCTAATACTATTTGTTGAAAAGACTGACATTTTCCCATGTAATGGCCCTGGCACTCATTATTATTTTGAACCGTTGAATTCTCAAACATGATTTGCAGTTACCTTTGTAATTTGCTATTTACCTGTGTAATTTACTTTGAGGTTTTGGGTTTGATCATTTGACCAATTTCATTTTTCATTTATTTTTTCTGAGATAATTGAAATTATTAGTCATAAATTTCTGTCTCGTTGGCCACAAAAAGCCAGATTTATGTGGACTGTGAAACAAGAGAAAAGATATCATACTAAAGTTGATACTCATTTTAACTGACACATTTTAGTAATAGAAATAGAAAAAGTGTGCAACATTGTGATATCGATTTCTGAAAGGTTACACTTGTTTGTATCAGGTGTCTCCAGCTCTCTCTCATATCTTTGGTTTACTTGACTGTAAAGAACCAGCATATTTTAGAGATCCCCACTTTTAAGACCTTGTTCTGATAGAAGTAGCTACCAACACACTGAAGGAAAATGCAAATAACTGACATTTGCACAGTAAATTATTTCAACTATTACTGTTTCTTTAATCTCCCTCTACATGTCTGCCACTTCTAATAACAGCTTGGTGTCTGGCAGACATTCTGCTTTATCTCTGTATCACACTGCTTGTGTGATCTTTTGTGAATAACTTAGTTTACTCATTATGTACATTCCTAGATTAGTGTTCACTCTAATTTCATTGCTTCCATGTACTTCGGTTTTTCAGAACTTACTGGCACTGATGTTTGGTCTAATCTGACCCACGTGTTCCTTTTGCTTCTGCTGGAGTTTCCATAGACCAAGTACCTGCCATGCTTATTTGTAGAAATTGCTCCTTGATTAAAAAACAAAAATGTTCTCCTTTTTGGTATGGTCATATTGAATATGACTTTGTGTTTCTATTTCTGGTTTATTTTATTTACTAAATTGATGATCTCTCATCTTTTAGCTTCAGAGTCACTAGCTATGTCTTTATAAGTAATTTCTCTCCCCGAAATCCCTCTCTCTTAAGTTTAAACCAATAAAAAGCAGTGTACTTTATTAATCTATTTACTTTTAAATAATGTTTAATATTTCCTCTTCTTAATTTAGAGTTCAAATAAAAAATATATTTATTTTTCTTTCATAAAATAACTTTAACCTCTGTGACTCTCTAATCTATGAATTGAAATGTTCCTCTGTCTTTACTCTATAAAAACTTTCCACATAAATTTTCTAATCATATTGAATACATTTCATTTTTCTTAAAACTACTGACTATAGGGGCCAGCCCGGTGGCGCAGCAGTTAAGTGTGCAGGTTCTGCTTCTCGGCGGCCCGGGTTTCGCCGGTTCGGATCCCCGGTGCAGACATGGCATTGCTTGGCAAGCCATGCTGTGGTAGGCGTCCCACATATAAAGTAGAAGAAGATGGGCGTGGATGTTAGCTCAGGGCCAGTCTTCCTCAGCAAAAAGAGGAGGACGGGCTATAGTTAGCTCAGGGCTAATTTTCCTCAAAAAATAAAATAAAATAAAATAAAACTAGTGACTATATCCTCATGAGAAATCTCTAATACATGCATCTGTCTTATTGAATAACTTAAATATTATATCAATTTAGTTTGTCTTCAGCACTCTGTTAGACAGTCATTCCTCCTAGATAAAATCTAACCGTGAATTTTATGTGCCAATTAGTGTTCAATACATTCCTTCCAGTGTGGTCCACATCTTAAAATTAATGCTCTAGAAATATAAAGGTAGCAACAGGTCTCTCTCGTTTTTTTAGTTATTAAGGCCCAGAAGTCATGACTTTTGAGTAAAAGTTAAAGAGCTCAGTATTTTCCTCTGCTTATTCAGTTATACTCAGTTAATTTCCAAGGTGTATGAAAGCTGATTTTTACTTTATATGTTCACTGTTATTTGTTGCTTTAAACTATTTATTCAAAGTTAAAAATCCAATATGTAACTATTTTTTCTGTATCACATATGTTAGCTATCTTGAAGTGGCATTTGATGAATAGTCTTGGCTAAAAGAGAAAATTTTGAATTGATTTATTATATTAGCGAATTTTAACCTTTTTTCTAGCTTTCTGTATCATTTATAAACTTGACGTTTGAAGAGAGAAAATACTTATTGGAAAATAATTTTATCATTCTACCACTGTTTGTGCATGTTATATTATTTTGCTTTCAGAAATATGATATATTCAACTAATAATGAACTAGAGAAAAAGGTAAAAAATCCATAAGAGGCAAATAATTCTAAGGTAAGATATCCATTTTCAAGTTAATGATAAAGTCCAATATTAATGGTAACAAGAAATAGAGGAAATAGAAGATATTATAATGTTACATAAGTAGCGAGCATATAACCTTCAAAAGAACATAAGCATTTGACCGAGAAGGCTTCAGTCTTACTTTGGTGTATTGCTTTTCCACAAAGAGATAGGAAGTTTATAAAAGATAAGGCTGCTAGGAATCTTATATTCTGACAGTCAATCCAAATGCTTTGAGCTCTGAATGTAACTGGAAGTCAGATATTGACAGGAAAAGAAGCCGTTGCTTAGGAAACTCCATTTAACATTTAAGAAAATAAATAGAAAAGGAAAGTTGATTCCCACAGTAACAATTCTATGACTGTCTCAAAAAAAAGAAGAGAAGACTTTGTTTAATTTTAATTTTTTTTTTTTTTTTTTGAGGGAGATTAGCCCTGAGCTAACTACTGCCAGTCCTCCTCTTTTTGCTGATGAAGGTCTGGCCCTGAGCTAACATTGTGCCAATCTTCCTCTACTTTATATGTGGGACGCCTACCACAGCATGGCGTACCAAGTGGTGCCATGTCCGTACCCGGGATCCGAACTGGCGAACCCCGGGCCGCGGAGAAGCGGAACGTGCACACTTAACGGCTGCGCCACCGGGCCAGCCCCTAATTTTAACATCAATAGACACATCATCTTTTAGAAGAGAACTTAATCAACTTTATTTGAATTTCTATGTATATATTTTAACAGAAGCTTAAGTGTTATAGTTGTATAGCAATTGTTCCTTATGTGCGTGTGTGTATCTATATGCATACTTTAATTCACTTTTTTTAAGTAGTATATGCTCCTGTAAGCTATTATAGACTCCAGGTCATTTGAAGACAGTGAAGATATGTTTACAGAGGCTCAGGACAAATAGTTAGACAGCACAGACACCAAGCTTATCACATTAATATTTACTGGGGGAAAATCCGGGGACCTAGAGCAATTACAGGTGTGTGAGTTTCCAGTTTTCCTTGCCTTCCAAGACATTCCGCTGTATCTATTAGGCTAACATCTCACACATCGTAAGGGAACCTGTGTCTTGGGCTGTGGGGTTTTTAACTGCCAGTTTGGGGGAACCTCAGCCCAGCCTCTGGCATGTTCAAGAGCTGAAGTTCAAAACTTTTACAATATAGTTGTGTAAGGAAACTGCATTTGTAGCATGAGCTACCATTTCAGAACTCTACCAGGTTGGTTAAAGTCAGCAACGAGGTGAAACCATTTTCCACAGAACTTTTAAAGAATCAAGTTTCCAAATAACTCTTGACGCTAATATACTGGGAGACAAAAAAGGATGGCTGGAATGGGCTTAGTGATCTCTCTCTAGGGAGTAGGTCATGTTGACCAGAGTCAGATGGAGGAAATCCCTATGTCAATGTATGATACACTTTACGAGATACATAGAGTAGTTAAATTCATGGAGACACAAAGAAGAATGCTTGTTGCCAGAGGCTGGGGAAAAAAGGGAATGGGGAATTATTTTCAATGGATATAGAGTTTCACTTTGGGAAAATGAGAAAGCTCTGAAGATGGATTTTGATGATAGTTGCATAACAATGTGAATGTCCTTAAAGTCACTGAACTGCACGCTTAAAAAATGGTGAAAATGATCAATTTCATGTTATGTGTATTTTACCACAAAACTTAAAGAAAAAAACCCAACCAGAATACAAAGTCTAGCAGAGTAAAGGTGTTTGAATCCTTATAAAAAATAATATAGAAAAAAAAATCTCACTTCTTACTGGGAAATCATTTCTGAAACAACGAAAAAACTACAAGGAGAATTAATAGTTGTAGAACAGGAATATTAAACGTACATTAATCAAAATTCAAAGAATAAAGGTTTATAAAACCAAATATGTAATAAGATTCTATTATTCTATATGAATCATGCTAAGATAATGAATAACAAATAGATACATAATGATGTCAATTTCATGAGTAAACAAAATTTTCTAAGTTGCACTAGTTAATAATAAAACGTATGTTAAAATGATACACCATTTTCAACTATAAAACTTGAAATCTTTTTTTTAAGTTCACAATGTTCAATACTGGCAAAGATTTGGAAAGTGAATATTTGCATTCTTGAATGTCATGGATTAAACTGTCATGGCGTTTTTGGAAGACATTTATGAGATGCGTCAAAGTGAGGTTTTTAGTGCATCAGTTATTTTATATGTATAGTGACTCACATGATGGTTTAATCTTAATAATGGTGTATCAGATTATTGTTATTTTTTTAAGATCTAAATTTTATAGACTGGTGATATATATTGCAATGATTATCAGAAACATAAGCACTCAGTGAATATTATTTTTTAAGAAAAAATATCTATTTAGAAGAAAACAAAAATAATTTAGTTAACCCTAGTGACATTAGTAAGGGCTATTAGATTTCAGGGTAGATCAAAAAATATATATTACCACCAGGTGGCAGTAGCACGCACAGACTTTCTTCAGTGATGCGGGGACAGATTTGCATGGAGGAAGTTCATCACAGCCCCAGACTGTCCAGAGGCTACAGCAGGTGCCACCGTCCAGACGGCAAGGAGGACAAGGGAACTCTGGGTGAGACAGGGTCCTAAGAGGGGCCTTATGTGTCTAGCTCATGTCGCCTGTCAGCACGACAGCAATCTCTGAGTCAGAGGGCTATTGAAGGAAACAGTGGTTTGGGGGTCTTACAGCATGGGGCCTTTAGCTTACCAATGGCTAGCAGATATTGGGCATAATTTTGTGAGGGATGCAAAGCAATTGGTTTCTTAATGGCTGAAACTCTGCTTATCTGGGCTATGTTTAAAGCAAATAGATTTGTAAAAATTTGACAGCAGCAGCCTTTTAGCTAACAGGTCTCACCCTGCTGTGAAGAAATAAACAACTTAGGGGCCAATATACAGAAGCCATCTTTGACTCATTTATGTAACTCATTGGAAGTACATCACCTAAAGAAGATGCTCAGTAAACATTTCATTTGCACTGAAAGGAAAACTGTGATGTTACACTTCTGAAAATGAAATTCAAGGACGATAAGCAACTTGTTGAATTCACTCATTGGCCAGCCACAGAGAGACTTCTGTGACTAGGTTCCCCTAATTTAGAGCTAACTCTTGTTTCCCTTACCATTCTTCCTTCAAACGCTGTTAATGAGGTTAATGAGTTTACACATACATTTCCAAATCCTCATTTTATACATTTATTCACCTAATTCAACTTCTGGCTTTTGAACACCAAATATCAGGCACTTTGCTTCAAGTATGGTATGCGATAGTGAATAAAGCACAATCTTATTTTCCACAGAATTCTAAACATGGCAAAAATATTATGGGATAGCTAACTTTCAATTTTTCTATGGGACAGATGTATAAATATACATATATATGGATATAAATGCACTCAGAATACCTTTGCATGTTTAAAAATGGGACATTAACTTTATGAATAAGGGGAAGTTTTGTATCTAAAATATCATTGATGTGTGTGACAAATTGTTTGGTAGAAAGAATTCTGAGCTACAGTTTCTTTGATGTCATTTCCAATTCTGGCTTATCCATTATCATAAATGTTGATATTTTTAGGAAATACTGGGACTACATTCTAAGTTTAGTAAATCTCAGGGTATTTGTTAATGTGTAAAATCTCAAAAATAATAAGAATATTTACAATTTGAGGTAATAAATGTATAAGTGCCAGAAATATATGAGGAGTTGTCTCGCCTTCTGTGGCCTCAAATATTAATTAATATGTATTGCATAACTTGTATAAAATTGATCATGAAACCATGAGCCCTCCAGGACCACTTCAACTGACCCCATCTTAGCAACAGGGCAATTAAGAGTGGTTTTTCAGGAGCTGAGACCCCTTGGCCAGTTCAAGGCAGTTGAGACCACGAACCCATCAACTGGGCCTATGCAAATCCTGATAAGTAAACTTTTTGACATCTAAGAACTCAAGACTCTACTCTCAGATCATGGTATCACCACCATTTTGTGAACGTGCATCCTATGAAAAGCCATGAAGCTTGACTATGCTTGTGCAGATTGTCAATTACCTCACTTCCCCTTACCTCCAATCATCTATCTTCACACTTCAGACTACCCTACCCTTCATGTTATAAATTTTGCCCCAAGCCCTGGATTGGGGAGACAGTTTTGACAACCTGGCCTTCTGTCTTTTTACCATTGATTGCGTAATAAACTGCTTCTTCTTTCAAAGACCAGTGTATCACAGTAATGGCTGTTGCACACATTGGGTGGCGAGCTGTTGCTTGGTATCAATTACTTTAGTTAACTATTTTTTTATACCCTTGTTTATGATAGTTCTCTGAAAGCAAATAATATCTCATGGCATTGTTAAAAAAAACTTTCCAATACACTATTACTGCTACTCATACTACTACTATAATAATTGTATTTTTAATATGGTAAAATAAACACATGCAAAAAAGATTTATGTGAATGTGTCCATGTGCATCTTTCTGTGGACCTGTATTACTACTCAGAATATTACTTACTTTTCATAGACAGAGAAGGAAGAATTGCTAGAATTCAGCTGAGTAAGCCTGTGCATTATAATTTTATTTACTTTTCTCAACAAATTGATATTACTAAAAATTATCCTCCATGTAAAAATATTTATTATACGAAAAAAAATCCACTTCCTTCTATATGAAATAGACTAAAATATCAATTGCATGTATACTTAATAAAGTCAAGAAGGAGAAAACTCCAGGCAGAGAAATAATTTTTGAGGATGCCAAAAAATCAGTGGTTATTCAGAGCTGTAGATGTAGGGGAGAAAAAAACAATTTTCCTCTACCCTTTTAGGTTCTTGGTGGAGAGCCCCTTGTAATAAAAGACAGATTAACAGGAGAAAAACAAACAGAAGTTTAATAACATATATACCTCCTGTATATAGGGAGATATGGAGGAAAACTGAGTAACTCCCTGAAATGGCCCAAGCCTCCACCTTAAATACCGTCTCCATCTAAAGACCAAAGAAGATGTTGTGGAGTTGATGAGGAGGCCAGGTATGGGAGCTTACCAGGAAAAGCACAGTTACCAAGGATAAGGTTGTTATGCAGATTTGTCTCTGCCTTCTCCATTGATAAGAGTTTCTAGAGGTTTACTCACCCTCCTTTGGTACAGAGAGGGAGACACCCTTACAAATGGAGATTTCCCTTATAAATGTAAATGCCTCTTACAGAAGGGTAATATCTACTCAGTTTTTAGAGCTTTTCCTGTGTCTGCTGTTTCTAAAAATAATCAGCCTAAAATAACCCTTGTGCCAAAGAGATATCATGTAGGGTGCCAAACTCTGCTCCCCTTCATAGGCAATATATTACTTGTCTAGAACAACAATTTAGACAGTACGCAATATGAAGGTTATGAAGAAAACCTCATGCTATATCTGAAATAAAAATGTTTGAGGGGCTGGCCAAGTGGCATAGTGATTAAATTCACATGCTTTTCTTTGGCTGCCCAGGGTTCGTGGGTTCGGATTGTAGGAGTGGACCTACTTGCTGCTCATCAAGCCATGCTGTGGTGGTGTCCCACTTACAAAATAGAGGAAGGTTGGCACAGATGTTAGCCCAGGGCTAATCTTCCTCACCAATATATATATATATATATATATATATATATATATATTTGATATATAACCAGAAACAATAGTGTATAGCAAGAGATTTAAAAGAAGATAATATAAGGCTTTAAACAATATACTTTTCATGTTTTTTAAAAGCGTACTGTATTTTTTCATTACATAAGTTATTTTTAAGTCTTAACAAAATGATCAGGACATCCTCCCCCCTCTTTGAAACAGCTAACGACGATGGATAGATATTTTCCTAGAATGGTGATAACAGTTGAATCTCTATATCCATCCATGAAAACTATAGAGTTCAACAAGGAGAGCAAATCAAACCACCCACAATTCATATCTACAGAAGGACTAGGAGACAGAGAATACACTGACCTTCAATTTACACATAAATGAGAAAACAAACTTCTGGAACCAGAGGAGCAGGTTCAGGAGTCCCTAACAGAGCGGAGAATCAGGCAGGAAAAAAGAAGAGTGCAGTAGAGTTCTAGCGGTAGAAGGCACAGGTAATACTACCCAAAGAAGAGTCCCACCTGGAGAGGTAAAAATGAGAACAGGAGCAAGCCTCCGTAGACCAAAGCACTGAAGCCTGGGAAATTGAAATAGCTTCTCAACTGTGCATGTGATCAGAGGGGCAGCCTTGGGGTGGCAGTGCCTGTGGAGAGGAAAGCAACTTGGAAAGGAGAGGCAGACCTTGTTGACTTTGTGTAGAAGAAAAAGAAAGAATAAAGTAGGAGAAATGAGTCCTAAGGTAACAAGAGCATCACAGTTCTGAAAACCATAGTTGTTTTTAATGGAATATTTTATTGAAATAAATGCATTTAATTTTACTAACAATAGAGTTGATCTTGTAATAAGAAATTTGGTAAACTAATGAAACATATCACGCCATTCATAGAAACAATTGTTACTGCCTGTCAATGAAAGTTCAGAACAGGAGCTGACCCTGTGGCCGAGTGGTTAAGTTCATGTGCTCTGCTTCAGCAGCCCAGATTTTACCAGTTTGAATCTTGGGTGTGGACATGGCACTGCTCATTAAGCCATGCTGAGGTGGCATCCCACATAACACAGCCAGAAGGACCTAGAATTAGAATGTACAGTTATGCACTGGGGGTCTTTGGGGCGAAGAAGAAGGAAAAAAAACGGAAGAAGATTGGCAACAGGTGTTAGCTCAGGTGCCAGTCTTTAAAAAAAAAGTTCACACCAATATAATAAACAGAAAAGAGTCAGAAGTCATACATAAAAAGCTATTATAAGACAATATAGAAAGTGAGAAACAAAATTTTCACATGATGAAAATACTAAGCTAGCAGGAAAAACTAAAAAGTAATATTCCAACATAAAAAACGTATCTTTAAATGAGCGATTGTAGCTAAGAAAGTACACAATGAATTGGGAATTTTTAAAACTCACAATAGAATTTAAAAAATAAAAACAGTAGGATGTGAGAAGAGCATTCAGACAATTCACTGAAGAAAACCTCCAAATTAAAATGAAAAAAGAAGACAGTTACAAGGGGGCCAGGAAACAATGTGTCACTGAGAAAAGAAAAAAAGCAGTAAAGAGAATAAACGCAGCATAAGGTGCTAAAAAAATGAGAAACTGAAATATTTAGAAGACTCTGACTATAACCCTAACCCTAACCCTAACTCCAATTCAATGTGCAAATGGAGTTCCCAAAGAGGAATAAACAAGACAAGAAGATAAAAATAATCCTTGAAACTATTATTTACAGTTTTAATCTATACATTGAAAGTTTCCTCATGTAATTAGGAAACTGCTATTGTTATTGACAATTTCAAAGATTTTATTTTATTTTCCTTTTTCTCCCCAAAGCCCCTGGTACATACTAGTGCATTTTTTTTTAGTTGTAGGTCCTTCCAGTTGTGGCATGTGGGATGCCGCCTCAGCACGGCCTGATGAACGGTGCCATGTCCACCCCAGGATTCGAACTGGCGAAACCCAGGGAGGCCAAAGGGAGCGGGCAAACTTAACCACTCTGACACGGGCCGGCACTGTTATTGACAATTTTAGAACATATCCTTATAAAACTGTTAGACTGTGAATCCATAGGTGAAATAAGTGCAAACATCCAGGCAAAATGATCAAGTCACTCCTAAAAACATCAGGTCAACATCAGCTTTCTTAACAACATACAAAATAAGATCACAGTGAAATAATATTTTAAGTACCACAAAGGAAAAAAAACCAAGCAAAATTTTAAAATTCAGACAAGCTGTCCAAATATAAAAAATGGGAGCACGATTTAATTTTTAAGAATGTGGTCATCAGTCCTTTCTGAAGAACAAACTAGATTGGTGAAACTTCAGTGAAGAACAATGGTCAGCAATAAACATGTTTAATTGTAGTTATTAGAATCAAACGGAGGTGAGAAAAATGAACTAATAATATTTAAATTTTATAAGTTCTATAAAAGAAGAAATAAAATGTGAGAAAGTAAAATAACCTCCTCGATGATTGCATAGTGAGAGTAAAGGATATCAGTAAACAGGATAAAATAAAATGTAGAAACCTAAATAATTCAAAAGGAGATTGAGGATATTATGAAATATGTTACTCTAAGGTAATAATTTAAACAAAATCAAAACCTTCATAAATAACAGAATTAGTTCAGAAGATCAGAGAAAACACACTACTTATGGAAAAATATATTTAATACACACATAAAAGTAACTTAAGATCTCATGAAATTATGAAACTAAGCACATCAGTCATGTCAAGGTTTGTAACTGAGTTTAAATCTTCTGCTTTTGAATTTGATCACTTATCGAAATCAAGTTTACTCTGTACAGGAGATTTACCCATAGTAGAAAGACACATAAAAGTTAAAGGGGTGGGCAAAATTATACCTAGAAAACACAAGCAATAAAAAAGCAGAGATTATAATATTGATATCAGACAAGGCTCTCAAAAATGTATTTTGAAGAAAAAATGCATGACTTTGGACAAGATTTGGTCTAAGAGTATAAGAGCTCACGTACTTCCCAAAGCATTCTGTGTGTGTAGGTAGATATGGGTAAAGATAAAAGAATAGCCAGATCAGCCTTGGCAAAAATCAGTGGATGTTCTGAATTACTGGATAAGCCACCCTTAGAATTGAACTATAGATTTAACATGAGTCAGAACACATGTAAGATTGTTTCATTATTTCACACCAATTAAAATTATTATAGAAGTGCATAATAGTTATCCTAGATATTCTCTGTTTTTAAGGAATATACAATTTTAAAAGTGCATGCATTATGCTAAGATTCGAAAGAAGTAGGAAATTGAGCAGATTGAAAAAAAAATCTTAACGTTTTTGACACACATATGAAAACCACAGACTGGATATATTCTGATAATTTTTCAGAGATGATGTTACAAATCAGAAATGTTGCTAATATAAAGGGGGAAATGGGAGGAATATTCATTGCTTCTTAGGGTAACAGCAAATTCATGGCCGAATTAGGCTTTATGCTTTCTGAAAGTCATGTTCTAATGCCTTCAGCACCGATTGGATGGGGCATGTGCACCTGGATGTTTCATGTCTTCAATAGATGACGATTCATCATGCTCAGAGAAATTCAGCACAATTAATATAATGATGAAAAGAAGAGGAATACCAGATAACGAAGATGTTGGTGGCAGAGTGGGGATGCGTTACTGGCGGTGATGGATGGAGTTTGCTCTCCATATAGGCCATGAGCTTGTTCAGTGTGGCTACTTATGTTGAGTTCCTTCACCCATAAAATTGCCTGATAAGGGACTAAAATGAAAGCAGATGTTTCACTAACATATCTTCAGACAATTTATGACTAATGCAGGCAAACAGAGTCACAGCTTGCTATTTACTATGAGAGAATTTGAAATAAATTATTTTAAAATGTTTTGGTTGGGTTGGTACCATGCTTCTGTGATAGGAGTGCATAGAAGAGCTTCAAGGGAAGAAAAAGAAAGTAGAGAGAAACCTGGTTTCTGCATCTACCCTCGGAACAATACAGTGAGTTGTATTTTCTGACTATGCCCACTTCGGCTCAGTTTAATTTTTTTTTTTTTTTTTTGGTAAATAAAAGGTATATACAGCCAGCACAATGTTACATTTAAAACAATTCAATGTTCACAATCTAACAAAACCAGTGAGAATTCCTATGCTTAGAAAATTAGTAACATTATATAGATGATGATTTTTCTCCTGATTTCTACCGCCTGACATATAAGACCCATCAGCAAATGTGTATTACATGACCAATTCAGAGTGATCTCTACTAAGGAGTCAAACAACTAACTACAAAAGGTAAACTGTGTTATTGTCAACCATATTTATAATTAAATCATTTTTATTTACTCATCGCTACAGAAGTGACTTAGCATTCTCTGTCTTGTGTGGCCTGAAATTCAATGTGTAATACAAAGTAAAATTGACCATTTTGAGGCTTCCATTGCTCTATGATAGCTTGAAAACAGGGTTGGATATGAGGGAACATAAAATGTTTATCCGCATTCACATAAAATCATAGTCAGTTTGCCTTTTTATAATTAATAAGTAATCGTAGTATTTATCACATTTTAAAATTATATATTATTAATATTAATTCTGGTGGTCTAGTGGTTAAGAATAAGCACTCTCACTGCCATAGCCCCGGTTCATTTCCAGGTCAGGGAACCACACCACGTGTCTGTCAGTTGTCATAGTGTGGTGGCTGTGTGTTGCTGTGATGCTGAAACCATGCCACCAGGATTTCAAATACCAGCAGGGTCACCCGTGGTGGACAGGTTTCAGTGGAGCTACCAGATTAAGACGGACTAAGAAGAAAGACCTGGCCACCCACTTTTGACAAAATTGGTCATGAAAACCCTGTGAATAGCAGCAGAGCAGAGCAGTGTCTGATACAGTGCTGGAAGGTGAGAGGATGGCACAAAAAGACTCGACAGGGTTTCATTCTGCTGTGCACAGGGTCACTGGGACTCAGAATTGGCTGGATGGCACTAACAACAAAATATTAATTACTTCTTGATTTCTGATGAATCTTTATTCCTTTCCATATTTGAAGCAAATCAAAGGAGATATTTTCAATTTTCTCTGCCATTTGCTTTTCAAGTGTTTTCTCCAATTTTGAAAAGAAAATAAAGGCTTTGGATCTTAGTGAATTAAGTTGAAAATTTGACTTCTATACTTGTTAGAACCATGATAATTATAAAAAATATTTATATGGTGTCCACTATATACAATATGAGACATATAAATGTTATTCAGATACAATCATCTTTTCTAAGATTTCAAAATCTAAAATTTTTAATAAGATACGAACATAGCTATAACATAAGATAGAAAAATATAAGTCATAAGAGAGTTAAAAACCAGAGCCATTTTTTCTTTAGACAAGGGACAAATTGCTTTAGCACAGGTCTTGAGGGATCAAGAACTATGTTGAGTCAGTTGGGATAGAATATAAAGTGTAAGTGGAATGTGCGGCAAGGGAGATGAGTCAAGACTGGGGAGCATCTTTGTAGAAATAACAGAGATCAGAAAGCATAAGGGTGCGTAAAAAGCAGCTTAGTTTGGACAGGTCTTGTGCTTCGTTAAAGGAATTAGAAAAAGATAAGGTTGAGAAGGTTGAGCGAGGTTAGTTCAAGCAGAAAATTAAATATCAGGAAAATAAAATGGAGGTGTTAAAAAAAAAGACATTGGCAATTTTGTTTTCATTGTTGCTGTTTGTTTGCTTGGGAAGTGAAATGCTATCAGACTCTATGGGAGAGATAGAAAAAAGAAATAACAAAGGAGAACTTTATGGATATTCCAGGCAAGACATACTGAGAGCATGAACTAGAGAACTGGAATTAGGGAGGTGCCAAAGAATAATCTTGGTTATATTTTAGAATTGTCTTTATATCTCCTTAGGGTAATGAAAAGAAAAATATATGCTAGTGTTTGTATGAAAAGAGAAGCAAGAGATTCAACTCAGCTAGTTACTCTAATGTGGATTAAAATATACAATAAATCACAGATTATGTTATATTGGTCATTGAGTCAAGCAAGAAAAGTAATATGATTTCAAAATAATTTTTAGATATTGTGTCTAATAAAGAACCTCAGTATTGTGATTCATTTTAGAAAACTCATACCAAAAAAAAAGTGCTCCCCCATCCAGGTCCCACCCTGACCTGATGAGGAGAAATAAATTCTTATAGTGCTGAGGCCTATCTATAGGGTGAGGATGTTAAAAGATCCTCTTGCTTTTCACCACAAGTTGAGACCTCACTCAAACTCAGTCAATTTCCACATACGATCACGTCAACCACTGGCTACTATTAGTCTTGTTCCAAAAAAGGTTATTCCCTTTATATTCCTCACTAGCTTTATACATTTTCAGGAAAGGTACACTGAGAATTAAAATGTCTTGCCTTGGAATCACAGCAGGGAGAACAAAGGAAGACTGATGTAAGTGGCACTGTTTTGTTGTTGTTGTTTATGACACACACTACATGGTTCCTTAATGAACATGCCTAAACTAAAGTAATCATACAGTTGAGTTTGAGAGAGTTTGGATAACTAAATTCAGAAGGAACTCTGCAACTCTTCAATAGAAATTGTCAAAGTATTAGTTTGGTAAAAGTGAAGGGCAAGATACAGCACATAATCAGAATTGGTTATAAGTAGTGTATAACTAAAAAGATGAAAGTGCTGTTTCAGAACACAACACCTGAGAGAAGTGGTGGATGATTTTACGACCAGGTATGTTGAGGACTAAGGTAGTGATTATTGGTTTGAAGCTTTTTAAAATTGAAATGCCTTTGGGTTGTCAGAAATACAAAAGGAGGAAAAAGTTAGTTTTAAGTAAGAGTTTGATTAAGAATCATGGAAGAGTGACAGCTTACTTGTTAGGAATCAATGATAACAAGATAACTAGGAAATCCATGAAAGCATGTCAGACTTTCAACAGCTTCATTGAGGCATAACCTACTATGTCATGTCTCCAACATGCAGTACATGCCCCATACTTCCCTCCACAGAGATTATCTGGCACAGCAATGGGGGGCAAGTATGAGAACATGGTTAACAGGAGACCATGGTGTTAACCACTGTTAACCATGGTTAACAGTGTCACCAGGAGACTAAAAGGTGTGTTTCAGAAGAAGGAATATTATTTAAAGTATAGAGATGAAAGGAAGAATAAGAAAAATAATGTAAATATGAGAATCAATATACATATTGACTCTATCAATGATGCTATCTCATTGAGCTTTATGTCAATATGGAATTAAAGAACATGTCTACACAATAACAAAATGTAGGAGAATGATAAATAGAGAAAGTGCATTAAGGTCCTTGAGAAAGGAGTGAGGTAATGATGTAAGAAAAACAGCACTCATATCTAGAAATATTCTCCCCATGATGGACAATTAAATTTAGGATATTTATGTGACGTTGTTGAATCAGTCTCTTAGTTTTGTAGTCACAGGGCTGTGATTATCAAAATTTTACCTCATTGAACGTTTGCACAGGTTAATACTGACTTAGGGGCATAGTTGAATCCACATCACCACTGGTGCTCTTTAGAGAAAGTTAGGAAAACAACTGAAAAACTAAAATAAAAATATTTGGCATACATTAAAGATCTAGGGACTTCTCTTATACCAAATATATGTTGAAATGGTTTTATTTGTATGAGGAAGAACAACTTTAATGAAAGGCAACAGCTAACTGTTCTCCTCATGGCCAGTTGCCCATGGACATCTGGAATCAACCTGATCTTGGAGCAAAATGAGGATTTGATGTAGCCATCAATCAGAATCATAACCTGGGGAATCTTGTTAGTAATGGCTAGAAGGGTTCTTGAAAAAGGAAGTGGAAGACAAATTTGAAGTGAGCTGAAATTCAAATTGCTAGAGAATTTGTATTAATTTCACCGATTTAGGCAGCTAAATATGATCTCAGTAGATTGCTGGTTGGTTTATGTTAGCCTGAATCTAACATTGGCCAACTCCAAATGGGAGCCAAAGGTTAGAAATAGTTTGTCACAATGTAGAAGAAGAATATGAAATGTGAAGTACTGTTATTTATTAACTGTGCATGTCTCCCAAGCCACTTCTAAGAATGTCCTTGAAGATTATTTCTTCTCCCACTTAATGTGAAGAATAGTTTGCAATATGGAATACCAAATTATTTGGGAAAAAACACTTTTTCTGCTCTGTCATAGTCAGAAATGCCTGGGACAGCATTATAATTACAATGGTCTCGTTGATATCAGCAATACTTGTGAGTACCAAATATAACGATGGCCCAAAATAGTGCTTCCCAATTTTTCTCATTTAATGACACATATAGAAAATATGATTTGCACAATTGGTATAGCATGCCAGTGTAAGAAGACAGATCTGCTTAAAACCAAAGGAGACTGGCCAGCGTGTTCCAATTACCTCAGGCCCTATCTGAGTGACGGAGAACTGAAGGCGTCAATGTCACAGCACACCTGCACTCTATTTGAGGCACACTAATGTGTTTTATAACCAAGATTTTGAGTCACAGATTTGCCCCAGCTGCAGATGCTCAAAAACCAAGTCACCATAGTGAGTGTCATCAGCACAATGACAAACAGGGTAGAGAAGATCATCAGATCTCAAGAAAAGTCAAATACACATAGTTTCTTCTGTCTGTCATTAATTAATGTTGGAGACCTTGGAAAAAAAGAAATAAGAAAGCTGTATTTCTTCTTTGATTCATATAAGAATGATTCTACCAAAGCACTTTAGGTTGGGAAAACTGAGGCCAGAATTGAGCCATTAATCTAGAATCTTAGGTTTCATTCAATTCTGAGGACTCAGTCAGGAGACATTAGAATGAAGGATAAATAAGGTACATTTAAACGACCCTAATGTAATGTCATAATTTTGTTCTATTAAACTTCATCCTAGAATATTTAAGTAACCTGTGGCAAGCAAGTTGGCAACAATAGCCTAAGTAAAGGGATATGCCTAAACTTTCAGAAACTTTACATCCTAGCTCTATGGAGATATGGGTTACTCCCCTTTGTGACTGGTCTATTTCCTTTATTTATGGTGTCCTTAGATAAACCTAGAATCTTAATTTTAAGATTTCCATATTAATAAATCTTTTCTTTTATGGTTGTTTCTTTTCATGTCCTCTTTAAAAGTACGTTTTTACTCAAATTTATAGAAATAGTTTAAGGTGTTTTAAAATGTTTATAATTTTGCTTTTCATATTTGTTTAACCTACTGTATATACTCTTAGGAAAACGTTCATTTTTAAAAATTAAGAACCAATTAATGTTTCTCTACTTTTTAAGTAACTGATCCTTTCTCCATTAACCAACAGTGCTAGCTCTGACCAATGTATTACTTCTTCCTGTGGTCTAGACTGTTCCTAAGCACTATGTTCTTTCCATCATTTTATGTTTCTCTCTGAATATCAATACCACATGACTCTAATTAATATAGTTTTACTACAACCCTTGACCTCTGGAAGAGAAACTCTCATGCTTTGATCATCTTTAGTTGTGCATTGACAATTCTTAATTATTTACACATTTATTTATATAGCAGAATTATTTTGTTAAATTTCACGTGACAACATGGACTGAGATTTTTATTACAACTGTATTGAATCCATAGTTCAGTTTGGAAAGGACTGAGTTGTTTTCCCATGCATCAACATGGTTATCTTTCAATAATTTAGCTTATTTATACTATCATTCTATAAAATGTCATAATTTAGTTTTAAAAGATTCTGAATATATTCTGTTAGAAATACTCAGGTATTCTGAAATTTTGCTGATATTATAATCATATCTTCATTTAAATTATTCTGTTGTTTTTTATATGTATATAGACACGAAATTGGCTTTTGAATATTTATTTTATTTCAAGCAAAACTTGTAAAAATCTCTCCTATTCTAAGAATTTATGTGTTTTGGTAAACACGTGTAGAAGAATATGGAACTTCTACAGCTAGGTCTTATATTTTGGATCAGGAAAATGAACTGGATTTTACCAAATACTTTTTCTTGAACTACTGAGGTGATAATATGAGTTATCCTCTCCGATATATTAACATACTGAATCACACGTGATTTTTACTAGTACACTAAACTAGTGTTATTTGAGTAAATATTATCCAGTTATTATAACTACCTATAATTCTATTGATATCGATCTACATATTCTTTTCTTCCCACAATTTCTTTGGGAATTATATTCCTTTAGTGGTTACACTTGACATTAAACATAGTTGATATTTTAAAAGTTAAATAATTCAAAATCAATACTGTCATTCCTCCAAATTAAAAAGCCTTAAAAAGCCTTAAGTACAACCATCTTCTAGTTTGCATGTTTTTGTTACGCAACATTTCACTTCTGTGTATTTTTCGTAGCTTCACTACTGTTTAACTAAGCATCATTGTCGCTCTCCTTCCCTCTTCCACCTCGCCCTCCTCATTGCTATCATTATTTGCATAATTGTTGTATTATTCAGTAAATGTGTGTTTAGACTTATGTACTGTTTTTCCAATTTATTTCTTTGTAATTTCCAGGATTTTCTCCTTGAAATATGTTGATTCTTCTTGACATACATTCTTCAGAAACTCTTTGTCTGATGTTATCTTGATTTAAAAAAAATATTTTTCTGGGGCTGGTCTGGTAGTGCAGCAGTTTAGTTCACAGATTCCACCTTGGTGGCTCGGAGTTTGCCAATTCTTATCCCGGGTGCAGACCTATGAACCACCTGTCAAGCCATGCTATGGCAGGCATCCCACATATAAAATAGAAGAAGATGGGCACGGATGTTAGTTCAGGGCTAATCTTCCTCAAAAACAAAAAAAACGTTTTGGGTTATTTGCAATGTGTTTTTCCCTTATTGTTGAAAAATAATTTTATGTGCAGAGCACTCTAGTTTGTCAGTATTGTCTCTCAGTTCTTTCAAGCTTTTATTCCATTTTTTAAATTCTTACCTTATTGCTTTTGAAAAACTTCCTGTTAGTCATGTATTTTTTTCCTGTAGTTAATTTTCATTTTTCCTTGGCTGCTTTTAATATAATCTTTCCCAGTTTTGTTTTGCTGCAGTTTCAGCTAGGGTTTCTATATCAAATAAGTGATTTTTATTTATTGTTCTTTTAGCTTTCGTTTCATATCTTTTATCAGTTAGGGATATTCTCAGAAGATTCCACTGACTCACTTCTCTTGTCAGACCTTTCAATTCATAGCCCTTCTCATTTAATTATTTTTTTGTATTTCAAATCTTCTTGACTCTCTGAACAGTATTCTAAGTGATCTTTTTAAATATATTATCAGCTTACAAAATTTGTATTCCTCTGTGACAAAGCTGGCACTTTAGTCATCAATTGATTTTTGTTTCTGAGTTAATTTTTATATACATAGTTTCATTGTTGCTGCTTCCTGGTCATTGTATTTGGTTCTATTTGCTCATTTTGGCAATAAAATTTGTTTACATGTTTCATATATAGGTATTTACATTCTGTTGTTGAAAGTGAATGGCGCTGAGAGCTTCAGGTTCCAGCAAACTCCTGTGTGTTGATTAGGTTGATTCCCCTCCATAGCAGCCTGCATTCTTTTGTGTTTGGTGAGTTTTTATTAGTAGATCATGTTTGGCTAAATTTAGTATGTGGGGATCCATAGGTATCTGTATTGGTGATTTCCATCTTGAACCACAGAAGACTTACACTTGCTTCTCATAAGCACCAGGGATACTGACAGCCAGAAAGAATTTAGTTTCTCAACCTGGGAGTACTCTAACCAGTGAATGATGCAAATTCATAAATGGACTAGTCAACTCGATCTTGGGTAAAGATCTGCAGAGAAGTTTGGGAGGTACATGTGTGACAGACAAGGAAGGTTGTTGTAAGTATATTAAAAGGATAACCTGAATCTGTAGGCTTAAGCATTTCTGGGTGCTCCTGGCCTGCCTCTTCTCCCACTAACACTAGGAAAGTCAGTGTAGGTAAGTAATCATATAATTTCATACAAATATTTTGTTGATTTTTTTACATATCAGTGTTAAAGGGTAGAATGAACCAAAAGTTAAAAATATAACAAATGAACACTTCTTGGGTCCTGTGTTAGTAGATCTGGCATTTGTGCACTTAGGCATCTCAGCTGCTTGTATTATTATCTCTTCTTTTGTAGCTGCCCTAGAAGGTGGGGCTTGACCAGAGACCACAAGCATCAGCAATCAGCATTTGGAAGAGAAGGAATGAAATATGTTCCTCATCTCTCGGGAACCATGATAATAGAGCTCTACAGACCCATGGAGAGGAGCATGTAGCTCCATCAAGTACAGACGCTAAACTAGCAATCAGCACCAAAGACGGAGTTTCAGGAAGGGATAATAAAGCTAAACCAGTGTATACGTGATTTATAAACTGGCTAGTTTCCAGAAAGGCTTCCAATTTACCTGATAGAACCTAGGAAGAGCTGCTGCAGTCCTCCAAGAAAGAACAATTTTCTCCCAGAGAAAATAGAAAGAATTGGGGGACAAGTAAAAAGGGCACTCCTGAGAATTTGCACATGACTTCAAACAAAGGTACGCAGGTTAAGGGACCAGGACTAAGGACAAAATGGTGTCTCTGTAAAAAAATTATGGTAATGACTTGACTAGAGGTTGAAAAAGAACCACTGAGAGAGACTATAATGGTTACAGGAGTCCTACAGATTCTTACTGTGAATTCTGTCCAAGCAATTTCAGCAGTGAGGGGACAAAAGCAAAACAAAACAACCAACCACAAAGAAGAAAAACCCAGTCGTTCTCTTGGTTGAAGTAGAGATTAAGCAAGTAAAGAGTCTTGGGAGGACATGAAGGAGGGACAGTCTCACTTTACCCTGTACTAAGAGATGCTCATTCTTTCTGTAATATCTTTACAGTCTTAGAGAATTTCAGTAGATTTGCAAAGTTCATGTGTTTAAAGTGTGAAAGGCAGACTTGGAAATTGACCGAGAGCTTTAGAGTACGCCCTCATAACCCTAAATTTTACTGTATCCCAGGAGAATTCCCAGACATGACCTAAATTATAGAGCCAATGTGATAAACATAAATACTCTATAAGTCATTAGTTGATGAAAAACTAACTTGGATTGAGATATAAACTTGGTGTTAATAGCACACCAAAGATTATCTTTCTATCCACTTTCGCAAACACTATTTTAAATAGCAATTTATCAAGTAAGTATATGAAATAATACTTTTCAGGGTGAATATGTTTCTCAATATTCAGAATACCTTTTTACCATGGTAAAGCAAAGTTTTGAAGAGGAAAACATTTATAAATGCAATTTGTTATTTTTTCCCGTCTAGGATATTTGATAACTAGGTTGTTGACTGACATGACTGGTTATTTCCTTCGTCAGGCAAACATAACTTTAATACTTTGGGAAAGGCCTTTAAGAGCTTCCAGAAATTAGATTTTAGAGCTGAATGTGCTGTGAAAGTATATTCTTTTCCTTTCATTTTAAGACTGCCATTCTGGAATATTCAAAAGTATTTCATTCATAATCAGAGATAAAGAACAAACATGCAAAGCTGTGGTTTTCAAATTTTGTTATGCTTTTCAAACTAAGTAGTGTTATGATTGCAGAAGAAAAATAAAACTGCTTGCAGACTTACACAGAATACAGGGCTGATATGGTTGCTTCCTAGCATCCTTATATATTTATGAGGTTTTCTCTGAATTCTCATTTGAAACACAACTGGATTTCATACCAACAAATTATGCTTGTTTTAAGTACAGTTCTGTGCCATCTATCCTTTTTTCATAAAACTTCATGAGACGTATACAATTATTATCCCATTTTAGAAATGCAAATTCTAAGGCTGAGTCGTTAAAAACTTTTATAAAGTCACACATTTGTAATGCAGAAGAGCTAATAACCGAACAGTTTCTCTGCCCAACTGCTGTTTCATAACCCTTCTTTAAAAATAATTTGCTTTAGTAGGAAAAATAAATTAATGAACAGAAAAATATTTTAAACTTTAAGGCGTTATGGCAAAACTATGTTTTATTATTGTCAAAATAAGTACCTTCAAATACATTATGTGATATTTACACACAAAAAATCAAAATGTGAACTTTATTCATACACGCAGTTGATAATTTTGTTTTGATTTTCTCCTCTGATTTTGAGAGTAAGTAAAACAAATTGAACAAAGGAAGACTTAGAGAGGTGCTCAATGTATGCAGAGAAGGATCAATTCTCTACTCATGAAAAGGAGCAATATACGGAGTCTTGGTCAGTTTAGGCTGCTGTAATAGAATACCATAGACCTGATGGCTTATAAACAACCGAAATTTATTTCTCACTGTCCTGGAGTCGGGAAGTACAAGATCAGGATTCCAGAATGATCTGGTTCTGGTGAGAGCCCTCTTCCAGGTGGCAGACTGTAGACTACTCATTGTATCCTCATATGGCAGAGGGTGGAGAGAGGAAGCAAGCTCTCGCGTGACTCTTAAGAGGACACTAAACCCAGTCATGAAAGCTATAACCTCATCTAATCCTAATTACCTCCTCTGAAAGGCCCACCTCCTAAAACCATCTCATGGGGATAAGGTTTCCACATAGGAATTTGCGGGAGGACACAAATATTCAGTCCATAACATAGGAACTTTTATTACCCTGAAAAAAAAATCAAAATATCAAATATTCCAATCATTAAAATAAAGTATGGCTTAAGCTCATTTTTAGGGGCATGTCTAATTTAAATCTTTTCATTTAGGTAAACAGCACCTTATCCAACTGTACCATTTAAAGTACTAACATTTAGAGGCAAATGAGAAAATTTAGTTATTGTACATAATAGTTCAGAGATAATTTATCTTGTTCACAGAATGTACTTGGCTTTTGGATGGCCTGGAGAATTCATGTCAACAGTACAGTGTTGATGTCAACAGTAAAGGATATGGGGTTGGGGCCGGCCCTTGACCGAATGGTTAATATCGCCCGTTCTGCTTTGGTGGCCCAGGGTTTTGCGATTGGGATCCTGGGCGCACACCTAGCGCCGTGCATCAAGTCATGCTGAGGCGGCGTCCCAAATAGCTCAATTAGAAGGGCCTATAACTGTGTACCGGGGGACTTTGGAGAGAAGAAGAAAAAGAAACGATTGGCAACAGATGTTAGCTCAAGGCCAATCTTTAAAAAGAAAAAAAAAGGATAGGGTGTTGATAGTTCATGAGATGGCTGTGCCATATTAACGATTTCTTTAAGAGCTGGGTTTTGACCAGAGAAGTAATGGAGGAATTTGGTAATGTAAGGGATAACCATTAGTGGTGTGCTACCTTAATTCTTCAATGTACTGTCCACGTTGACTACCAATAGACAGCCAGATGGAGGGATATATAAACTTAGTGTTGACCAAACTTTGTGACATCTGGTAGGTGCATTGCTTTGTACTAGTAACACTTTTAAGCGTTGATTTCTGTTACTGATCTCACAAACTTGCATTTGTATAGACATTAGCAAGTGTATATAATCATTTAATGAATGCTTAGACAGGGAACACATCTACCCTCAAACTGACATTTTACTCAGAAACCTCCAAGACTTTTTATTTTAGTATAATTATATTCTGACTTCATTTTCCTTATCTTCCTCTTCCTATGTACTATCAATGGTTATAGCATAATAAAAGTGACACAAGACTAATGCTTATGTTTGGATGGTGCTTCTTCAGAACAGCATAAGGGTACTATAATCGTAGATACAGGAAACTCTTGCCAAATGTTCCCCTTAAGTATTTTTAATAGGAAAATTAATGCAAGTTACAAATAAGATAAGTGGCTATCAATCTATTCATCTCTATTTATGGCAGAAAATGGTCTCAAATCTGTTGACATTTCAATATCTCAGATTCCAAGTGATTCTGGAAACTCAAAACCAAAACAGTGCATTATTTACATTCATAATTTGCCTGCTTTTGAGGAAAATGACATCTGTGCAATTTTTTCCTTCCAAAACACATTAGTTTCTACATAGGCTGAATTTAGAACTGGGAAAGCTAATGCAGAATACTACTACTATGCTTTCACACATAAAATAACAACATTACAAAATATACATTTATTTTCTAGTACACATACTGTTCACAAATAAGCATCTCAATGTTTTATACTATAAATATGTCAATGTCATAATAAAATTCCATAAAATATTTTTTAAATTCTTAGTTAAAAATCATGCAATTTCCTTTTTTGTTTGTTAGTGTCCAATTCCATTCAGTTTTAATACGTGCAGAGATTCATGTATCCATCACTATAATCAGAATGCAAGAAAATTCCATCACCCAAAAAATTCCCTCATGCTGCCCCTTTGTAGTCAAAATCCTGCCTTCACCTTGAACCCCTAACATCACTGATCTGTTTTCCATCTGTATAGAATTGTCTTTTCCAGAAATTTGTAAAATTAGAATCATATTGTATTTAACCTTTAAGATTGGCTTCTTTAACTTAGCATAACATAATTTGTAGTTCTGCCATGTCATTGGCTGTGCTGATATTTTGTTCCTTTTTATTACTATATAGTATTCCATTGAATGGATGTACAATGGATGTACAGTTTGTTACTTCACTTCTTGAAGGACATTTCACTTAACTCCGGTTTTTGGTGATTAGATAATGGTTCTATAATCACTCATGGCAGGTTTTTGCATGACACAACTTTTGTTTCTCTAAGTAGAGTTTCTGAGTCACATGTAAGTATATGTTTGGTTTTAAAAGAAACTAACAAACTGACTTCCAAATTAACTGTATCATTTTTCATTCTGACCAGAATGTATGAGATATAGTTGCCCTGCATCTTTGCCAGCATTTGGTAACATTTTGTGTTGTCGGGCTTCTGTTTTCTTTTGTCTTAGTGATTCTAAAGGTAAATAGTAATATCTCATTATGGTTTTGAGTTGTTCTTTCCTAATCACCAATGCTTTTGTGTACATTTTCATGTATTTATTTCTCATCCATTTATTTTCCTTGGGAAAGAAACTGTTCAGATTTTTTTGCTCACATTTTAATTTTGTTTTTGTTTTTGCATTGCTGAAGTTTGAGAATGTTTATATGTTCTAAACACAAGTCCTTTACTGGATACGAGACATGCAAATATTTTCTCCCAGCCTGTAGCTTGTCCTTATACTTAGATTTTTCATCATATGGTGCATGTATATTAAGGTGGATAAGAGTGTTTATAGTTGAAGAAGTCATAATCTATTTTGCTTTACATGAAGCTGTTTTATTCATGTAAATCTGAGTGGCTAAAGGTTCTGTTCTTGAAGAATTACTACGTAGGTTTGAATTTTGCATTTAGTTTGGAAGCTGTGCGACTAAAGGTAAATTGACTTAACGTCTTTTAGCCTTAGTTAACTGATATGCAGAATGGGATGATAATAGTGACCAAGTAATAAGGCTATTATAATAATGTATATAAGGGCACTTATCACAATGCATAGCCAGTAATGAGTGATCTGTGATTTAAATATTAATTAGTAGTGAACTTTTAAAAATAACTTCATAGTAGTCATATAAACTTGACTAATTTTCTGACTTTACCACATATTTTAAAATATTTTCAGGCTGCCATCCATTTGGTGCATTATTTCATCTTTATTTAATGTTCCTGGAAATTTTACTCCAATACAAAATATTTTCTTCTATACGTTAGTTGTATATTAAATTTCAGTCACAATATATGAACTAACAGTGTTAACCTTGCATACAGCATCAATTTATGTCTTGGGAATATTTAAGTCCATTCAGTTATTTTCACTTTTCTTTTTATGTTTTTAACTCTCCTCTTATTTTCTTAATCTCAGTACTCCTTTTACAGCCCATTCCTACAACTCAAATGTGAAATATATTCCTCTGCTTTGGTTTATAATTCTTAGAATAACCACATAATGAGAAGTGTTTCTCTTTCCCCCACATCTTTACACAATTCCTTCATAATGAGCAGCATATCTTTTATTCCACAAAATGCTTCTTAGTTTCCTAGAGCGAAGGGTGTTACATTTCAGAACTTCTCAGAATTCTCAGAGCTGCAAGGGAGAGGCAGGTGGGCTGGAAAAGGATTCCTCCTGATACCATGATGTGTTATCTACTGAGAAAGAGTTTCTAAGACTGGGTAACTTATAACATCATATTTTAATACTCACCATTTTACATGTCAAAGTGAATAAAAATTCTTATTTCCAGATACTTAAAAATGGTAAAACAGTCTATTAATTTGGGCCTTAAAGGATAAAAAGTAAGAAACAGCCCTGATGTCCTAGTGGTTAATGTCCAGCACTCTCTGCTTTGGTGGCCTGGGTTCATTTCCTGGTCGCGGAACCATACCACCTGTCTGTCAGTAGCCATGCTGTGGCAGCAACTCACATAGAAGAACTAGAAGGATTTACAACTAGATTATACAGTTATGTGCTGGAGCTTTGCTGATGGGGGGAGAGGAAGATTGGCAACAAATCTCAGCTCAGGGTGAATCTTTCTACACACATATTTATGCACACACACAAGAAAAAGAAGATTAAAAAAGTGGATAAAAAGTAAAAGATAAAGGTGGTTTTATCACCCTAGTTCCAAAGATTTCAGATTATTTATTTTTTATGGGTTTATCTCAATATCAAAGTGGCTGTGAGTGGATTTAAATGAATGTCATCTCTGAAACTTTTAGTTGTAGAGGCCTCATTTAGAATTGTTGGATTGTTCTTGAGAGATAAGGGCCAATTTAGAGCTCAAAGGACCAAGCATGCAAGAGAGAACAACACATTTCCTGTTTGTGGTTTTGCTGTCTGGCAGTGTTTTCCCACTCATTCCCTGTCACTGCCCACCAGAACCATATTGGGCGGCTATTGATTCTTGAAAACTTTCTATATTGACTCTGCTTTCTTTTCAACTCAAGCGATGCAGTTTGGGTTCTCCTGGAGGCAGACATTGAAATGGAGATAGAATTGCAAAAAGTATATTGGGGAGTAACACTTTAGAAAGAAAAAGGGAAAAACATAGAACTGGGCAGGGAAACAATCAGACCATGATTCCAACAGGACAAAATGTGAGCCAGCCCAAGGGAGAGCTTTCAGAGTAAACATCGCCTGTTAAAGAAGCCCCTCTGTTGGGTGGAAATGGCCAAGTCCTCTTATTAGCTTCTTGGTGAGCCTCTAGCTGGGCACCTCATCTATAAGAGCCTAGCTGCTGCTCAGAAACATGGGCCGACCCTGAAAGCCCCAAGCCCTGAAGACTTTCAACTAATATATTGCAGTCAGACTGAAGGTCCTTCTAGGACAAGATGATCTAAGTGGTGCTTCTGCTTCTCCATGTCTGACTCAGCAAGCAAAACACAAGGTCTAACCTTCAGTTAATTGCTCTGCCTCACATTAAAAATCCTATAAATCAATTTATTTCTATGTCCAAGTATAGTGACTAGCTGATAATTCAGATTATATTATAAAACATAGATATGCTCTAAAAAATATGTTATTTGGAGTTTTGTTTTTATTTTCTAAGGAAAAACAAAACAAAATCTCAAAAAAGACAGAAAACACTCCATAAGAAGATTTCCAATACATAAACTTACATATTTTTACTTTCTTTGTTCTGTAAGAATATGTTATCAAGAACAAAACTTTAACAAACATAAAATAAATTCAACATCTTGAGGGTCATATATCAGGGACAGAGGCAATAAACAATCCTAATATATTAATTTTTATACTTCTAAGGAAAAGTCAACACAAATAGTTTTAAGAACATAATCGTGTAGATGAATATCAAGTTTTTGCTAAATGCTTATATACATTTATTTAATATATTTTTTACCAGATTGTACAACAACATAAAAAAAGATGTACTTTTGCATAAATTTCCCAGAGTCTAATTATCTACATGAAATGATATATTATTCATTTTAAACTTTAATTTAATAATCTAAGACATACTCCTTCCTTTGTATGACTAAACTTCTTTAAATATGTATTTTTAAGTGTCATGAAATGTAATTATTTATGTTGAAAATAAGTTAAAACAAATAATTTTGGAAAAAGAATCATAATAAAGTACTTATTAATGCAAAATCAGTAGAGTTAAGAATTAGGGCCAATCATTAATGTATCATTCTTTCACACTGAAACAATAAAAATGAAATTGAGTCACTACATACTGAGGTTTTATACAAAATTGGTAAGTTCAGCATGTCTGCTCTTGTCACTTCTATCCCACATTATACTGATGTTCTAGCCAGTGTAATAGGGCAAAATTAAACAGATGGAGAGATAGACAGACAGACAGGTAGACATAATCTACATTATAAAGAAAGAAATAAATCTTTGTTCATTACGGATGACATCATTCCATATGTATAAAATCCCAAAGAATCCACAATAAAACTTCTAGAACTAAAACTTTTTGATCACACCTCAGGATAGAAGATCAAAGTAAGAAAATTAATAGTATTTTTATATACTAGCAATGAAGTGAAAGATGAAATTCAAAAACAAATCCATTTATAATAGCATCAAGAAGAATAAGTTAACAAAATACATTCAAAATTTTCACTGAAAACTACAAAACATTGCTGAGAGAAATTAGAGAACACCTAAACGTAGAATTTTTTAGTCTCTATGTATGGACTGGAAGAGTCAGTATTGTCAAGAAAGCAATTCTCTGCAAATTTGCTTTATATTCAACATATTCCCTTTCAAAATCCCAACAGATGTTTTTGTAGATATTGCCAGATTGAACCTAACATTTATTTGGATTTGGATAGGAGTTATATAAAGGTACAGTCATTGAGACAGTGCAGCTTCAGTGCAAGAACAGGTATATGGATTGAGCAAACAGAATTGAGAGGCCTGAAATCATGTTTACATTTATGGTTGTATAAATTTGTCATAGGTGTGAATACAAACAAGGAAAGGATATTTTCAAAACTGTGCTGAGACAACTGGGCATTCACATGCAAAATAAATTAATTTAGACACCTTACCTTGTACATGAAAATTAACTCAAAATGATTCATAAAACTAAATACAAGCTAAAGCTATAAAATGTTAAAAGAATGCATAGGAGAAAAATCTCCATGACTATGGGTTAAGCAATCAATTTTTAGGTAAACCACCAAAAGCATGATTCCTAAAAGGGAAAAAAAAAACAATAAATTATCAAAATTAAAAACTGTTTGTACTTCAAAGACACTATTATGAAAATGAAAGATGAGCCACAGATTGGGAGAAAGTATTTTCAAAACACATATCCAATAAAGGAAATATGTTCTGAATATATAAATAACTGTTCCAATTCAATAATTAGATGCTAAACAAGCCAATCAAAAATGGTCCAATGATTGAATAGAAATTTTACATTAGGATAGTTTTTATCAAAACATAATTTTATATATAACAAACAATTAATTTCTTTTAACGTTTATGTTTCCTTTAACATTTAAATGTATTCCACGGATATTTAATAAAGCACATTTCTCGAGTTTTTGTTTTTAATGAAACATCATGCTATTCTAATTTGCATATGTAGTGCCAGCTACAAGGCATGGTTACGTGGCTGGCCTAGGAAGATCTAGTGACCCGAAATGTTAACTCATAGGGGATGACCTCGTGGCCTAGTGGCTAAGTTTGGCTTCCTCCACTTTGGCAGCCTGGGATTCGATTCCCGGGTATGGCCCTATACCACTCATCAATGGCCATGCTATGGTGGCATCCCACATACAAAACAGAGAAAGATTAACACAGATGTTAGCTCAAGGCGAATCTTCCTCCAGCAAAAAGAGAGAGATTGGTAACAGATGTTAGATAAGAGTGAATCTTCCTTTGGAAAAAACAAATGTTAACTTGTATACCTTGGTTATTTACATAAATTAATCCTTAAATTTTAAATGTAGGCATGAAGAGGAAACATGATATTTACTTATAATACATTACAACATTTATTGAAAATATTCAGTCTCATATAAATGGCATGTCAGAGCATATTTCACTTAAAATATCTTAAGTGTTTGTTCTGATTTTGTTATATTTGCAAGGGAATTTTATAGTTGATATACATCCAAAGAATTGTGTTTTATAAGTGAAGAAGCCTATGATTTTCTAATATATTTGGAAGTACACATCATGAATGCTAATGCAGACGACAGAGAGATATTTACACAATATTTTCCTGAAGGCTTAGTTCACAGTTTATGATGATTCTTTAATGCAGATAAATGACTGGAGTGGGAGAAGTATCATTTTGATCTTATATTCGTTATCATGGACGAACTATGCAAACTTTTATGGTGCAACAGGCAGATTACTCTTAAGTGTAAATTAGTGATAAATTTATAGAAATCATATTCTTAATGAAAAAAGAAAATGTTAAAGGAATTAAAAAAACAGAGAGACAGTTTTAACCGGTAGCTACACCTGTTCTGTGGTGACATTGGCTGCCTGTTGAGGGTGTTTTCCAACACATGAGGTAGTAAAAAGAATTCTGTATAATCACCTTTACAAATGTTGCAGAACAGAGACCGAAAACTCAAATGTGTACAGAGGTTAGCATAGTGATACAGATGAATGAATCAAGTCAGATGTAAGATTAATTTTTTCAGTTATGAAGCTGACTGATCATTTTGCAATGTCTGGTTTTCCTTGAGTCATGGATACAGAAAATGTGCTTCTTCTTTCATTGACTCTCTCTTCATAAGAAAAGCCACAGAGGAAACCGCGGTGATAAATGGTTGCTGATACTGGACTTCAATGTCAAAAAAAATCACTGGGGAAGAGTAGACAGTAGTAAACTGTCAAGTGCTGTGATCTAGCTTATAGGGGACCACTAATCAACTCTGCCAGAGTCTTGCAAAGGGGAGTGGAGAAGAGTCCACATTTCAAATATTACTCAATATTGCATATTGGAACGCAAATTTAATTAAAACACACACATACTTGTGGATGAATATTTTCTTAGCCAAATTAAACCTCAATTTAGGCCATATAAAGCATGTGAGCTGCCAATTTGCAACCTCTAATAATAGTAATACTTAAATTGGATAAGTTTTTGAATTTAACGTTGCTATAAAATTCTCACCATCTTGTAAATTAGATGATTTTGAGTTTAAAGCATCAATAATTACGTGTAAAACTCTCAACATCTAGGATCAAAATGCTATTGCTGACTCTATTTTCAATTTCAGTTTAAAACATTAGCATGGTATGTTTCTTGACAGATTTTGTCAAATTTTTTTTCCCACATATCCCTATGAGAGAGTCAGTAACATAGTAGGTTTCCTCTAAATATTTTGTAATGAATGAGTGAAGACAGCAAATTAATGTAGCATTTTTTTACATCCTTAATTATTTTATTAGGCGAGGTTATTGTAAGCTTCTGTAAAACAAAGCACCTAAATTTATTCCTTTTTTCCACTAGCTTTTTATTCTCAACTTTGTCAAGTATAGAGAGGAGAAATTAACTTTTGGAACCATGCAAAGCATCTGTTATAGACATGAGAGTAAAGGAGAACGAGTCCCCATAGACTACTCTTTCTGCTGTTGAGTGAATGTCATAAAGTCATAGCCATTATTAAAATGAAAAGTAATGGTATAACTCCTGAAAGCAAATGTACATACATAGAACCAAGAAATAGTTAAGAATTGAGTATTTTACATAACTAATTCAAATTTGAGGATTTTATATACTGGAATATCTTCATGACTGCTGATTCACAATTTCAGTTAAATACAGATGATACATGATCATCAATGCAATGAGTCCATTTAAATATGCTAGAAAAATTGCAGTTTCCTGGTTATAGTAATAAAAGTCTATTTAATTTAATTGGATGTTAAAGAACATAACTGCATTTCAATGATTCTTAGCTCCACTTTTTTCAAACCGTGATGTCAAGGCGAAATAGTAGCACAACCGAGCTGCATGACAGAATATCAGCTTATACTGCACCACACAAGTATGTGAGTGGCCATTTCTTAAATATTTTAACAAAGTTAACAAACATTTTGAATATGTTACTTCTTAAAGATTTTGCCAACATAAAAGGACAAGCAAATTAATCAGTCAGGATTTCCATGTTAGTCAATATCAAGTTTCTTTTAAGTACCCAAATAGGTGGCCAGTGAATAATGCTTTTCAAAAAGCCTAATCTTTAAACCTAGCAGTATGAGCACTCTGGTAAAAGAACATTATTGTACTGGAACTAAAACAGGATAACATCAATTTGCCGGTCTATACAGCTAGTGCTAGTCAAAATAGGGTAAGTGGAAAGTACTGTGGAGTTTTTTTATGGTGTTATCAAACTTCAACACATTTGGCTTTAAAACTAAATTGATCATTTTATAATCCTATCTATTCATCATTGGTTGTTGATTATTGTCCTACATACTTATTACCAAAAAAGAAAATATGTTCAGTTTAAATAGTTTTGCAGTGAGTTTCATATAAGTCAAATACATTATGTGTATATATTTTAATTTTATAATTTATAATTTTATTTTATCTTTTCAGATACTTTTCCATTTAAAGAGTAATGTTTTAAAATTATATTTCTGAAAACTGAGAGAAGGGTCGGAGATTACAGGATTTTTAATGTGTGAGATTATAATCAATAAATACCAAGAAAAATTCATAACTGGACATCACTAAGCATTGAAAACATATACTCCTGCTTCTAAGTAGGCTATCATAACTGCAATTTATTCATTAGCCAAAGTAAAAAAAGTAGGATGTGTTTTAGACACTTACTTAAAATATGGATTTTATTACTTTGATGTTTCGAAAGATTCTGCATTTTGTTGTCTCTGGTGAGAAAAAACCCTGAGCAATAACTAAATGAAAATATCTCTCAGAGCAATATTTTGAAACCAATAATGCAAATTGTGAATGAATATGGCCAAATTGCTTTTGCAACTCAAAAGAGAAAATTCTTGCCTGGGAGCAATGCAATGAAAAATATAATCAAAAAGTAAATTAATTAATTGCTTGGAGCTTCCTTTTAGAAAAGTTTGAAAATTGCCTCGATAAGTGAATTTTATGAAATAGATGAAAACTTGGCAAAGCCCTGCAGGTAGATATTTGTCATGTGTCAAAGAGGGCAGTCAGGCTCCAAAAAAAATCACCTTAGGACATTAGTTTTAAATGTACAAATGGGTAAATTTAAAAGTGCTCAAAATATGCTTGACAAAAATAAGACTAAGATTAAGCTAATCTTTACAATCAGATAAAACAATGGATATCAACCACTAAGCCTATTTTTCCATTTCTATTTATTTTGTTCATATTTGTGACTTACAAGGTTGATAAATAACAAAGTGATTAGTAACAACAAATTTTTGAAGAAAAGAAAAAATGTAAATGTTTGGGAGAATCCTGAAGTAAGGAAAATATGAATGCTTTTATAGATAGTTGTCAATTCAGTGTACGAAAAAGTGTTAATTGTGCAAAAACCTATTAATAATATTCCAACACTAGTTTCTGTTCTGTTCTTTCTTTTCTCTATTATTAATGATATTAAGGGGAAGAGTTTAAAAGACTCATGCCTTACATATTTGACTTTCCAGCATTTTAATAGAAAGTAAAATACTTCCAGGATACTTCAAATAAATTAAAATTCAAATCACTTAAATATTTAAGATAAAATCATAATATTTAACCTTTTGAAAATAATGGTAACGTGCCATATACTGAGTGTGGAATGATCTGAGAACAACTTTAAATACTTTGTTTCATTTAATACTCATCATATACATGTAAACTATGATTTATTCCAATTTTAGAATTGGCAGAAGTAAGGCTCAGAGAGGATAGATAAGCTGACTTAACAATATCAAGATTGAATCTCCTCTGCCTGGCAACAAAACAAATCCTTTATTACATCAGACTGATTTTTCTGGTGGGCTGGATGTTACTCTTGCAGGTACACTGACAAATTTTTTGTTGTTTGGACTGTTTTTCATTACTTGGGACAGAGCTGTGAGGGTCATAAATTTGTGCGGGGGAAGTTTCGAGCTTCCAGAGCTACAGACAGCACTGGACAACTGTGCAATATCCTTGTTAACATTTGAGTGCAATTTGAGGACAGCATGTCCAGAAATGTTTGCGTTATCTAGATAGAGAAAGAAAACGTCTTCAATTCTGTGTACATGGGATTCCTAAGTGACTTCAATTACTTTCCAGTAACTAGGTTAGCAACTATTTTAGCTCAGGCTGTCAGCTAGCAAATTAATTTAGAACGGTCCTCCCGAGGGTGGATTCTCTAACTCATGCTAGGAGCTGAAGAACAATATGTTTAGGGTTGTACTACCTGCCTCTCCACAGCTAGAGACTGCATCATGTGACTCTTATTTTTAAAATGATGAAAAAGACCACTGTATTTGAGTGTTTCTTTTTCAAGGAATTTCTAAGCTAACTTCCCAACTAATGTCAAATTGGTAACCTGAATTTATGTATCTAGCATGTGTTCATGTATGTGTGATATGTATGTATGTATATATGTAATATATGAGTATATGTACAAGATATATATATATATCATATATGAGTGTGTGTAGTCACTGTGCAGTCTAGAATGCAAGTAACAAGAGGCTTTGTCTGCTGGGTTTTGAGCAAGCAAACCAAGTCAGAGTTTGGGAGAGAGAATACAAATGAATACCCTACAGGTATTAAGACAATCTCCTTTTTTCTCAACAGCCTGCCTTTGTGAAGCAACTGGTAAGGAATGTATATTGCCAAAGTTAATCACCTGTTGTCTTAAAAGGTAAGTTCACAGCAAACACTTTTCCATGAAAAACTATAAACAACCAATGATTATTATTTTTAAATATTTCAATATCCAATGGAGGTTCTATTTAGCTGTGTAAACCAGACATATTTTGTTGTTTTATTTTTTTTCTATCACGCACCTGGAGCTAGATTTAAATTGTTAGAATATTAGTTTTTTAAAATGACAGCATTTAAAAATAAATACTGATTTCCCAAAGATTTCTAATGATTGTTCTCAAATAAAGGAGTGGCTACTAGTAGATTTTTAAATATGTATTCATAAGCAGTTGAATGATGGAAAGTCACAAGGATTCCTATTGCCTGTAATGGAAATATGTATGCAGATTCTGTCATTCAAATGTTCCTTTTACTTTATCATATTTCACACAACTTTATATCCAAAGGGAAAAGAGAAATTTGCAAATATTTCTTATTCAATGAATAAACATAAGGACAATCCTCACAGCACTTTGCAGACTGTGCTAAGGCATCAGACTGGCAAGAATGTAAAGGCTCCAAATGCGTTTGGTGGTCTATTTGTTTTGCATCTGCCAGCCTGTGTGTTCTGGTTGCTGACACCTGCTGCTCTATTTCAATATGCAAAAACCCACCTATTTTTAAATGAGGGGAGAGCAAATTTTAATATTTTAAGAAAATATATTACATGGGGAAAAAAACCCTCCAACATTGTGTCAAATCCCAAAATTTTTATTCAAGAGAAATGTATAAAAAGCCATAGTAACTGAAGTCTACAGCTCAGGAATGATTTCTGTCTGCTGAAAAACTGTGAAATCGTGTATGAAGTGTTCGAAATTCCATTTGCAACCTAGTTAACTGACCAAAAATATTTGATTACTTTTAGGATCACAGAGTATTTTGAGGGGAAAAGATTTTATTTTTATGGTAAGGAAAAATTGTCAGCCATTTTTTCCCTAAACAAATATTTATTTTGACAAGTACTATTCTAACCACCCAAATTAGATCAGGAAACAAAGCAGAGATCTTTGCTTTCATGGAACTCACATTATTGAAGGAAAAGAAAATAATAAGGCAAACGATGGGTAAGCACATGACCCTTTTGTTTGTGATAGTTCCAATTTATGCCTGTTGTCCTGATGGTTGGCAATAGCAGCTTCTTCCATTCTTCAAATTGTACTATTCAAATAATATGTTAAATAGTCACCTATCAAAATAAATAGCAACTAGGTAAAATATAAAATGTTAGGTGAGAAGTGCTCTAGAAAAAGACAGAGTAAGGGGGAATGGAAAGTACTGGAGGGTGTGAGGTGGTGGAGGGGGAGTCTCTCATTACCAGGGCTCTTGGAGTTGGCCCCATTGCAGATTGAAATTCAGCAAAGGTTGGGATGGCTGCAATGGCTCTCTAGAGGAACCAGGTCCAGACAAAGGAAATGGCACTGCAAGTACCTTAAAGTGAGCATTTGCCTTAAGGCTCAGGCCAGTAGAGCTGGAACAGAGAATAATGATGTCTCAGAAGAAAAGTCAGATCATGTAACTAATTCTAGGCCATTGTAAGGGTTTTGGATCTTACTCAAAGAAAAATGAAGAAAAACCTGAGTAGGTTTTAGCAGAGAAGTGACAAAAGAATCTCTTTCACTGGTGGTAGAAAAAGGATTGTAGGAGGAAAGAATGGAAAAGGGAGACCTGTTTGAGGTATCTGGCTTCTCCTATTTCATGGCCAAAGTTGTAATACAATGACTTGATTTAGTAATAGTGTTATTCTTGGCATTTTTTTCCCCTTTGGTTAGGAATATTGTCCCTGAGCTAACATCTGTGCTGATCTTCCTCTACTTTGTATGTGAGATGCCACCACAGCACGGCTTCTTGAGTGGTGTGTAGATCCATGCCTGGGATCCACACTCACAAATGCTGGACAGCTGAAGCAGAGTGCATGAACTTAACCATTACGTCACCAGGCCAGCCTCCAGTTTTACTATTTTTAAGAAATGCTTTCATATTTTCACCATACAATACCTTGTTTGTCCTATCCTTTCTATTTCTATTTTGCTGAAGTTTTTTTAAAATTTTTTTACATATGGACTACATATGGAAGGCATTATCAAATGCTTTCTTCTGTATCTTTTTACATAATTATTTTTTTTCTCTTTAATATGTCACTGTGGTAAATCAAATATTAGATATGCATGCATGTGTGGGTATGTAGACAGTATCCTTTAAATACATTTTTGGATTTATTTGTATCATTTTTGTGTGTATTTTGTGATGCATTTTTGATTATAATCATTTCTATTATCATCTCTGTTTAATTTTGATATCATGAGGAAAGTAGACTCACAATTAGGTAATGAGTATTTCTAATTTTTATATTTTCTGAGAGAATTAGTATAATATTGGAATTGTCTTATTTGGAATAAGTGATATAATTCATCTGTAAAACTGGATTTTCTATTTTGTTGTTAGGATAATTTTTCAATACAGACTGACGTTATCTTATTACTAAGTTTTTACATTTATTCATGAGTCTATTTTTTAAGTTATATTTTTGCATGCTTTCTTTCTTTAACCTAGATTATTAAATATATTGGCAAAATATTGATCATAATATTTTCTTAACTTTTTTGAGTACATACTACTTTAATGGCTATCTTCTCTTTTCCTTCCCTAATATTGTTACTTTTGTATTTTTTTCTTCTTTGAAAGGAGAGGGAAATATTACAAAAGTTCTTCAGTTCTTTTTAAATCTTATTTTACTTTAGTCTTTAAACATTTGATTAAAGTAAATGCTTTTGTAGAACTTCTCATTTTAACTTTGTATTCTCTTTAGTCAATTTCTTCTCTTGTTTTAACCATTTGCTTTCCTTCTTGTTTGGATTATCCAATAGTTTTTATCTGTTCAGGGATGCTCATTTGAGTCTGTTAATTTCAGACTTTTAAATTCTAATTTAGTTCATAAATGTTTCTTGAGTTAGCACTTGTTACATTTTTATAAAGTGCTGTTTTCATTATTATTTAATTCTAAATATATACCAGCTCCTGTTATGGTTTCTTCTGTAACTTGAGATATTTAAAAATGACCTTTAAAATTATTACAACTGTATAGTATTTTTAAGTATTGTATTAATTTTGAACTTAAATATGGTGCCATCTGGTAATGTAAGCTTTACAATTGAGATTGGCAACATCCCACAGGCCAAATCCAGCCCCAACCCTGTTTGGTAAAAAAAGTTTTGTTGGAACTCAGTCATGTCCATTTGTCTACATAGTTTCTATGGGTAAATTTATACCAGCACAGTTGAGTAGTTGCAATTGAGGCTACATTGCAGGCAAAGATGAAAATATTTACTCCCTGAACCTTTACAGAAAAAAATTCCTGACTCCTGATATATAATGCTTAGAAATTGGATAAGGCTTACTTTATGGAATAATATATGGAATGTGTAGTGGTATTTATATCTCCATACATGCTTGAAAATGTGCATTTTGTGGTCATTATGTACTGTTTTATAAATTTGCCCACTGAATAGCATTCATTATATATTTTATTTGAATCTACATATTTGCTCATTTTGTGTGTGTTGTTAGTTAATTGTTGGGTGAATTATGTAAAAAATGAAAACATTGGTAATAAGTGTACATTTTTACTTCTCTCAATTATTTTAGTTATACTATTGACACATTATGTTGGGGCATGAGCGTTTGAAATTAAAATTTCCATCGCACTTTCAACACTGCCTTAAAATCTTTTCTTTTTAATTTCAATAGAGTCACATCAACTTTTTGTTTTTATTGTTAGATTTCATCTTATATATATATTTTTTCTCGATGTATCTATTTGCATGCTTTAGTGATTATCTTGTAAACAGCACATAGCTGCAATTATGTTTTAAACCAGTCTAAAAATATTTATCTTTTAAGCGAATTTTTTTATTCATATCTAATTTGATTTCTGATTTATTTATATTTATCTTTAAACCATTTATTTCATTCTTTCTATTTACTTTACTCTATATACCTAAGTGCTTTTGTGTGTGTGTGTTGTGTGTGTGTGTGTGTGTTTCTCCTTCTTTTTGGTTTTATTTTGTTTTCCAATTCTATTACTTTTTCTCTACTAGTTTTGAAGTTATTATATGCTCTTTCTAATTTTCTTAGTTGTTTCCCTAGATGTACTAATTTCATGAAATATGAAGTTAATAATAACTTTACTACATTTCCAAAAGATACAACTTCAAAGAGCTCTCTACTCTGATGATACTATTTCCAAATTACATAAAAACATTGTAAAATAGCTTTCCTTTTTATGCCACTTATTAGAAATTATTTCTATTTTAATATGTCAAATTGTTCAAGTTCACTTGCATGTTGTGGGGTTTTTGGGGGGTTTTTGGTGAGGAAGGTTGGCCCTGAGCTAACATCTGTTCCCAATCTTTATCTCTTTGCTTGAGGAACATTGTCCCTGAGTGAATATTTGTGCCAATCTTCCTGTATTTTGTATGTGAGATGCTGGCACAGCATGGCTTGATGAGCAGTGTGCAAGTGCATGCCCAGGATCCAAACCCACAGACCCTGTGCCACCAAAGTGGAGCACACAAACTTGACCACTACACCACTGGGCTGGCCCCTCACTTGCATGTTTAACATTTATCTAATGGATGTTCCTTTTTGCAACTCAGAATTTCTTCTTAGGTTCATTTTCCTTCTTTCTGAGCTATATGTTTAAAAACACTCCTTGAATGATAAGCTGTACATGGTAGAATCTCACACTTTTAGTTTTTATTTAACTGTTTTAAATTTTGTTTTGTATTTTGTACTCATCCTTGTTTCTACGTTGCTATTAGAAGTCAGCTGACAGTATAACTGTCATTCTTTTTTACATAATCCACCTGCTTTTCCCCAGCTACTTTTAACATATTTTCATTGCCTTTGTTGCTTTGCTGCTTCATCATGATGTGACCAAATGGGAATCTGTTTTTCTTTTCTTTCTGGAATCCAATAGTCTTCATTTAAAGGTTTGTGACTTTAAATGTTTCTAGGAAATTCTCAATCAATATTCTTTTGTATTCTCTCTCTCCAACATTTTCTCTATTAACTACTACTCGAGCTCTATTTTATCTTTCATATCTTTCATCTTTCTTGAGCTATCTCATTCTATCTCCCGTGTCTCTTGTAATCTCTTTCATGCTCTTCATTTCTTTGTCTCCTTGTGCTGCGTGCTGTTATTGTTGTTGTCCTTTTTTCAGATCTATTTTTGTAGCTTCCAATCCCCTTCAGATATTTCAAATGTGTTATTTAACCCATTCACCAAGTTTGTAATATCAAATATTATATTTTACTTAAAGTTTCTATTTTTCCCAAATCTAGTCAGTGACTTTTGAAGATCTCTTGTTCGTCTGCTATAATTTCAAATCCATTTTTTAAAATGAATGAAATATATTTGCCTTTTCTGTTGTTTCATCTGATTCCTGTCCAGAGTGGCTTGCTTCTTTGTGTGCTTATTGCCTTTTTCATTGTGAGTTGGTGTTCCTTTGTCTCTGCTAATTAAGGGGAACTGGAGTTTAAAGATGCTTTCCTTCAGAAATGTGAATCTGTCATCTTCCTTGCGTCATTACTAACTCAGGACCAGTTTAAGCCATCTTCATTGATTATAGTTTTTTGGGGCCAGAAGAATACAAGTGAATTCAGATCCCAGCCCCTGTTTGTGCATTTTCTGGAAGCTTTTCCCATCCTTCCAAGGAGAATGGAGCTCTATAAGCGAGTGTAGGTACAGTCTGGTCTGTGCTGTGAATTTTTAGATTTATTCAATTCTAATGTATGGTATCCCCTTCCAACGATTCAGCCTTTCCTTGGGGGTCTATAATTTGACATTTTACCATGTGTCAGTTCTAGGGTTTATTTTGTATCCTCTCTATATGCAGATAATTAAAACCCAAAACACAGTATCTAGTGATTATCAGATACCCTAAGGCAGCTACCAACTTCAAAGCTGACGTTCTTCTTTGAATCCATGCTTTATCATTATTTTAGGCACACATTCCCTCTCTTGCTTTGCTGTGAAATGTGTTGAAAAAGAAGTTTTTGTTATCTTTTCTAGAATTTTTGGTTTTCTATACTGTGAATTTTGTTCACATTGCTCAGATTGCTAAATTGCCATAAACATAAGTACTCCAGCTTCCATACATTTTCTGAAAACTGAAAATTGCTGAGACAAGTCTCCGTTGCACTTTCTTATCCCATTCATTTTTTCAAGTAAGTTTCTATGCTTTTTATTCTCTTCTTTTCATTTTAGTTAATTGAAAAATTAATATTTGGTAATCCTGCTATCTTAAACTGAAGTTCTTATAACATAATTGCCAAGTTTCTCATCTTATGGCTTTTGTGCAACATTCAATATCGAATCAGGAAATCAATTATCTGGGTGTTTCTGCATAATTTTCTTCCCTTCAATGTTTGTGGCAGAATTGTAAGCAAATAGTTGATGCATAATAAAGTATTCTAATTATTGGTGCAAAGGGCCAGAATCCTTCTACATTATTTAAAATAATGCGCTTATCACTTATCACTTAATTTTTCAGCTTTCCAAAGATTTACTGAACTATGGGTGATATTGTCTACTCCCAGGCATTTTCATAAATGTTATAAAGGTACAATTTACCTTTTTGCTCTAGTTGAAGTTTGATAATAAACTGGTTTTCCCTGGAGCAATTTTGTTTCACTGTAGTAGGACAGGCAGACATAGGAGAGTGGGGTTAAGGCAAAGCATATTTGACCAGCAAAGGTCATAAGTGAAGATCTCTACATTGAAAGATGGAATAATTATGTGAAAATAAAAAGTCTACCAATGTATAAATGTTATCTTATGATTTCAAAATTATGCTAGAAGTATCAACTAGTAGTGAAAGCTCTTTCTAACCGTAAAGCACAATAGACAGTTTCATGTCAGTTTCATAGATTGGTAGAATGAAAGGAATGGAGCCTTACCTAAGATAGAAGGTTCTCAGCTAATATAAAACTGAGAAATGGAGAATATTTTCAGAAAATAAAGACATAAGCTACTTCCTTTGTCTTGCATCTACTTGAACATCAATATCATTAAATAAATTAACAAAGAAACAAATTTTTGGCATCCAATTTGTGGAAAAAATTAATTTTCCTAATTCTCATTAAAAGTGCATTATAATGAACCTCTGAAATGAGAAAAGAAAATGCGTAAACATTAAATTACAACTAGGACTATCAAAGGCTTGGTAAAACTGTATGAAAACAGAGCTTTCACTCCAATACTGGGGAAGAATGAACGCTACTTCTGTTTCAGGTTCCTGTTGTGTAGTACACTCTGCATTAAAAGTGTGAGCCTTGAACCTAAGGACTCAACTTTCTCTGCTCTCTTCACTCTTTCCTTTCCGCTAAAATGACTAACTACTTAGATTTTCTTTTACAAACAAGTGAAGTTACTAAGGGAAGAAGATTTTCTTTTAATTTCTATTTCAAAAGCCTAAAATCAAAAGAAGAAAGAACTTCATTAATTGACTAGTATTTTCATATTGTGATTGAAGTAATTAGTGTGCAAAACTAAGGGAAAAAACGAAACAAAACAAACGCTGTCTGCCCCTGAATCACACAGCACAGTGGAATATATGATGCAATCTGAATTCAAAAAGATGGGGAGGGTGACATTCTTATTACTCTAGATTTCTGGAAAGGTTATGGACCATACCTGAAGGTCCAGGGAGGGGAGGTGGGCAGGAGAGACTAGGAATCTTCCCATCTAGATTAAGATTCAGCAAGTATTTACTTGTTAGAGAATTGTGAGGACCGGATAAAATAATGCATATGAAAATTATTTTATAAACCAGCAAATACACATTTTTCAGGTAGTCAGTTACTATAGCACAGGCAATTCAAGGAAAATATATGGATTGAATTGACCAAACAAGTCTCTAATCCTGCTTTAATGTTCATTTCTCCAGTGTGCCCCTGAGATTATGTGAACTGATGTATAGCCCTTCTCCAAATATTATTCAGACTTCTATCAGCTATGGAGCACTAGACAAGGAGAAATATGCTGATCAAATAAGAGTGAGTAAAAATAGACAAAATTCTGCTCTCTGGAGCTTACGTTCTAGGGTTTGAGTAAGACATAAATCAAAACAACACATACAACAAGTTACAATTGTAATTATTTATTGTCATAAGTGGTTTCCTTGAAGAGAACATTTGAGGTGAGATTTAAGAATGAGTAGGGATTATGTAAGTGAATATGGTGGGGGAAAAAATGTAAGAAAAAGCTCCACATGGGAGGGTGTCTGGCAATGATGAGGGAATGGAACGTGGAATCAGCATCAGCAAACGAGGAGCAAAGGGAGATTCTTCAGAGATGCTAGGAGGGTAAATAGGGACACAGAAGACATGAAAAGCTCATGAATAATTAAACAGAGTCAACACAATGCAGATTTTTGTTTTTAAGATTGCTCTCCAGATTGGAGCAGGGAGAAAGGTGGAGAAGCAATGCTGAAATGAACAAATTAGGAAATTATCTCACCCTACAGAAGCACATGATTTTTCAGTAATTTCACCTAGCAATAAAGAAGAGATAGTCTTTTCTGTATTTCCCCATTCTAATCCAAACAGGATTACCTGGAAAGTGAAAGAATGGCTTCTTCACCCCAGTTCAGCCTTGTTCCATGGGGTATGTGTACTCCATTGCCTACTCAAACCTATGGAATGCTGATATTGGTCCAACGGGCAGCAGACCACTGCATTTCAGATTCTTCTGTAAACAGCTGGATGTGTTAGTTGAAGAAAGAACACTTACGTTGACCCACCATATACTACAGGACAAGTTAAACTTGAGTCTATGTGTCAGTAAACCGAGAACCCCTTGAAGGTAGGTACAGCCCTCAAATTAGGCTCCCAATAAGTGACTATGAAAATAATTACTTATCTATCAAATGTATGCAATATACATCTACATTTTTCTACAATAGAACAAAAAGCCCCATAGAGTCACACAAGTTTTTACATGTCATTTAGAGAATTTCAACCCTGTTTTATGATCTGTAGCCTCAGGTTCAAAACATTAGTTTTTCACTCCAAATCGAGTAACAGCTTTAGATTACAGAAGGGCATTAAAGAAGAGTTATCTGTGTTTCTTGGCTCAGAAACGATGAGCCAGATTATATTTTTAGTATATTTGCTAACAGAGTAAGCAATTATAGAACAATTCAAACCAAAAGAAATTAGTTGAGAAATCTGGGAATATATTGAGATTTTATAGAATAAGATTATTCTACTGAAAATATTTCCCTTGACTGCCATAATATATATAGTCTCAAAATATTTTTTAAATAGGGTGTAATTTCCTCCAGTCTTCACAGCAATCAGAAATTGCTATATTTTGTGTTTTTTGACTTTGAGTGATCTTTTGATGTAAGTATATATATTTATGCATCTTTAATTAAGGCAATGCCAGAATTTAAAAATACAATATTATCCAAATTTAAAAAAAAGTTTTGACTGGTTGAAATTATGTTAAATTTGTTCTTGACTCTTTGCAAGAAAATAGACCTTTAGAAAGATAAAGATAAATAAAAAACAGGAAGATTGGCACCGATGTTAGCTTGGGGCCGCTCTTCTTCAAGCGAAAAGAGAAAGATTGGCAACAGATGTTAGCTCAGGGCCAAACTTCCTGAGCAAAAAAAAAAAAAAAAAAAAAGGTGAGTTTTTTAAAGTAAAATAAAAAATCAGTTTTGAATATCATACCTTCATTATCCTGTATCAGTTTGTATCCATCATCAGTCATTGAACAGACCCAAAAGTGTATTTATAGACTGAATAGCCTCTTAAGAATTTTTTATTATGGCAGAAAAATTGAATCAATACCTTTGGTGGCTCCATTTTGTCCTGATTTGGGTAATGGGGGATTAGGAACAAGAAGGAGCATTTCGTCATCTCTCTTAAACTTACAAAAGTAAAGGTTGTCCTTTCCCCCTCACATTTATTTTAAATGTATATCTAGCACACCTTGAAAAATTGTTGTAGAGTGACAAGCAAGTCAAGTTCTAAAAAATGTTTGACGTCCTTGCAGATAAACTCATATTTTTTTTCATCTTTAAGACTATGGCACCAAGAAGCAGTTATGATGGCATCTCTCCTGACATTATATTGTGATGAGTGCATCACATCAATTCAAAATTAAAAGTTACACTTAGTAAGAGAGTCCTTTCAACAGAAATCCATAAGTTCAAACAGATCATAAAATATACTGACACTTCTAACAGAACACTTGTTTTCCATTGTAGGCATTGTTTCTGTCACAAATGCCTAAGTTCTACAGTTCTGATAACATCTAAATGTAGATAATTCAAAAACTGTACTGAGGTATATTTATTGTGCATTTTTGATTATTAATAGTCACTGTAGAGGGTACATTAAAATTAATATTAATTTTAATTAATATTAAAATAGGCATGAGTTCAAAAGTTTGAATGATTACCCTTCTCAGTGCCACTATTAAAGTATATTGCTGAGTCTCTCTAATCTTGTTTTTCTTAGAGAGAAAGATGACAAAATATTTTAACATGAAAAGAATAATAATTATCAACCTGGTGTTTCCAAATATCATATAGAGCCAAAACTGCTATGGTGTATAAATTGTACTTTTGTGATCAAAGCAGTTTTAATGACATTTATATAAAAAATCTAGGTCAGCAGAATGATGGCGGCCAGAGATACCTTTTCAATGGGCAATTAAGTTATACCTTCTCATCATAAGTTTTGATTTTTGATCATTTCAAAGGAGTTAGAGGACATTTTAATGGTCTTGTTGATAAGGACTTACCTCACTGCTCAATTCTTACTTTTAATATCAATAATTAGAACTTAAGCCTATTTAGCATTCTAAATGTTATTGAGAAGACTATTTTTATAATTATATAGCATATTGCTAACAAAAACAGATTGATATACAAATACCATATCTATCTATCTATCTAGATTTTTTTTTAAAGCAGCATCGTTGGGAAGTTAATGAAAAGTTACAAAATCTTCCTTTGGGAATGCTAAAAATGAAGCAAGGGGGGTAAATGACTTCTTCCAGAAAACGTGGATACGAGGATGTGGGCCCTAAGATTAGGCATCACTTTAAAGACTGTATCCATTTTGATGCACTTGTGCCCATCTTTATACTAAATTAATTCACCTTTTAGGACTATAATTCATAGTTTGGTCAAAAGCCTTGCAAGCCTAACATTACATGTTCCCATATGCATTGCTTTTCTTATACACCATCTGCACCTGTGTGTATGGTGAATTACACAAGGAAAATGTAAGCATGGTGGGTAAAAGATAGCCTACAAAGACACTATGAAGCTCAACTTAGAGCAATTTGGCGTAGCTGCCTACAGCTGGGAAGTAAAAGCAGCAGATGGGTTATGTTGACTTCCGAAAATCAGAAATGAGATGGATTATATCTAACAAAAAATTTGCATAGCCTCTAAGGCAAAGGCATTGCAGACTTTGCAGATGATAACCAGGAAATAATAAGGTGACATTCTTGAAACTGCTTGCAGACTGTAGTATAATTGGCAAGAACTTCAGAGAAAAAAATTTCATTTTTTTTGTAAAAAGGAGAAAGTCCCAATAAATAATATCAAGAGCTATTTTTATGTGATAAAGCTTACTTTACAAATGAGTTTTCTCGTCCATATGAAGAATAGATAGACTACTGCAATTATATCACTAAAATGGAATATTTACTCAAGTAACTAATAAAAATTCAAAAGCAGGAATATATCTAGTTTATTTGTTCAGTTTTGTTTCCCATTTTTCTACTGAGCTGTAGTGTTCCTAGAGTGTAAGGACAGATAATCAAAAAAGTGCTTGATACCTGGCAGATTGAATTTACAAGCAGCATTTAACTTTGGCTTGTTAAAGACTCCACAAGATCCCCTACTCTGATAATGACTCCATCAAGGATAGAAAATATAAGTTAAGGTACATGATTTAATTCTTCCTGCAACAGAATCTTTAGTTATAATATTGTGATAATAATATAGTATCTTTTCAGAGTGCTATGTCAAATTAAAGTAAACATTAATTTTGTTAATTATTGGAAATGTGTGTATTGTTCTGTTTCTATGAGTTACTTTTAGGAACTATAATCAGCCAAACAGCTGTAGATAAAAATCTACATAGCTAATCTATCATATCCTTTAATTATTGCAACAATGACTTCAAATTATACAAAATCATTTAAAACATTTTCAAAAGTTAAAATTTTATAATATAATTACTATACTATTACTCAGTGTTAGGTGTAGTGTAGCTTTTAAGCATTTTCTAATTCTGCCCTGCTTTGTGTGTTTACTTGGTTTTCTGTCAACTCGTGGTGTCCCTGAGGATCAGAGCGGCCAGGATCAAACACTGAGTGGTTTCATGCACTCATCATTTCCCCACTTATATCATTTTGGTATTGTTGGTTTTTATCTTAGTCTCTTGAAAATCTATATAAATGAGCTTCTCTCTTTAACTGTCCTTCCATTTCTATGGCAAGAATAACTTTTCCCCATATCTAGAAGGAGACGTTAGAGCTTATACGACTGCTTGTGTAATAAAAAATGTCAAAATACACATTTCTCAAATTAGTTTCATATTCCACAACCGCCCATCTCTGTTTTAATGGTCATTTGGCTGTCTGGCATCAGTATCTCAGCCCATTTGAAACTGTTTAGTCCTTGGGAAAATTGCTCCGCTGTTCTTTCTCAAATGGTTCAAATGGAGCAATCATTGTCAAGGTGATCTTGAGTTTGTGAAAGAGAGAAAAATAGACAAAAGTTATACTTTCTGAAGAGCTGCAAAAAAGTACAATACACATTTAAGGAATACCAAAGGTGACTTCTCCATGACAGAAACATAAAACTTCTCCTAAGACAATTACAAAGTCTTCTCATTTCAATATTGATAAGAATCAGGATACTCATTTTTAAGTTTAAACTCAAAATCACATTTGTTTTAAATTAGAATAAACAGGGATGGTGTTAGACACAAGCAGAATAGGTCATTATCCACATGCCTCAAGGGAGGCTGAAATGAATTCTCTCCACAGGTATTTCTTCAAACCTTTTCAATATTCTTTATTTTATTGTGTCATTGTTTGATATGAATTCATTAAAACAGTCTTGTGACAAAAGGCAAGTAAACAGGGAGATATTATAGTATATCAAATTTATTTACTTCTTAGTATAGACTACATGTTTCTTTTTCTCCAACTTGCTAGTTAAGTTATACCAAAAATCCAAATTAGAATTTGATGAATTATGTTGGAAATAGAAAAATAATTTTAGAATAAAATTTATTTTTTGCAAATCAACCTAAGGGAGACTGAATAATTCCTGTAATAGGACATGTCCTAGGATGTCAAAAAATAAGATTAATGGACAAGGAGAAATGAACAAAAAGAAGAAAGTAAAAGAACATCAAAAATACCTTGCCTTAATCAATTTGACAAATTTGCTGAGAGCTTTCTGTAAGATTATGGTGGACAAAGGACAGAAATTGTCTTTTTCTAATCTGCAAATGCTGACCTACTGGTAATGATCTGGATGACTTTGTTGCCGTGAGTTTTGAGATAAGTTGGAAAAGCTCAGTGATTTATTCCAATTGTCTGCAGCGGGCTCAGGAAAGGATTTTTGCAGTGGGCCAGAGGTGAATTTGGCAGTCTTCCCTTTTTATCCATCTTAGTTACCTTTCCATTTTTACTTTTTCACTCATCTGATGTTTTTCTCTCGTATATATTTTATTCTTTCTACCTAAGTTATATCGTATCTCATTTAGTTAATTTCTTTCAAGCTATCACCTATGCCAACATATTTTTATTTCTACAATTCTCCAGACTATCATTATTTAATATGCCAAAATTTCTTTAACCATAGTTTATGACACTTTGTTTTAACCAAGCAGCAAATAAATCTTTTTCCCAGACCATACCCCAAATTTTTCTGGCTTTTAACTCATTCGTTGTAGATTTAATTAAATCAATCATTTCATTTTCAAGTTAAATGTTTATTTTTTCTATATTTCAAATTAACGTAGATTTATATTAATGAGTTTCCTAAAAGTTATCTAGTCTTACTGTTTCACTTAGAAAACTGAGTAAGTGAGTCCTAGAATGCTGGATATTTATTCAGAGCTATATAATTAGTTAAGAGCAGAATAACATTTGGAGCTAAGGTCATAGAGATGATTTTCAAGAACATCTGTGAATTTTCTTAGTACTATATGCCTTCCAAGGAATTCTTAGCCTAATACATGTATTGACAGTCTTTCGATGTACTGGATGTTAACAGATCAGTTGTAGAGTGTCAGCATTTCTAGACTTAGGAATAGACACTTGAATGTGAGCTTTCTCAGCTGGAACCTGTAATCAGCTATTTTCATAGAGAATCGTCTAAAATTCTGGGCTCTCATAACTGCCTGGGGTTGCTCTAGATTTCATCTAAGTACTTTGGACACAAGTACTAGGTAACTCATTATAAGGGAGATAAGATTTGGTGTTACAGAGAACTGGATTTAAATTTGTTTCCACTTAGCAGTGGATATTTGATCTTCTAGAGTCCTCTAGCTACCCCTCAGATTCAGTTGCCTCGTGACTGCAGTTACCTCTGTATATTTTGTTTGAGGCGAAGGTATCTTATCTGTGGTCTTGGCTGATACTCATTGATTCCAACCTCTTCAAGAAAAATCCCAAATCATATTTCAGGGTTTTGCTTCATCTAATTACAAACCCTTAAGCTACCTCCTCCATGATGTCCAGATAGCTTTCAGCTTTCTCTCTGAGTGTCGTACTCTCATAATAAGTCATTGATGTTGACTAGAATAAGCTTTCTTGAATAACAGAGGTGCAAGGAGACATATATGATATTTCATGCTGTGATACTGGATTTAGTATTGTTTTGCAAAAGCGTGAGTCTTGGCGCAATAGGTCAAAATAAAAGTAGTGAATTACAAGTTTTAATTTTTGGAGATAATTATAGTAAATAAACTTGTTTCAGGTAACACACTTCCCTTGAGTGAGGAGATTATTTTGGGAGGTGACAGGGTACAGTATGTATGGAGGCTGCATTGTCAGTAATAGTTATAAACCCTATTAATCATTAAACAATTTTAACAGTTCAGGTTTCTGTTAAATTAAGATAGAAGATACTTTGATTATAATGTAAAGGCAGCCAATATTTAACCACTGAAAAGTCACTAATTCCATTTATGACATTTAAAAATCAAAGTTGATGTGTCTCAATTATGGTGGTGCTGCCATTGGTTCATGCCTACTTGGTATACCAGATGCTATATGGCAAGCCCTAATCACTGTGTGGGAATAAAATCAAGGTACATGCCCCAGGTCCTATGTTTATATTCCAAATAGAAGATGCCAGGAGGAAGAAGGGGTTGGACTTTAAGAAGATGGGGGAGGCATTAACATGTGCAGTGTATACCTGGAAATAGTTCTAGGCATCCTAATGAGGTGGCAAGCATCCTATGTAAACAGCTTAGTAAATACATATATTTTTTAGAGTAGGTTTAGTCAATATGGATCAGTATAAATATAAACAATTATGTATAGTTTGTGCACTGAGGCACTGAAAGTTTTATTTTGTTTCCTTAAAGATTGGCACCTGAGCTAACATCTGTTGCCAATCTTCTTTTTTTTCATTTTTTTTTAAGATTTTATTTTTCCTTTTTCTCCCCAAAGTCCCCCGGTACATAGTTGTAAATTCTTAGTTGTGGGTCCTCCTAGTTGTGGCATGTGGGATGCTGCCTCAGCATGGCTTGATGAGCAGTGCCATGTCCTTGCCCAGGATTCCAACCAGTGAAACCCTGGGCTGCCACAGCAGAGAGCATGAACTTAACCACTCGGCCACCGGGCCAGCCCCCCAATCTTCTTCTTCTTTTTTTTTTCCCTTCTTCTCTCCAAAGTCCCCCAGTACATAGGTTCGTATTCTAGTAGGTCCTTCTGGTTCTGCTGTGTGGGATGCTGCCTCAGCATGGCTTAATGAGTGGTGCTAGGTCCGCACCCAGGATCCGAATCTGTGAAACCCTGGGCTGCCGAAGCAGAGCACGCGAACCTACCGCTCATCCACGGGACTGGCCCCTGATAATTTTAAAACCTGGAAATCTCTTATTTTGACTCTTTTTTTATATTAACAAAGAGGATGTTTTTTCGTAAGAGAGGGAATTATGCCAAAATAGTTGTGCAGAACACGGGCCTTGAATTCGGAGTGCTCTGATGGGAAGATAGCCTTCAGGCTCCAAGTACATTGAGTAGCCTACATTTTTATATGGTGGTATGCTCCACAAACAGAAAGATTTGATACATTTTGGCTGTTGTCATAAAGGAAGTATGTAAAAGAAACCACGTATGTAAAAGTGTAAGTTTTTTTTTTCAGAGCCTCCATAGGGCTGTTAGGAAATTCTTTATAAGAGAAATGTGATTCTGTTGAGACTTACTGAATAAGTCCAGTGTGGGTATTTAAGGCAAGGGAGGCCGCCTGTATAATGGCAGAGAAGCATGAAAATGAAAGAAAGCCCAAAGGTTTGGGAGCAATGGAGTGTGGAGGGAAAATTAAAGAACTTGGCTGGGTACATATTAGGACAGGATGTGATGTCATCTTGGACATGTCTTCAAGGTCAAAATGATCCATTTCAGTATTTTGAACAAAGGACTGACACAATCAAATATGTATGTTAATAAAAACTTATTTTGAAGAAAGAGTAAAATGGATTGAGAGGAGAGAAGACTAGCTAAGAAGCCAGTAAGGTAACGATGTGACCCTCAATGACAGCACTAGCATGGATATAAATAGCGATGGATACAATAGATACATAGATACAATACAATTGTCAACTTAGTTGATTATAGTGGATTAGAAAAAGAAGATGTAGAGGAAGGAATGTAAGATGTCTCCTTGCTTTCTGACTTGTCTGAGTGGATCTAAGTTTGGAGTAGGAAAATATAAAACTTAGGCGCTGCAGGCCATCGAAGAGAAGATGTCCAGTAGATCCAGGCATGAAATTCCTGAGATTACGTAATTTTATTGGCTGGAAATGTGAATTTTGGGTTCATCATCGTGTTCGTAGGAACTGAAGGAAAATGATTCCTGGAGAAATGGTTGCACTGAATTGTCTTCTATCCTTAATGAAAGCTGCATTAGACTTAATTCAGTTTGTAAACACTAATACGTGCTACACAACTGGAAATCTCAGCTACTTACACGTCAAACTATGTTACAGATTGAGATATATCTGTGAAAATGCACTTTAAAGTTAAGAATAAAAGTAAGAGATCAGCTACAATATTGAAAAAAATACCTTATTTGGTAAATTTTAATCAGAAAAATCATAAGTATTATACTACTATATATTATATATATACACATAGGAATATATGTATATTTTATATTTATGTATATAATTTTTAAAATTTTTAAATTCAAACTACTTTTTTCTGAACTGTTTTCTTTACCATGAATAATTGTCAGGAAGTACTTCCTTAGGTATATTCCTTTTGTTGTTGGTGTTGTTGGAATTATTGATATTACCCTTTACAGTACAATAAATTTCCTGTAGAGAAAATTGTATCTTTGCATTTTGTTTTGCTTTATGCTAAGGATTGCAGCAGTGACTCTAGTCCTAGGCTTTATGTAAACAGATTTCAAATTTGTTGCTGCTTATTCTAATTCTAAAGACCTATTTGGGCTTGATAATATGAGACACTAGCTTTTAGAATCACTCGTGAATATTGGCACTTCTAATAACAGTAGCAAATCGTAAGAGTGTCTAGTATTCCCATATTTAAAGAAAAACTAATGTGCAGTTTTTGTCCAAATTTTCCTACTGTACCCTGAAAACACCTGTGTATTATAAATACTGTTTCATTATAGAAAAGAAGTGATAGATCAGAAATATTTCTGATATATATAACATATTCCTAAACCCCATTATTACATGCATTTATCATATAGTTTTCAATACTGATCATTTGATAGAACTGGAAGTTAAATTTGCGAGATATCGGTTAGACATAAAACAAGCCATTTTACCCCATCTGTAAACAAGCTCTACATAAACTAATAACAATTATTTGCAGTTTGTAGCTCCAAATCTTAGGGAATGTTCTATTGGAAACAGTAATTGAGATTTTCTATTACTCCTATTCTGCAGTGCCATGTTATATGTTTAAAAATTTTGAGAACCCGGCCCCGTGGCCGAGTGGTTAAGTTCACACGCTCTGCCTCAGTGACCCAGGGCTTCGCAGGTTCAGATCCTGGGTGCGGACATGGCACCACTCATCAGGCCATGTTGAGGTGGCATCCCACTCAGCACAACCAGAACGACCAACACTTTTAGATTATACAACTATGTACTGGTGGTTTTGGGGAGAAGAAGAAAAAGAAAAAAAGAAAAAGAAGTTTGGCAACAGATGTTAGCTCAGGTGCCAATTTTAAGTAAAAAAAAGAAATTCTTTCTTTTATTGTGTGTGAGGAAATTGGCCCTGAGCTAACATCTGTTGCCAATCTTCCGCTATTTTATATGTGGGACACCTCCTCAGCATAACTTGATGAGCAGTGTGTGGGTTAGCACCAGGAATTTGAACTCGAAAACCTTGGGCCACTGAAGCAGGGCCTGGGAACCCAACCACTACACCACCGGGCTAGCCCCCAAATTTTTACTTCTTATCTTTTTCCTCCCCTTCCCCTTTCTTCTTCTTCCTTGTTTTACTTCTCCTCTTCTCTTTCTTCTGAATTTTTACATTGTGTTTCCAAGTGGTGGGAAAGGGCAACCTCTTCAGTTAGGTTTTCCAGACTTGGCTCTGCTTATCCCACTCTACAAACTATCATTTTTGATGCCAATAATTTACTTTCAGTATTTTTATTTACAGTAGCTGTCAGACTTTTTTTCCTTCTTCTGAAGCTTGCCATATGACTCCCAGGAGAATTTAACAATACCTTAAGTGTTAAATTTTTCTGTTCGATATTTTCTCTTTCATTTTTTTTTCAGGCCTCCTTTTCACATTTCTCAGTTTCTCAGTTTTGTTTTCTGGTTGATAACCATAATGTTTTGCAACCTGTCATTCTGTTTCCTCTCCCAAAGTCTTTCTCAAGAGACTTAATTTAGTTCAATTTACTTGCATACTGTTAACGAATGTGACGGTAACATATATTCTGCTCTACTGTCAAACAAGGTTGTGTTGTATTTTGGGGAACACTTATCATAATCTATATAATTTTGTTTAAATTTTTTTCTGTTAATAAGCCCTCAAAAGAAACCCTTGTTCTATTTAAGATATTTTAAAACATAACCATAACAGAATAATTAAAATACAAGTATGCAATATACTAATATTAATGGTACTGTCACATTTATATACATAATAAATATACAATTCATGACAAAATAGCAACAAATAACTATATATAATCTGATTTAAATTATTTTGCTAGTAGTTTATTCTTTGTTCAGACTTTAAGGACTAGGAATTGCATAGTAAGTGAGTACAACTAAGTAGATTTTTCAAGCTAAAAAACATACAACCATATGGAGAACTTTTCTCCCCGGGATATATTAGAACTGTCATAATATGAACACAAGCTGGGGCATATAATGTACTTTACATTTATGAAGCCCTAGTTGCTTGGGTCATGAACTCTGATAATGTGAATATCTCCTGGGTGACCTAAATGCCTTTTTTGAGGCATCTTTGTTCTCCCCAAATTCTTCTTATTATAAATGCTATTTCTGATAAAATGTTTGGCATGCTGCTGCTCTAGTCTTCTAACTTATCTCGAAGAGCAGTGGAGGGAAAGGTAGTTAATCTGGAAACAACTGACTGTTTTATTTTAATCCTAGCAACTGTGGTTTAAGCTGTTCTTAGGTCAGGAAATCACAATGCAAATTACACACTCACATACCAAATGAGGCAATGTCTTAAATTGTGGATATTTGCATGGTGAAATAGGCATAGGTACAAGTGTTGCCTCTGATTAAACCTGGGGAGACTTCAGAGAGACACATGGGGTCTATACGCCAAAATTACATCACACATCAAATTGAGCTTCCCAACACCCCTGCTTTACCCAAGATGCCTAGAACTGAGATCTAATCATGTGAAAGTGAGGAGAGAAAAAATAAAAATAATGGAGTTTCTATCATGCCAGCAAATAGATAGATAGAGATATAAATAAATAAAATTACATTTCTTAAGCACATAATTTGTGGACAGAGATATTTACCTGCTTTAGAATTTTCTAACAGAACATAAAATGACAATCTATTATTGGGAAAAACTGCCCACCATGGTCATGTGATCTTCCCATTTTCTTGGCATATTAATGAAAGAGACAAGAGTTCAAATTAACTATAAAAAAGTAAAGAAGACATTATACTCCACTTTTTCACATACAAATGCCAAACACCATGAAGTGCTTTATTCCTATTTTCTTAAGAATCTAGGGAGCCATTTTTAGGGATTATCTTTAAAATATTAATCAATGACCCCACACTTGGTATAGGCAATATTTTGCATTAATTATTTTTCTCCCTCAAAATAGAAAAAAGGTTTAAGTCATTGTTAAAGTAAATACTATTGATCCAGCCAAGCTTCTCTCCATGAGATAGAAAACTGACTGGACTTCAGTGCTGAATGTGTAAGAGGAGGAAGGGAAGATACACACACATCTATCTAGCTGGCCATCAAAGCAATACAATTCAGGTGTATTCCAGATTAGTATTTTTCTGGGGTCCACCAGTTTATTTTTAGCAATGTACCTTCTGGGATGCCAAGAGAAGAAAACCTTCTTATATTTCCACTTTATAAAAGATGTTACTACTAGTTGAATTCTTTGACTAGTAACTTCTGCATAGGTATAAAAATGTTCAAAGAGGGGCTGGCCCCGTGGCCAAGTGGTTAAGTTCATGCACTCCACTTCAGTGGCCCAGGGTTTTGCTGGTTCAGCTCCTGGGGTGGCCATGGCACCGCTCATCAGGCCATGTTGAGGCTGCATCCCACATAGCAGAGCCAGAGGCACTCACAACTAAAATATAACTATGTATTGGGGGGCTTTGGGAAGAAGAAGGAAAAAAAAAAGATTGGCAACGGATGTGAGCTCACATGCCAATCTAAAAAAAAAAAATTTTCAAAGAAAGTAAACAAGTGACATCTAATTGATTACAGTCCTGTCGGTGTTCTTTGCCAATAGTTTCCACTAGGAAAAATGGTGAACCAAAACCTGCAGTTTTATGATGATAGTTTTAATAAGAAATTCAAAGAGCAATGTTACTTAGTAGTGTTTGTATTACTTTCCATTAAAATTTCATTAAAAACAAAATTAACTAAATGTAAAAGAAAACTAGATGCATTTTTCACTGCATGACCTGGCATGGGTACTGACAGAATTCACGAGAATACTAAATGAGTGGGCTTGTTTTGAGTTCAACAAGTCAGATTAGTATCATTCCATCTTACCTGAGCACATCCTTGTAGCATCAGAAGCAGAACACATGATGATAAGCAAAACCTCTGAGTCTTACAAATTGAGGACATTCTTCAGAAGTGCCCCTATCTTTCACCATCTCTCTCCAACAATAAATAGCAGGATGGGGTACAGTAATGACAACAAAAACTGCAGCAACATTTTATATTTCACAGATCTTACCAACATCCCTATGAAATAACCTCTTATAATCTGCTGACCAAACTCACACAAAGGTTTTAAATACATCTGACAATGATCAGGATTATGAGTGGAGACCTATGACCCTGAGAAATAACATACTCAATAATCCTCAAAGAGGGGGTGAGTGACACAGCTCATGTCTAAATGATCAGTTCATGGTCACCCCAAAATTAACAAACCTGGCTCAGAATTGGAAATTTTAAAAGCGAAACTCCAGGGATCAGCCTGATGGCATAGTGGTTAGGTTGGTGCATTCCGCTTTGGCAGCCTGGGGTTTGTGGGTTTGGATCCTGGGTGCAAACCTGCACACCACTCATCAAGCTTTGCTGTGGCACTGACCCACATACAACATAGAGGAAGATTGGCACAGATTTAAGCTCGGGGCAAATTTCCCCCCCAAAAAAAAAAAAGGGGGGGTGAAATTCCATTATAGAAGGACAATATTTTCATGTTAATGTTATCTTTAGATCTCAGTACATTGTGAAAGCTTTATCTTTCTATCGAAGATGTGAAGTTTGAGGAATTCAGAAAAACAGGAAATTGGGGGGATCTCTAAGTCACCGGGGAGAGGGTAACTTATCCCCAGGGGGCTGTTGTCCATCATATTTACATGCAAGGCTTTATAATTTCACAAGAGCAGGAAAACATTTTGACTGTCCTATAAAGCTTGGGATCAATATTAGGAACATAGTTTTTTTTTTATATTTCAGTAAAAAGCTAACATTTAGTTCCCAGTGGCTGGACTCTTATAGATGAAATTTATGCAGCATTATAATGCTTGGTATAAAGATAAGGAAGAAAAATACAAAATCAATTACAGGTAGCAGCCCCGCATTTTCAGCTAACAAAGTGCCAAGAGAATAAAATTAAATTACTTTTAAAAGATGTAGATGGAGTGTCTTGATAGTGGAGAAAATAAGACACAGGAGGTGATGTACTGCTGAAAGGAAGAGTATGACCTAACCCTTGATTTCCGTGCTAAATCCTGGCCAAAAGGATTGGATAATATCTCAGCATCACTGAAGTAGATCTGAACAATAGACATAATGAATCAAATAAGTCACAATAAGGGCACATTATCTCATAGTGCAACTTTAATTTTAACCCCAACCCAGTCATATTTTGAGGAGTTTTCCAAGAATTAGAAGTCCAGTGAACTAACGTTTACCTCATTGACTACATATGAGTACTCAGAGAACATTTGAAGTGATTAAATGAGTATTCACTTCTATATCCAGAAACTTATCTACCGATATTAACCCTGGAGGTGGGGGACACATTTCATCAGTTTACTTACCAGTGTTCAGGAAGCAATGATGCTGTGATATGACATCTGAATGCAATCTTAAAGCCCTGGTAAATCTACTCAGTGAGGGTCCAAGTCTATTTCCTGTCTAAAAGGCAGACTATAATGAATATTTCAGACCAGATCCAAAATTATAACGATAGGAATTTTCTAAGATGCTAAAAAGCATTCCGCTATACCTGTTAGATCTAAAGGATGTAATTATTGATACTGCAACTAAAGCCCTTTAACATGATTACGACTGAAATATCTAAGCCAATAAAACAAATTTGGCACAGAGCAGTAGAATCAGGTCTTGGAAGGAAAGGTGTATTTAAGGTTTCTGCACTCTGGAATTTATATTTACCTAGAAATGTCATTATACAAGGAGTCAATTTCCTAGGGAATTTAGACACTCCCGTTGAATGCTGGTAGTATGATCCTTCGGAAGGTATGAACCGTAGGTTCTGTCACAGATTTGAGATCTGAAAACTGTACCACCATATCTTGCAGTTGGATAAATAGCCCAGCATGTTTAACAGCATCAGAGGTAGTTTTTAATGTCTCAACAATACTTTAAGACAATATTAAGCAAGGTATGCATGGGGAAAAAACATCTAATTCCAACCCTGTCTCAGGGTGCATATTACAATAATACTTGAATTTAGATGTGTAAGGTGCAATTTTTAATTTGAATTCCCTTATAGAAATAATTCCATAAGGAGTCCTAAGGTGACGCATGATCCTGTGATCTCTTATTATCACACAATCACTGAAATTCAGTTAAATTATTAATGAATTTCAAGGAAAAAAAAATGGTTGTTTGTGTCATAACCACCGCCTTTAACATTCCAGGTAGATCAATAAAGCAACTATATGGAACATATCAATTTTCCGTGAACAACTGGCATAGAGGTCAGATATTCTCGATATTACGAAAGGAGTGTTAGGCATTATTATAACTTGGGAAAGTCATCATCCCAGCCTCAGACAGGCTCTACGCAATCTTGAATTTAGCAAATGCATCATTTTCATCACCGGTGTACCTGGTGCACAAGGTCCAATTTTATTGGTATGGTAGTGACAGCAATTTCCCTTCTTTGTCTTAGATCAAAACCTATTAACACTCATTCCAGTGCTATAATTTATTTGGAAGGGATCCAAACTGGACTATTGATTAAATTCTATTAGTTGCCAACCTGATGTATTAAATCAATAACATACTATTAATCAGATTTACTAGAGATATTGAAAGGAATACTCTAGATTTCCTTTCACTTGTATATTGGAGCAAGTACGAATTATAAACACAAATAACTCTAAAGCATCCAACCAGTGGCAAACTCATTAGGGTCCAATGTGAGAGCTATGTTTAAAGATTTGACACTACACCCAACCCCAAATCTCTCTTTGTGTATGGTAGACAGATCCTGTATCCAGAGAATCCTATTTGTATGATTATATTGGTTCATAAGCAATGCCAATGATAGAGTAGAAGACAGAGCTGGAAGAATTCCAGCATAAGTGCAATTTGAAGTTGGCATATATTTCTCATAATGTCCATAGTAGATGGGCATGCCAATATCTCAAGCCTTTGGTAGACACATAAGGGAGTTAAAAATGCTACTTTCTAAAATTAGGGATGGAAAGAATGGTCATGTTAATTAAATGTATCTGTAACAGATACATAAAGATAAACATAAGACTCCACAAACTAGCAGTGACTGGAACAGCCCCTTATGAAATGGATGATATAAAACACCAAAACTAACCAAATAGGATAAGCTGAATAGCATACAATGGTAAAATGGGACACACATGTCTTGCACAGGCTTCACTTGGTGCCACTTTTGTTAATTTCCTTTGTGAATTGAGTACACACAGTAAGAAGATAAACTAGCCTGGTCTCTTCCAGCACTTTTTGAAGGGAGATTGTGAGCGACTGTTAAAAGCTTTCAAGTTAAAAGTTAAAAGTTTACCTAATCTTTGTTGAAAAGAGTGGACATTATTCATTGTTGGTGTCAGACATTGTCTAGAACGTAAAAAGTAAAATAGTTTTCATTCCACACTAAATATTATTATCCTCAAGGCAATGTGGCACCAGTGGTGTTTATGTTAATAATAAATGCTGTTATTCATCATTCTTCTTTCAATAAAATACTATTATAAAACAATATAATAATTCTCAATGAAGGGCCAAACCCCCAGTAAGATGTATCTCAATCTATGAGAGAGAAGTATGTTGATATGCCTCTCTTGGATGATTTTGCTCTATGCTCAAGATTACTGGCCTCTATGACACTTGGGAATTTTTCAACATGTTACTGTTACTCAAAATATGACAAAGAAAATCCATCTGGTAAGAATCCTGGCATACCAGCTAATGATTGGCAAGCAGTTATGAGGCAAGCCCTTCTCAGTTGTCTTCTGGAAAGAGATTCAGTAGGACTATTGCTGTTGCTTTAGAATTAGCCCCCAGACCAGAGTTTGGAATTAGTGCCATCACCGCTGGACCTTCGAAGCAGCAAAAGTTGAAGTTGTAAATAAGTTTTAAGGAGAATGAAACTTGACAGATGCCCTTAAGCTATTCTGATCTCTCAGCTATTGTAGCCAATTGGCTTTGCAGGCAATTGAACGCATGAGCCAATGCTCTAATGTAGGATAAAATACCCAGGGGTCTGATTTTGTTTTATGTTATATGCTGCCAAGAAGCAAAAATATGTTGGTGAGAGAGCAGAATGACAATAGTTTGGAGGTGGCAACAAAGTAGAAGAAAAGCACTAAATTATGCTCCCTGTTACAGAGCCCAGGGTCCATATGGTTGGTGTGAGAGAATAATCAGCAGCTAATTGGAGAAGTGCAAGGGAAGTATTGTTCTCAAAGGACAGCTAACATTAAGGCAGAGATAAAGAGATGGAGAAAATGTTTTAAGCTGTAACAAAAGAAACAAATTTGATGTAAAGAAGTAGTACTTTCAGTCAGTGGAAGGCTTTGTGAGAAAATTGGATTCATAGGTAAGACGTCTAGGTTAGAAAAGAAATACAATGTAGGTCACATGCTCTGTGAAACAAGTGATTCTCAAACTTTAAGCCACATAGAAATCACCTGCGAAGCTTGCTAAAGTGCAGATTCTGTTTTTGGAGGACTGGAACAGCACCAAGATTTTGCATTTCTTATGAATCATCCACATCATGCCAATGCTGCTGGTCTTCGGACAGTGATTTTGGTAGCGAGGCTATCGGCCAAATGACTCATTGTCTTACACTGTGGACAAAAAGCAGGAACGAGAAGGGCAGTTGGATCTCTTCTTTGAGTGCTAAGCTTAGTGATCAGAAGTCTAACATGAAGCTGCCAGGATGGACAATTGCGTAGATATTACTTACACCTCTCCAAATAATCTGTGAGCAGCTTAAGGGGAGAAATCGTGTGGGATTTAAAAATGTTTTATTAATTTTCAAGAATGTCTGCTTGATTCAATGAAAGTTCCAAATAAATACTTCTTCTTTGATTAGTTCATTAGTATGTGCCTTTTATCTAAAGGGAAAATGTATTTGTTCACGGGTGGATTGCACGAAATAATAAGCTAAATAATAAAGCATTCACTACATTTTTAAGCAATTGTAACTTATTCATTAATTTGGATTAATATTATGCCACTTTTAGTGATTAGATTTCATTTTTTATATTTGTTGTAGCCACTTATCACATTTTAATTATTTCCAATTTAATTTAATGAACTTTTCCAAATATACTTTGTTATTATGCAAGACAGAAATGGCCCTCAAGATAAACTATACATGGAAGTGGTAGAATATATAATCTCATATTTTAAAGTATCTGTATATGTGTATCATGAAATTCAATCTATATATAAAATTGTTTCTTCTATAAATTCATATAACAATTTTTATATATAGAATTTCTAGTAGATATAATTATTGATGATATCTAATAATATATTCTTCTCTTAAGTCAAATAAACTATGCACTAAACTGTCCACAAATAAGTTTTAAATTAGTATATTGCCTGATCCAATATTTTCTCTTTTGTCCTATTTGGTGATATTGTATTCAGTTTTATATAACTAAGTAAATATCTACTGCATGACTTTTTTTCCCCATGTGAGGAAGATTGGCCCTGAGCTAACATGTGTTGCCAATCTTCCTTTTTTTTAAAAAATTTTTCTCCCCAAAGCCCCAGTGCATGATTGTATATCCTAGTTGTAGCTCATTCTAGTCATTCTAGTTCTTCTATGTGGGATGCCACCACAGCATGGCTTGATGAGCAGTGTGTAGGTCCATGCCCAGGATCTGAACTGGTGAACCCCAGGCCACTGAAGTGGAGTGTGAAAACTTAACCACTCAGCCACAGGGCTGGCCCCATACTGCACAACTTTTATTGCCAATGCATAACCTACTATGCTCTGGAGATACAATGGGGAGCTAAGTTTCATGATATAATTCACATTAGAATCACGAGGAGGCCATAGCCTCTAAGTGCTAGCTACAATGCATAGCATTCTTTGCAAGCAGTGTAACAGCAGAACAAAGTGATTCAGGAATACAAAGAACTAAGATGATTTTCATTCATTACATTTGTGAAGTCTTCAGAAGGAAATTTGTGCTGGACCTTGAAAATTAAGATGTGTGTGGAAAAAGTTTTGGTGCTGAGAAGAAAATAACATAAGTGTCTTGGCCAGTTTGGGCAGCTATAGCAAAGTACCATTGACTGGGTGGCTTATAAACAACAGAAATTTTTTTCCCATAGTTCTAAAGACTGGAAATCTGAAATCAGGGTGCCAGTATGATCAGGTTCTGGAGAGGGCCCTCTTCCAAGTTGCAGACTGCTGACTTCTCTTTGTATCCTACACAGAGCTAAGTGGGCTAGAGTGCTCCCTGGGGTCCCTTTTATAAAGGCACTAATCCCACTCATGAGGGCTCCACCCTCAATATCTAATTACCTCCCAATGTCCCCATCTCCAAACACCATCAGATTGGGGTTAGGATTTCAGCAAATGAGTTTTGGGGGACATAGATATTCAGTCCATAACAATAAGATTGTAAACATGTAAATGTAATTCAGGGAGTATTTTAGACAAGCAGCTTGGTGGGACTGGAAGGGAGAGACGTAGCCAGGGCAGAAATTTGGAAGTGCAAACATAACGGCACTTAAAAGACAGTATCTGTCTGTCTTCTGAAAAGATAAATGTATCCTGTTTGGGTCATAATAAAGAAATAGAATAAGATGTGTTTACACTATCTATGAATGTTTAATGATTATTGTTAAAAATTTAATTTGATATTTTCTTCATAATTATAATATCCACAACCATTATAAAGTTGAACATATTGGAAAGAACTGAGTTTGAACTCAAGACTGTTGTGTTATATAAAACGGCCCTTATCTTCTTATTTACCCATTCAACTAAAGAGTGTCTTATTAATAATAGTATTTTTTTATTCTTTTTTTTCTTTTTGAGGAAGACCAGCACTGAGCTAACTACTGCCAATCCTCCTCCCTTTTTTTTGCTGAAGAAGACTGGCCCTGAGCTAACATCCATGCCCATCTTCCTCTACTTTATATGTGGGATGCCTACCACAGAATAGCTTTTTCCAAGTGGTGCCATGTCTGTACCTGGGATCCGAACCAGCAAACCCCAGGCCACTGAGAAGCAGAACGTGGGAACTTAACTGCTGTGCCACTGGACTGGCCCCCAGTATTAGTATTTTTTAAGTTGCACCATTACTATGCCATTTTGGGAGATGTAGAAATACCAGTGGATTCCACTTCATTGGTTGCAGTGATAAACATTGAAATATGGGATTTTGGTGAGTCTGATTTCGATCATCTTCAGCTGGGTAAAAGATAGGCGTTGTTGGGTGGTCTCTTTAGGACTGGTTTAGTATAGAGAGGGACATGGTGAGAGTCCACTTGATTCAAAAGAGTGTGCAGGGTTTAAAATTGTGCTGTGTATATGGAACATAACTCTATGTATGTTGGAAAAGATCAAAGGGAGAAGTTGAACAAGGTTATGACATTAAAGAATAGTTTCTCAAAGGAGCACTAAAATGTGCTAGGGGCACAAGCTGATTGGGAGGCCAAGGTCCTGAAGAGCTAAGGAGATATCATCTAAGAAGAAGTAAGGTGGCAGAATAACAGGTGACGATTGTAAATTAGAATGATTTCTGGGGTAATATCTAGGGGGTTGAAATGACTTACACAGCTGATTTTAATGCACTCTCTTCAGCATAATAAGGAAAAGACTTGCCTCTATCTAATGCAGTGATTATCATCTAAGACTTCACATTGAAATCACCCGGGAAAACATCTAAGCGGTGTGGATGCACATGCCCTATTGCAGATCAATTGAATCAAACTCTCAGAAGAGGACATTGTCATTTTTAAAAGCTCCCCAGATAATTCTCATATACAGCAGGATTAAAAATTGCTGATCCAATTTATCAAGAAAGTGAACCAAAGCCAAAAATTCTCAGGAGTTGTAACTAAGAAATTTACCTCCATCCATGCAACTGATAAGAGATCCCTAATGATTACTCTGTGGTTAAGTGACAAACGATAATATTTTTTTCTGGAGTATAGAAAGAACATCAATGAATTAATTAGAAAAAAAGCAACTTAATATAACATTGGGTGATGAATATGATAGACAATTAAGAACCAAAGAAAACCAAATGTACAATGAAATTATGAAAAGATCCTCGGTCTCACTGGTAATTAAGGCAATCATATTTTACACTAAAATATTTCACTTTCATAGACCTGGAAAATTTTTGAAAGTTTAACTATATATTGGTAAGAGTATGGGAAAAGTAAATACATATGTATTTCTAATTGAATGTAAATTGTCTTAAAAAAAAGGAAAAAATATTTGATGGAAACTTTTGATAAATTATCTTAAGTGTAATTATCTGCATGCCATGGAAGACACCAATTCTACTTCTGGCAAAATGCCCCATGGAAATATTTAACACATCCACCCAAGTTGTTCAATTTAAGAATATGCATCCCAGCATTAATTGTAATAAAGAAAATCTGGAAATAAATTATTATGAAATAAGACATTAGATATATAGTTTGGTAATTCATACAAATGAATTAAATAAGTGAACAATAGTTACACAGAACAACATGGAAAAATTTCACATATATATATACATGTAGAGGTGTGTGTATGTGTTTGTAGCTTTGGTAAATGACTTTGTTAGGGAGACTTTACATATTAAATATATAAAATTATTCACCACAGAGGTATTACCTGGCTACTGCAGAGTGTATGATCTGGTAAGGGGCATAACACTGGGATCAAGAAAGAGTCATAGGAAATTAAAGTATATCTTAATATTTCATTTCTTGAAAATATTTGGAGCAAATTTTGAAAAATGTTCATATTTGTTTTAGCTAAAGCATCTATTACTATTATTTTCTATGTTTGGGATACACACAATAAAATGTGCTTTAAAAGACCAATTTTGAACAGGCCCTGGAAGGAATTAATGATTGATACTATTCCCATTGTCATCACAGTAGACTGTACATTGAGCACAATTATTCTGTGGAACATGAGCCCAGCAACATGGAGATGCCATAGAATATTAGAATTTCCTGTTTTTCTTGAGTTTCTGTGATCCATGACAACAGGAAATTAAACGGTTATTCTCACTAAAATGTAAACACCTCAGGGTGGAGATTTCTCCCTGTTTTGTTTATTTCTGTATCATCAGTAAGTATCTAAATATTGCCTGGCTCATAGTTGCTTCTCATATAGTTTTGAATAAAGAAGGCCTTTTAGCAAGATTGCCTTATTTTAATCCCAAGGTCAGCAATCATTAAATATTATTTTATACAAAGAGATGGTGTAAAGATGGTGATGTAGGTGGAGTCTGAACTCACCTCCTCCCATGGACACAAGAAATTTACAACTACTCTTAAAACAATTACCCCTGAGAGAGAACCAAAAATTGGATTAAAAGAACCCACACAAGAAGGGAGGGTGCTGCCTGAGGTGGAAGAGGCATTATTCCTTTCTGGAGAGAAGAAAGACACCTTCTAGCTATGGCACTTCACACCAGCCAGGAACAATCTTAAGTCACAGTGCCTTCCCTGGAGGAGTGGGGGATCTGAGTGGGGGAGGGTTACCACAATGAGCAGCTTTTGGACTCAGCACAACAGAGACAAGTGTCACAATATCTGGCTTTGCTGGCTGTTAACTACAAATGAGAGTACCCCCAGAAAAGCTATCAAACATAAGGGAAAAAAAAATGCTACTCTTAAAGGGCCCATGCACAAATTCACCCATTTCAGAAAGTAACCTAAATTGCTGGCAGACACCATAGGAGTTCTTGCCCCCGGGCTGTTAACCCAGGTCTGCCCCACCTACTAGAGCATGGATTTAATCCAGCTCAACCAGGACAGGGAGTCCACCCAAGAGACAAGCCCTACCCAAAAGCAAGCTGTTGGGCAACTTGTGGGCCCTCATAGGTGGGGTCCCTGGAACCTCTGCAGCTGGGAGAGTGGGTCTGCCTCTGCAGCATAGGGCATGCACTAGGAGCAGACCTGCATTGGTAGAGTGTGTGGGGCCTCTGCACTGGAGATAATGGGTTCACTTCAGTGGGTTGGCATGTGCACGTGGGGCAGGACTGTGTTGATAGCGCGTGTGGCAACGCAGGCAGTGGTGCTTGTCAGCTGCAGCAGACTTGTGCTTCTTCAACAGCCACATAGAGGATTAACTCCACCTTCCAAGGCCTGAAACAATGGATTGCTCCCATGCCAGAGGCTGGCCACATTCAGCTGCAATCCTGAGAGAGCTGATAACGGCCTTGCAGGCTGGAGGCCTACAGCAATTGTAAGCTCCTGAGCCTAGCAATCAGCCATACTGGGGGCCTACACACTTAACAGAAAATTGACAACAAGAATGTGCTATGAGATATTATACTCAAATGTCCCGGGTCTCTACATACCTGATAAAGTGACTGAAAGGTACATAGCAGCCACATGAAGGTGAGCATAACAACCACCTGGGAAGGGGGACAGCCTAGCTTCTCCAGGCACCTGCAGCAAGAGCAACTCTGCCACAACAGGACACATGTAGCCCACACACATGGGAAACTCCTGGAACATTTTGAACTGGTGACAAGAGGGAAGCACACTGCTGGGCCTCATAAGGCATTTCTTACAAAAGACCAACTCTGCAAGACCAGGAGTTGTAGGTGACCCACCTAATAAATAGATATAAGTACAGAGAAAGAGACAAAATGAGGAGACAAAGTAATAGAGTTCCAAGTAAGAGAATAAGGCAAAACCTCAGAAAAAGAACTAAATGAAACAGAGATAAAAATCAAACTAAACAATAGTACAAACTAATAGCTATAATGATGCTCACTGATCTTGAGAGAAGAATGGATGAACTCTGAAAGCTTTAACAAACAATTGGAAAACATAAAAAAGAACCAATCAGAAATCAAGAATACAATACTGGAAATGAAAAATTCACTAGACGGAATCAATAGTAGAGTAGATTCCACAGAAGAATGGATCAGCAAGCTGGACAAAAGACTAGAGGAAATCACCCAACCTGAACAGATAAAAAAGAATTAAAAGGAATGAGGACAGTCTAATGGACCTCTGGGACAAGATCAAGCACACTAATAACTGTATTATAGATGTCCCAGAAGGAAAAGAGAGAGACAAAGGGACTGGGAATCTATTTGAAGAACTAAAAGCTGAAAATTTCCTAACCTAAGGAAGGAAACAGACATCTAGCTACAGGAAGCACAGAGAGCACCAAACAAGATAAACCCAAAGAGGCTGACATCAAGACACAGTATAATTAAAATGTCAATAATTAAAGAGAGAATCCTAAAAGACACAGGAGAATGGCAACAAGTTACATACAAAGGAAACCCCATAAGGCTATCAGCTGACTTCTCAGCAGAAAGCTTTCGTGATAGAAGAGAGTGGCACAATTTATTTACAGGGCTAAAAGGAAAAAACCTACAGCCAATATTACTCTACCCAGCAAGGTTATCATTCAGAATGGAAGGAGAGATAAAGAGTTTCCCAGAGAAGCAAAAACTAAAGGAGTTTATCACCAAGAATCCAGCCTTAAAAGAAATGCTAAAAAGACTTATTTAAGTGGGAAAGAGGAGACCATGAATAGGGATAAGAAAATTATCAGGAAAAAAAAAGAATAAAATAACTGGTAAAGGAAAATATACAGTACAGGTGGAAAATCAACCACCTATGAATCTAATATGGAAGTCAAAAGGCAGCAGTACTAAAATTATCTATTTCCATGATAAGAAGATAATCAATACATACCTACAAAAAGAGGTTAAACATGATATCAAAAATATAAAATGTTGGAGGAGAGGAGTAAAAGAGTAGAACTTGTAGCAAGAGGTCAAACTAAAGAGACCATCACCTTAATATAGATTGCTATATACGTACATTATTGTTATATATGAACCATATGGCAATCAGAAACCAGAAATGTATAATAAATACACAAAAAAGTAGGAGAAAAGAACCCCAATATAATACTAAAGAAAGCCATCAAGCCACAAGGGAAGAGAGCAAGAGAGGAAGAAAGGAACAGAGAAAAATTACTAAAACACACAGAAAAAAAGTATCAAAATGGCAATAAGTACACTCTTATCAATACCTACTTTAATTATCAATGGTTTAAATGCTCCAATCAAAAGGCTAGGGTTTCTGATTGTATTAAAAAACAAGATCCATGTATATGCTGATATAAGAGAAACACTTCAGACCTAAAGATACTCACAAACTGAAAGTGAAGGGATGGGAAAAGATAGTCCATTTGAATAACAATGAAAGGAAAGCTGGGGTAGCATACTTATATAAGACAAAATAGACTTTAAAACACAAACTATAACGAGAGACAAAGAAGGGCACTACTTAATGATAAAGGACCAAATCCTACAAGAGGATATAGCACCTGTAAATATCTATGCACCCAAAATAGGAGGACTTACATATATAAAGCAATTATTAACAGATATAAAAGGAGAAAGAGAGAGTAACACAACAGTGGTAGGGGACTTTAACACTCCAGTTACACCAATGGCTAGATCATCCAAACAGAAGATCAATAAGAAAATATTGGCCTTAAATAACATATTAGACCAGATAGACTTCAAAGATATATACAGAACATTGCATTCAAAAACCACACAAGACACATTCCTTCAAATGCACATGAAAAATTCTCCAGGATAGATCACCCATTAGGACACAAAACAAGTCTCAATAAATTTAAGAAGACTTAAATAATAGCAATCATCTTTTCTGATAATAACAGTGTGAAACTAGAAAACAACTACAGGAAGAAAACTAGAAAGGCCACAAATATGTGGAGATTAAATAAAATGCTATGGAACAATGACTGGGTCAATGAATAAATCAAAGGAGAAGTCAAAAAATGCCTAGAGGCAAATGACAATGAAAATACAACATGCCATAATTTATTGGATACAGCAAAAGCAGTAGTAAGAGGGAAGTTTATAGCAATATAGGCCTACCTCAAATAACAATAAAAATCTCAAATAAGCAATCTAACAGTGTATGTGAAAGAGCTAGAAAAAGAACAAAGCCCCAAACCATACATGAAAGGAAATAATAAAAATCAGAGCAGAAATAAATGAAATAGAGTCTAAAAAAAAAAATAGAAAAAAATCAATGAAACTAAGAGCTGGTTCTCTGAAAAGATAAACAAACTTGAAAAACCTCTAGTTTGACTCACCAAGAAAAAAAGAGCAAAAGCTCAAATAAAATCAGAAATGAAAGAGGAGAGATTAAAATTAAAACCTCAGAAATACAAAAGATTTTAAGGGAATACTATGCAAAGCTATATGCCAACAAATTCGAAAATCTAGAAGAAATGGATAAATTCTTAGAATCATATAACCTGCCAAACTAAATCAAGAAGAAATAGAGAATTTGAATAGACCAATCACCAATAAGAAGATCAAAACAGTAATCAAAAACCTTCTGAAAAATGAAAGTCCAGGACCAAATGGCTTCCCTGGTGAATTCTACCAAACATTCAAAGAAGACTTAATAGTTATCCTTCTCAAACTCTTCCAAATAATTGAAGAGGAGGGGCAGCTTCCTAACTCATTCTACAAGGCCAACATTACCCTGATACCAAAACTAGACAAGGACAACACAAAAAAGAAAATTACAGGCCAATATCACCGATAAACATCAATGCAAAAATCCTCAACAAAATACTAGCAAATTGAAAACAGCATTACATTCAAAAGATCATACACCATGATCAAGTGGGATTTATTCCAGGGATGCAGGGATGGTTCAACATCTGTAAATCAATCAAAGTGATACACCACATTAACAAACTGAAAAATATAAATCACGTAATCATCTCATTAGATGCAGAGAAAGCATTTGAGATTCAATGCAATCCCTATAAAAGTTCCATTTTTCACAGAAACAAAGAATCCTAAAATTTATATGGAACAACAAAAGACCCCCGATAGCCAAAGGAATCCTGAGACAAAAGAACAAAGCTGGAGGTATCACACTCTCTGGTTTCAAAATACACTACAAAGCTATAGTAATGAAAACAGCATAGTATTGGCTTAAAAACAGCCACACAAATCAATGGAACAGAATTGAGAGCCCAGAAATAAACCCACACATCTATGGACAGCTAATTTTCAACAAGGGGATCCAAGAACATGCAATGGAGAAAGGAAAGTCTCTTCGGTAAATGGTGTTGGGAAAACTGGACAGCCACATGCAAAAGAATGAAAGTAGACCATTACCTTATACCATGCACAAAAATTAACTTAAAATGGATTAAAGACTTGAATGTAAGACTTGAAACCATGAAACTCCTAGAATAAAACATAGGCAGCACGCTCTTTAACCTTGGTCTTAGCAGCATATTTTCAATACCTTGTCCGACTGGACAAGGGAAACAATAGCAAAAATAAATAAATGGGACTACATCATACTAAAAAGATTCTTCACAGCAAAGGAAACCATCAACAAAGTGAAAAGACAACCTAGCAATTGGGAGAAGATATTTGCAAACCATATATCTGATAAGGGGTTAATATCCAATATATATATAAAGAATTCATACATTTCAACAACAAAAAACTAACAAGCCAATTAAAAGATGAACAAAAGTTATGAACAGATATTTCTCCAAAGAAGATATACAGATGGCCAACAGGCACATGAAAGGAGATTCAACATCACTAATTATCAGATAAATACGAATCAAAAGTACAATGAGATGTCACCTCATGCCTGCAGAGTGCCTCTAATTAACAAGATAGGAAATAACATGTTTTGGAGAGGATGTGGAGTCAAGGGAACTCTGATGCATCGCTCGTGGGACTGCAAACTGATGAGGCCACTATGGAAAACAGATTCCTCAAAAAATTATGAATAGAACTACCATAAAATCCAGCTATTCTGCTGCTGGATATTTATCCAAAGAACATGAATACATAAAGATATATGTACCCCTATGTTCATTGTGGCATTATTCACAATAGCCAAGATTGGGAGCAACCTAGGTGCCCATCAAGGGACAAATGGATAAAGAAGATGTGGTATGTATACACAATGGAATACTCCTCAGCCATAAAAAAGGATGAAATCCGGCCATTATGACAACATGGATGGACCTTAAGGGTATTATGCTAAGTGAAATGTCAGAGGGAGAAAGTCAAATACCATGTGATCTCACACATAAGTAGAAGATAACACAACACATAAAGATTGGTAGTTGCTAGAGAGGAAGGTGAGATGGAGTGGGGGGAAAGGGGTGATTAGGCACATGTGTATTGTGATGGATTTTAATTAGTCTTTGGGTGGTGAACATGATGTAATCTACACAGAAATTGAAATATAATGATGTATACCTGAAATTTATATAAGATTATAAACCAAGGTTATCACAATAAAAAATTAAATTAAAAAATACACAAGTACATGGAAAAAACAGTAAGATTTTATTCAAGTTATTTTGAATAGTAAAGGAAAAAATTATAAGTAAAATAAATTCAAAGCTAAAAGTATTTACTACAGCAAGTTTTTTGATGACCAATTATTATATAATTTTATTTTTAAACCCCCTAACAGTCTAGGCCACCACTGATGAAGTCAGTGAGTGAACTATGAATGGTGTTAGGATGATGAGAAGGATATCTTTAAGTGTTCAAAGCTCCTCAAGAGTATTTGATGAGTTGCTTTTTGTTGTTTGCATGTCCATGAACAAAAGGTGGCATGATAAGAGGATTGTCCTGCTTTCACTATAACTATACTTGATCAAGGTAAATAAAGTAAGAAATATTGGAAACAAATCCTATAAGGAATTTTCTGCTATCTGTAAAGTAATATGAATATGGCCAAAAAATATTTTAGTTTTTTCTATGAGCAAGACATTCTAAACTGTAGAAGCAATTCCATGATGACATCCTCCTTGTTCACAGTCAAGAATACAAAAGGCCGAAAGAAAAAAGAATCTACCTTTCAGAGTCCAGAACTTTTCCTGAGATTCCCCTGTAAATATCAGCAATGATAAACTGTTAAAAATATGCTCAGCAATGGGCCGGCCTGATGTCATAGTGGTTAACTTTGCAAACTCTGCTTTGGCGGCCAGCGTTCATGGGTTTGGATCCCGGGTATGGACTTACACGCTACACATCAAGCCATGCTGTGGTGGCATCCTGCATATAAAATAGAGGAAGATTGGCACAGATGTTAGCTCAGGGACAATCTTCCTCACCAAAAAAACAGAAAAAACCAAAACAAAGCAAAATATGCCCAGCAAGAAATTCATAGATTGGATAAATGTATAATCTATCATCTAAAAAGAGATTCTAAAAACCAAAATTATATAGCTTTGAAATATTTGTTTATTGGCCACCAAATGAACTTCATGTTACTTGACCTGACCTTTACAAAAATTGATTTAAAAACTTACAATCTTTCTGAAAAGGTAACATATCCATATAAAATAAAATCAAAATATGTCAATATCTGAATGTCAAGAAATAACATACAGAATTGTTATTCTTCATTCATACTCCCATATTATAATTAATTTTTTAACTGTAATTGTCTCTAACATCATGTCACCAATACTTTTATGAATAATGCCTCTTTTCTCAATATGATCTTTTAATTATTTTGCAAAATTTTTGTGGTCTGCTTCAAAGTTGAACTTTATGATTAATACATTTGAAAACATCAACACATTCAACTGAACCTTCTATTTGGACCATGATTTTTCAACTGAAAGTGTTCTGAACCCTTTCTACAGTGACAGATAGGACAATTCTCTCTTGCTTTCTGTCTCTCTCTCCCATTTCTCTCTATCTCTTCAGATATACTAACGCTGATTTTCTGCTTTGTTGAGATGTTTGCCCTATCTATCCCTATACTGATAAAGTTCTATATTTTTCAGCTTTTTAAAGTAGCAACATTAAAATGATCCTATATATAGGACAATGATCCTATAGACAGGCACTTGAAATAAAAAGAGTTGTCAAAACAGTCAAAAAGTGATCAGAACAAAAATAGTTTTTCTTTAGATATGATAATTGAATTGTCATTTCAAATGTTCTTTTTTGTGTTTGGAACCCTTGACTGAAAAAGATATAATCTCCTACAATCTAGTCCATTGTTAGAGTCAATCAACCAACAAATTCACTTAATGTTGGTATGGAATTTTGGTTGAAGTTTATTGCTCTTTTGACCAAATTTGGTTTGGAAGGGAAAGAAAATAATAGCAATAACATTAATTGGATAACTACTAATTATTGTGAAAAGTGAAAATTACATTGTCTTCTCTTAACTTTGGAAGATTTGTGATAGCAAATTATCCTAAAGAGCACATCTAAATGTGAGATTTCTAAAGAATACACTTTTCCAACTGCTCAAAGTTTTTCCACAATCTTAGTGCTAATTATCTAATTAACTGGGATAGACAGTCCAATTATAATTCTGAAGTTCACTGTGGAACTATAATTATTTTTGTAATCATTAACCTGGCTTAATCACCTTTAACACTAGTTTTCTAAGTCCTCAACTAATTAGTTTTACTAGCTAATTACTGAATATACAGGAATTTGATTTTCATTGACATCTGATAATATCTATTGACCTCTGGTTAGGAATATGAGGACATTGTGTACATGACACTAGGGAAAGTTCACTAAAGGTCAACTTTTTGCTGAACTCAGAGATTCTATAATATAATTGATTTATAGGGACACATACAGATGACCAGGAAGTAGTCCTTCATTAGCTTCTAGTAGAATCTTTGATTTTGTCTACATGTAAACTTCCCTTCCATATAAATTAAGTAATATTGAAAAGGTCAATTTCATTTGCAGCTTTAGCTGAAATGACTTTTGGTTTTTAAAAATTGGCAACTGAACTAACATCTGTCACCAATCTTCTTTTTTTCTTCTCCCCAAAGCCCCCTAGTACATAGCTGTATATACTATTTGTAGGTCCGTCTGACTCTGCTATGTGGGACGCCGCCTCAGCATGGCCTGTTGAGTGGTGCTATGTCTGCACCCAGGATCTGAACCTGTGAAACCTGGGCCGCTGAAGTGGAGCAGGTGAACTTAACCACTTGGCCATGGGGCCCACCCCTAAAATTTTTAGACTTCATAATTTTAAACTCTTAAGGAAAAAATGATAAAAGAGAAAAAAATAATACTTTATTTGGAAGTCAGTACAATTTTTCTAATCCTACGTTGGCTTGTTTTTATTGACTTTAAAGCTTTCTTTCAATTCAGTCCCTTACTTCTTTTTGCTAAACTTGTAATTCTCTTTTTTTCCATTTTAAAGCCAATATGCAATATCTTTAACTTCTAACACCAGTCATAGCCGTTTCTCTTAACAGTATGATATTAACTTTGAAAAGTTGGATCCTGAAAGTCATTTACTTTGGCAGATTATATTCATTATAAAGTCTGGAACCAAGTTCAATAGATATTTGGTCCCTTTGGATTGTAATTTGGATGTAATACACTGGTTTTGTCCCCAAAGATGAAACAAAATATTTACATATTTATGAAAAATAAGTAGTCAAATATAACTGAAATTATGCATATGAATACCCAATGGCACATACACTATAATTTAAATTTATAAGTTTAGAAATGTTACCATCTGTCTTACAAATAACAAGAAATCAGCCTAAAATATCTCTAATGTGACTCATTATTATAGAATTTTATTGTTTGTATATTAAAATATAAAATAATTTATATAAATTGACCAAACTATTAGGAAATAAAAAATATAACTTCTACCCTTTTATTATCCTTGTTTTAACCTGAAAAAAAAGGTCATGTTTGTGGAGGACAGTTTAAGAAATACTTTATGTATTTACTAATATCAAACAGTAAGAAGTAGGAATAATTCACAATCAATGACTTGTAGCGCGGAATACAAAGAAGGACTATAAATATTTAAGATATCACTGCCTGTAGACACTTGTTCCCCATTTATTTTTTCCCCAGGAATGAAGATTGATAGTCAGAAAAATAAATAAATAAGTTAGTAAATGAATAAATAAATAGATGATTTGCTTATGATGAAATGGCGCTAAGTCCTGGAAATTTGTGGCAGTCTTCTCTGATGCTCATTGCACTTCCAATGTGTCATGTTCTTTCTCACTCTCAGCAATAACCCAGAGGAAAGACAAAAAAATTTTGTCTCTTCCTTTAAGGAGAGTTGTCATATTATTAGTAAAACTAAATGCAGCAAAAATTACCTAAGTAAGTAATTGAGAAGGTGCACAAGCCATATTTATTAGTTCTGGTGACAGATACACAAAACTGTTGGCAATTCTTATAAATTACATGCAATTTACATATTTTGAGTAATCTATTTTACATGGTCTAATTTATTTTAATTCAGACTAAAACAGTTTGAAGACTGGGAAATAAATTAGAAATATCTTCTTACTTGGAATTAATTATATAGTTGCCCTCTCTATTAACTGATGTGGGAAACAAAACAAATTTACTAATTGTTGTGTGAAACAATAGATAATAAGTAAAATTGGTAATTTACGCCTATGGTACACAATTTCAAAAAGATTGAAAGATACATTGTGTATAATAAGGTTATGAGCATTCAGTTACTCAGTCTTTCACCCCTCTCCAATGACAACCAATCACCTTTAACACTTAGCTACTGTTCATATTCTACTTATTTAAAAACATACTAGGATATAATAGTCTATTTGCTTTTTCACAAAATACTTAGTGCTTTTTCACTTCAAACTATTTTTTCACATAAATAATTTTCAGTGGCTACAGAATATTCTTTTGGAATTTTTGTGATTATCTTGCTTGTTCCTTACTGATGTATGCTTGATATTTTTCATGCAAGGCATACTTTTGTTTCCTGCTTTAAAGAATATTTCACTAAGTCATGTGACACATGATCATGTCACACATGTCCAAGTATATCCAAGGGAAAGTTCCTGTGTATGAATGGCTGCATCAAGGAGTATGTTGGACTGATTGCTTTAATGTCTCTAATAATTCACCCTGTCCAGTTTCCATGCCCTCTGACATATGACTTTTAAACTGACCTTGATAAAGAGATGAAATTTAATTCCCCACATCTTTATTCTAAGATAGTCATGTAACTGCTTCACAGACCAGTGCAATGTTGGAGAACAGGATGCAAATGGAAGCTGGAGAGACACTTTCAAGTCTAGGCTTGCTTGCCTTTGTCCCTCTGCCTTCACCACGAGAACATGCCCACGCTAGCCTGTTGGAGTGATGGGAGAGACACCAGAAAGAGAACCAAATCACCCCAGCTAACAGTCAGCCAACACACATCTGATCCCAGGAGTGCAATGGAGGCCAGAAGAGACCAGAAGAATTACCCAGCTTAAATCACTGATCCATAGTTTTCTGAGAGTTCAAAACTAATTATGTGTAAGCCTTCAAGTTTGGGATGGTTTGTTATACAGCATTATTGTGGCAATAGATAACAATATAAATGTATGTGTTTTTAAAATTTTAATAGATATTGTTATTAATAAAAATTAAACTAGATTTTACTCTAACCGGTAATGTATGAACGAGCAAAGCAGTATGCCGTTAATTTGTTGTTCTTTGCTAATTACATGGATGAAAAATACCATTCCTTTATAGTTTTCCTCATATTATTAGCTTAAAAGAATACTTATTAAACAATATAAAAAATTAGGTATCTTTCAGGAAGTCTATCTAGACTTTCTTATATTCTGGAGAAGGTATACTTTGTAAGGGGTTTGAAAATGAACATAAAATTATTTAATATTCAAAATGCTTTAAATAGTTTTTATATATCATAAATATTATTGTTAGAGAACATTTCTGTGGCTGGAAAGGAAAATAGATGAAACTTATTGGGAGATGAGACTCACATCTATATATAAAAAATATAAATAAAGGAAATCTCCAACAGGTGTGTTGCGAGTATAAATAATGAAATCTCTCTTCTTGGAAGTAATTATGTTAAGCTTGGCAAGGCCCCCATAAGAGGGGATTTCTATATTAATAAATGTTGAACTTAAAATTTTCTACAGTTTCTTCTCACTTGAATATTACTAACACTCAGGCTCTTAATATGACACAGGGAATAAAGAATGTTTTATGTTGTTTTCCTGTAGCAATTTGTAGCATGAGGGAAAAGCATGACCTTGAGTGACAACATACTTAAGTGAGTGCACTGTGAGCACGATCTTGTCTCCTAAACATTCTGAGATGCTTCATTTTTTTTTTTTTTTGATAAAATGAACGTTAGCATTAGAGGAATTATAGAATATAAGCATCTAATGCAGCACTTGTCACATCATTGGTTCCCCTGCCATTCTTTTTCTTTTTTCTGTTTACTTCTATAACACAAAAAGTGTTTCAACTCTGTTACCTTCTTTTTAATTTTATTTATTTCCTCTTCTGGCTTCTGATACAATTTAGAATAGGTAGGCAATTCACATGAATTTAATCTATGTTATAGTCCAAAATAAAATTTGCATGCATCCTTACCTCTAGACCAGGTGGGAGGTTAATTCAGCATGGTGACTCTGTGTTTATGAATATTCCAGGGTGCCTAACAAAATGATGAGCTACTTTTTTTGAGGACAGTGACGGCCATTGTCCCGGGAGATGTGACTTGAGCAATGTATCTAAGAAAGAACCTGGTGTGGTCTGGCAAGAAAGAGAACAGTAACTGTTGAGAGCAGCTGGATAGGGCACAACAGGGGAGCTCTGCTCTGCACCAACAGATTTACTTTGGGTGAGATATTTAACATTTCTAAACTTTAGTGTCTGCCTCTTTAACCTTCCTTCATGATTCTTTTGAAATAATGCACAGAAGTCTTCAATGCGTGATAGGTATCAATTTAGTTATTAAAGTATGGATTAGACAGTAGACTCTAGAGTCAAATATACCTATGTTAAAACTTACCCTGTGTGTAAATTTGGGGACTGTTATTTGATTTCTTATCTGAACATCTGAACTTGATTTCATGTCTTAATGGGAGTAGGTGCTAGAAGATGAGGTGTGCTGAGATATGTGTGTAGAAATGTAATTAATTTAAATTACTTTCTAAAAACAGTGGTTTTATAAATTAAAAGAAAAAATTTCCTGAAATGCAAGAATAACTGTATCACCATAGAAGAAATGATGTTTCACTAAGAGTCAGTAAGATTTTAACATCATTTTGATATGAGATAAAATTTCACGTACATAGGAAATTGTATTGTAACTTATGGTTAATAAAGAATAAAGTAATTTGAAGTATCTTTAATAAAAGCAAATGAAACAATCAATTCAGGTCCTCTAAAGTAATAAACCCACTTCAAATTAAGTATTTTCTGGTAGTTTCAATCATGTTATAGCTTTTCACCCCCATCTTTTCTCTACATTTGCAAATTTTTACATTTGGACTAAATTAAAGCATTCATCTAAACTTTTATTTCCTTTTAGTGTTAATTAATATTGCTCTGTGCTCTCTGGACTATTTTCTGGCTCAAAAGATTCTCATAATCTTTTATTGATCCTATGTACCCTACAGCCTTTCCTAATAAATTTTCTACCTCCTAAATAGCAAAACGAGTTTATAACACGTATTATGAGTCATATACGCTTAGAAAATGCAAGGAAATCTTTGGAAACAAAATAAGTTTGTGCAATGTGAAGAAGTAGAAATGATCTACCCAAATAAAAGAACCATTACATTTTTTAGTTTTAGCTTTGTTTTTTCTCAAAACATAGTCCCTAGCTACTTCAGATTCCCCCAGAGAAGTTTCAAAATGTCCAAATATCTAGAGTCCACTCAGACTACTGAATCATAATTGTTGAGGATAGAACTAGAGAATGTGAATTAATGAAAAAATCTTCCCATCTGATTATTCAGTATATTACAACTTGAGAAGTATTATAGGAATAAGATAGCAGCATTACAGGAATAAGAAATCAATAAGATACAAAGCTGATTCTTTAAAATAATATATTCTAATATTTTATCTCAATTCATTTAAACTTATGAAAACACATCATTGAAAAGATCATTATATGTGTTTTAGTACATTAATAGTGACAATGACAATTTTTATTTATTGAGCCAAGCACAGTGCTAAGACAGCTGCAGTTGTTGTCCTCATTTATTGATAAGATTGAGGCCAGAGTGATTAAATAATTAGACAAAGAGTGATGAAAATGGTTACTGGTTGAGTTTCAATTAAAGGAAGACCATGGTGTGTCAATCTCAATAAGAGTTTGTGTAGATGTGTGTGCTTTAATCACTTTTATACATTCCCCTGCATCAAGTTGTGGCTGGCCAGGCCCTTTGTATTACATTGTGTCAGGAGAGGTTTGTATTACAAGGCAAGAGATGTTGCTTGTGTAGATATTAGAACAGAGAATAGCATAGTATAGATTATCAAAACTGTAGAATTAAATGGGTGGTCGAATACACATCAAAAAGGAAATTGGGCAAAGGACAGTTAAATTGGGAAGAAACAGAAACTCTACAGAGGAAAGTACTACAAATTGTGGAAATCCTTCATGCCATTTCTCATATATTTCTAACTTACTTCCTTCTGGACAAGTGGTAGAATTGCACTTCACTGTCCCCTTTGGAGTTAGGTACTTCTGTATGACTTATTTGCCCTTTTAAAGGTAACTGGAAGATATATGTGATTTCTAGCAGGAAACTTTAAGAGCCAGTGAGCTATTTGAAGTGTTATTTTCCTCATTTCTCTGGTGATGTGGAAGTATATATCAAGATTAATAACTGTGACCCAATACCACCAAAAACATATTGATCACATTGAATATATGGGACTAAAGGGAAGATTTTAAAAATGTGTATTAAATTTCAAAGAATAAGAGAAATGCACAGTTACCTAATGGTGATAAAAGTAGAAAATATAGGTTAGAGAAAGAAGAAACATGGACAAATGATAATTTAATTATAATACTTTATTTTGATATGAGAAAATAAAATACTATTAAGTAGTATATTAAAGTTAATTTTATATGTTCTTTTTATTAATTTATGTTAATTTCCATTGAAATGCTATTAGAGAATATTTGCATAATTCATAGTCATAGAATGAGTTTTCACTTATATGTACTTATCATTATCTTTGAACTACTTAAAGTATTTGACTGCCAGTCCTGATAATAAAAAGCATATGTTGATTAACTCACAGTAAAGATTAGCTCACAATTTGATAATTTTAAAAATATGATTTTTCATTTACGAATAGTCATTCATGGTCGTAGTGAAAAGAAAATGATCTGTCAATTCAAAGTACATGTTAATACAATATCTCTTTGTAATAATGAATGCATTTTATTTATCATTTGTAATGTTTATTGAATGACATCTCCACTACAGTAAATAGTAGACAGTACAAATTATCAAGAAAATATAACTTATTCTAGAGATCACTGGGAAGATGGTGGTGTCGGAGGACTTTGAACTGACCTCATTCCATGGGCACAAATTTACAACTATAAGTGGAACAATTACCCCTGAGGGAGAACTGGGAACTGGATAAAAAGAACCCGTACAGCAAGAAACAACATTTACTGAGGTGTAAGAGGCAGAAATACCTTTATGTAGAACAACAACAAAAAAATGTTCTAGCTGCTGTGCCTCACACCTGGGAGCAATCTTAATGTACGAAGCTTTCCCTTGAGGAGTGGGGGATTTGAGTGGGAGAGAATGATCACAGTAAGCAGACTTTGAATTAAACACAACAGAGATGAGTGCCATAATATTCAGCTTTGTTTTCTATTGAAAACAACAGGAAATATGACCAGAAAAGCTATTGAACATAAGAGAAAGAAAAGCCTGCTCTTAAAAGATCTATGCACAAATTCACCCATTCCAGAAACCAACACAAAATCACCAGGAAGAAAGGTGCACAATCCTTTGGTGAAAGAGATTCACTTGATAGGTTCTGGGTGCATCTCATGGAGGTAGGAAGTGGCTGGGAACACCTTCTTAAGGACTGAGACACTGGTGGCAGCCATTATTGTGAACTAGTACAGGCATGCTGACACAGGTGCTGGCAGAAGCCAGTGGAGTAATTCTCCTAGCCTGTTAGTACAGAGGATTGTCCCACCCACTAGAGCAGCCACTTTAATCCAGCTCAGCTAGGGGAGGCAGTCAGCCCTAGGGACTGGCCTCATCCACCAGCAAGCAAGTTACTAAAGGGACTATAGCAGCCACACATAGTAGAGACTTACAACCAGCCAGCCAGGGGGACAGCCTAGCTTTCTCATGCACCTGCAGTAAGAACAGCCCTGCCATAAGAGAAAGACACATGTATCCCACACAGGGGACACTCCTGGAGCAATTGGAACTGGTGAGAAGAGGAACACACATTGGGGGCCCCAACAGGGCTTCTCTTACATAAGGCCACTTCTCCAAGATCAGGAGACACAGCTGATCTACCTAATACATAGATATAAACACAGAGAAATAGGTAAAATAAAGAGACAAAGAAACATGTTCCAATTAAGGGAGCACTACAATTCCTCAGAAAAAGAGCTAAACAAAACAGAGATAAACAATCTAATTGATAAACATTACAAACTAATAATCATAAGGATGCTCACTGATCTTAGGAGAAGAAGATGAACTCAGTGAGAACTTCAATAAAGAATTGGAAATTATTTAAAAAACTAATCAGAACTGAAGAATACAGTAATGGAAATGAAAAATTCACTAGAGGGAATCAATAGCAAAGTAGATGAGACAGAAGAACAGATTGGTGAGCTGCATGAAAGACTAGAAGAAATCCCCCAAGCCCACTTTCACTGCTCTTATTTAACATAGTATTGGAAATCCTGGCCAGAGAAATCAGGCAATAAAAAGGGATACAAATAAGAAAGGAAGAATTGAAACTGTCCTGTTTTGCCGAAGACATGATTTTATATAGAAACCTCTAAAGAATCTACCAAAAATTATTAGAAATATTAATGAATATAGTAAAATAGCAGCATGCAAAATCAACGTACAAGAGTCAGTTGCGTTTCCATGTAATAACAATGAAGTAGCAGGAAGAGAAATTAAGAATTCAATCCCACTTACAATTACAACAATTGTACAAAAATTTACAAAAAGCATAAAATCCCTAGGAATAAATTTAACCAATGAAGTGAAAGACCTGTACACTGAAACTATAAAACATTTTGGAAAGAAATTGAAGAAGACACAAAGAAATGGAAAGTATTCCGTGTTCGTGGATTGGAATAATTAACATAGTTAAAGTGTCCATACTTCTTAAAGCAATCTACAGATTCAGTTCAATCCCTGTCAATTTCCAATGACATTTTTCACAGAAATAGAACAAAGAATCCTAAAATTTATGTGGAACATAAAAGGCCCCAAATAGCCAAAGGAATCCTGAGAAAAAATAACTAAGCTGGAGGTATCACACTGCCTGATTTCCAAATATACTACAAAGTTATAGTAATAAAAACAGCATGTTCTGGCACAAAAACAGACACACAGATTAATGGAACAGAATCAAGAGCCTGGAAATAAACCCACACATCTACAGGCAGTTAATTTTCAACAAGTGAGCCAAGAGCATACAATGGAGAAAGAAAAGTCTCTTCAGTAAATGGTGTTGGGAAAAGTGGACAGCCACATGCAAAAGAAGGAAAGTAGACCATTATCTTACACCATGCACAAAAATAAACTCAAAATGTATTAAAGACTTGAATGTAAGACCTGAAACCATGAAACATCTGGAAGAAAATATAGGCAGAATGCTCTTTTAATATCCATCTCAGTAGCATGTTTTCAAATACCATGCCTGACCATTCAAGGGAGACAACAGGAAAAATAAACAAATGAGACTACGTCAAACTAAAAAGCTTCTGCATAGCAAAGGAAACCACCAACAAAACAAAAAGAAAACCTAATAATTGGGGGAATTTTCAAACCATATATTGGATAAAGGATTAATATCCAAATTATATTAAGAACTCATCCATCTCAACAATGAAAAACAAACAACCCAATTTAAAAAATGAGCAAAAGATCTTGAGACATTTTTCCAAGAAAGATATACAGATGGCCAACAGCCACAAGAAAAGATGTTCAAGATCACTAATTATTAGGGAAATGTACATCAAAACCACTGTGAGATATTACCTCACACCCATAAGAATAACTATAATTAACAAGATGAGAAATAACAAGTGTTGGAGAGGATGTGTATAAAAGGGAACACTCATACACTGCTGGTGGGAATATAAACTGGTGCAGCCACTATGGGAAACAATATGGAAATTCCCTCAAAAAATTAAGAATTGAACTACCATATGATCCAATTATTCCATTGCTGGGTATTTATCCAAAGAACATAAAAACATGAGTACATAAAGATACGTGCACCCCTATGTTCATTGCATTATTATTCACAATAGCCAAGACTCAAAAACAACCTAGGTGCCCATAAAGGGATGAACAGGTAAAGAAGATGTGGTAAATATAGACAAAGGAATACTGCTCAGCTATGAAAAAAGATGAAATCTTGTCATTTGTGACAACATGGATGGACCTTGAGAGTATTATGCTAAGCGAAAAAAGTCAGATGGAGAATGTCAAATACTGTATGATCTCACTCATAAGTAGAAGACAAAAACAACAACAAACACATAGATACAGATATTAGATTGGTGGTTACTAGAGGGGAAAGAGTGAGGGAGGAGGGGGAAACAGATGACAGGGCACGTGCGTACAGTGATGGATGATAATTAGTCTTTGGGTGGTGAACATGATGTAGTCTACACAGAAATCAAAATATGATGCACACCTAAACAGGTAAATAAATTAAAATTAACTGATATAAAAAAGAAATTATAACTTATTCTAGATGATATTTCTGTAAATATTGAGATAAAAATCTTGAAAAATCGCAAATAGACTAAGTATGTACATTATTCTACTGTTAATAATTTACACAATAACCATATTTTGTTTTCAGAAGTTATTCCATTATGCAGTAACTGTGAAACAAAACTATATGACCTATGATTCACATAATAGTATTTTCAAAAAAGAGAATTAGAAACACATATAGGAAGGACAAGATTTGAAGAAATAATAGAGAAAGCTACTCTTGGTTTGAAGAAACGTTTGAGTCTAAGAATTATATACATTTACTGAGTTACAGGCAAGCTTGAGGAAAAACAAATAAAGCTATTTACCTCATCATATCCTAGTAAAATTTCTGAATTCTAACTATTAGAAGGAAATGAAGGGAAATCTTTTAAGCTTCCTGATAGACAAGTCATTTAGAAATTCAAATATTCAGATGTATTAAACTTCTTGTCTCTAACACCAGAAGCTAGAAGAACATATGAAAACACTCCTCTGCCCACGGATCATACAAGTTAAGAGAGTATTACTTTTTTACAGATATTTCACTTTCTCAGGGTGAAAAATTGTTTTGGAAATGTGCAAGAATCCAGAGGCTATATCTAGATGCAATTCACTTGCAGAAAATACGTGACAGAGGACTCTAACACAAAATATAATTAACGAGAAAAAAAGACATCATCATAAAAGAAAATGAACAGAAATAAGTTTAGAGTGGTGACCTTATAACAATGGTTGACAATGTTTATATTGGTAACACACTCTATCGAATTCAAAAATTCAACACTGGCTGGGTCTAGAAAAATCTTTATCCTTTTATTGTTTGTAACGATGATCAACATGTTAAAATGCTGCTTACAAAAAATATAGAAAGTGTTCCCTCACAAAGTAAGAGTCTATGTGTCAGAATTCTTTATATGACTTTGATCAATGTTTAAAATTTATATCGTGCATTTGAATTTAATTTTCCTTTCTCTTTGGTCATGGGGATTAAGTACTGAATGAGGATATGCTAATCTGAGAAAAGAAGAGTAAACTAATCATCCTGAAGAGGTTTCTAAACATGTTGTTTTTTGAGGAGGAAATCCTCTTTTAAAATAGATTATTCAGTAAAAGACAACTTTTAGAAAAAATCAAAATGTATTATAAGTAAAAGGCAAAACCACCCACCACACTTAAACTAAGTTCTCTTCCTTTTGTTTTCCTCTTGCTTTTTAAATCATTATCTATCCAGTGGCTGGTCACAAAGCCTTTTTCTTTGTCCTCTTCATACCTTTCACCTTGGGTGTTTTACAGAAATTTTCCTTGGGGAGGTAGATTTTTCTTCTTCTGTTTTCAGTCTTTGTTATGCTGGTTCTTAGGGTCTTGTTTATACTCTCTCCCAGGTACTCTGAAACACATAAAACATTTTTCATACTTCTCGTGGGATATATTAAAATACCTATGTCTTTTCAGTTTTCCTCAGAGTCCAATTTTCTTTTTTTTAAATTCCTTTTTAAAATTTGCTTCTCTTTTTCCTCAGTGTGAAGAAGAAGAAGAAGGAAAGGAAGGAAGGAAGGAAAGAATAAAAACAAAAATGAATAGCTCTCAACACAATCTTAAGAATGAAATGCTTTTGAATTCCAGAATTTTAATTGTTAGCCTTATCTTTTCACAATGGAACAAAACCCAGGCCCCTGGGTGATTACACTCAAGGTTTCAGCTTTCAGTTAGGGTGAGATCTATGCATTTTTCTTTCGTGTTCCTCTCCCATTTCCCACGTGTGATCCATCACCAAAGCTTGTGAATATCAACCTCACTGTAACTACTTCTTGGAAAAGGAGGCATCATCTAAAAACACTTTAGCTTGTTCTTCTTGTCTCTAGGTTATTTCTAGGGAATATCCGTTCTATATTCTACGATCTTTCATCTGCTTTAAATATAGATTTGCCTTTCTAAAATTCTATTTCTCATTTGAAATCTGCCACAAGCTTTGATGATTTATGCAATAACTTGCAAAATGCATAGCACCCCATTCTAAGACTTTCCTTGAATATCTTTGTTTTTTTGGAAGATAATGACTTGTTTTTTATTCTTTATAATTACAGCATTTCTTTCGATGACTGGGATGATATATATTCCTACAGATTTTTATAACCCAATTGATTTAAGTTACTATAAACTGAAGTTACTATTAATGTTTATTATCTGGTTTAATATGTTGAAACAATTACAGAAATTTCCTTCTATATCTTCTTCCTCTACCTGTAAAAATAGGGACACTATGCATTGCTATTTTAATTCACCAAATATGAAAAAATGTTGCATTTATTAAAGATCAATTTTAATTTTCTTCTTTTATTTTGAGGCTTAATATGTTGATTAAATACATAGTTGATGAGATTGATGCCAGTGCCATTTGTCAAGAATATAATATAAAATAAATAAGTTTACATCTCCCTTTTAATATTATCTAGCTGTCTATCCATCTATCTATCTGTTATTGGTTGAATTTTTGCCCTCAAGAAATATATGTTGAAGTCTTAACCCCTAGTACCTGAGAATGTGACCTCTTTGGAACCGAGGTCTATACAGAGGCAATAAGTTAACATGCAGTCATTAGGATGGGCCCTAACCCGACTTGACAGGTGCCCTTATTAAAAATGGGGACATGTGGACACAGAGACAGACATACACAGAGGAAGACTACATGAAGAGACAAGGGGAAAACACCATATAAAGGTGAAAGATTGATGAGATATATCTACAAGCCAAAGAGCACAAAAGATTGTTGGTACACCACCCAATGCTAGGAAAGAGGTATGGAGCAAATTCTCCCTCACAGCCCGCAGAAGAACCAACTCTGCCAAACTTTTGAATTCAGAATTCTAGCCTGAAGAACTGTAAGACAATAATTTTCTGTTATTTTAAGCCACTCAGTTTGTGGTAGTTTTCTATATCAGCCCTAGGACATTTATCTATCTATCTATCTATCCATCTATTTCTATCGTCTATCTATCTCAGTTGTATTCCTGCATTGCAAATATAGCAGCTGTATTTTGATCAAAAGTAGGGAAACAACAAAAGTTACTTGTTGCTACATCTGTTGTTACACCTGCTACATGTAAATTATCTCACAGACACATTCAATTTTTGGCAATGATTTCCCACGTCCAGGTTGCTAAAGAGCCCACAAAGTTGGCTATCTATTTGTGTTTCTAATTCTATATCTATTGTTTAACTTGTTATTATCCAAAATGGTGTCCTCTTGGGTTGTGTGATTCAGGTGGGTTTTCAAACTCAATCTAAGATGTTTTAGGACAAGACTTCACCATCTGTTCTTTGTGTGAGATCTAAGATGTTGGATAATACTCTCCCTTACCTCAAGGTAATTTTATTTGGAGGACTTACATATCCTTTCTTTCCATAGTCTTTATTAGAGTAATCTTGCTCTACAATAACACTTCTTAATCAAGATTCTGAGGCTCAGAGATTGGAGATCTCAGTTCCTGTTCTCTCATGAATCTAGTATGTAAGTCATTCCACCTGTCCCCTAGTGATTTGCTCTGAGTAGTAAAGTGCCTAGCAACATTGCATGGATCATACATAGAAAATAAATCTTGTTACTCTCATATTCCAGGATAAGGGCCTACTTATAGTTCAATTACATAATTGAAGTATCTATATGGGTGTGTACACGTACACAAAGGCACACACACACATAAACACATGCACATGTACACGAGCCCAAACATTAGATTTTGAAAAATGATAATATGGAATTTATCGCAACAATATACTGTAATTGAATGATGTCTGTGGAGGTAATCATGAAGTCAAATATTTCAAAAAATGTCAGTTCATGCAGATGACATTTTCTCAACTCAAGTCATTCACTCTCCAATAAACTCCTAGGCAACATTCATTTTGCTCAGTGTGACACCTCTGGAAAAACATTATAAGTTAATGCTGACAGTATCAATTGAACAGAGTAATGTTGCTCTTGGAATATAAAAATAGGTAACATGAATCTACCTTGCTGAATAAATTTATGATTGCTCGTGAAGACTGTTTTCACCTTTCTCTCTGGTAGTGTAGACATTTGGCACTAGTGTAAGATATCTACACCTCTTCCAAGTTAGAGAAGAGAAAACGACATCTAGATTAAGAATGTCAATATCATTAGAAAAATTAGTATAATATAATAAATAATCAAAATTATGTCTTATCAAAGTAGAAACAGTGCCAGTTCCAATATTATCTCACTCGTTCCATGTAGTAAGTAGACAAATAGAAATAATCAGTTTGATATAAGAAAGTACAGATTTCTCCCCACTCTAACATCAAAATGTCCAATTACAAAGAAATTGTACTCAGGTGTTGAATAAGAATATAACAGTGGGTAATTTAAGTGTGTTATACCACTTTTCTAAGGTGGGCCCTACAATCTGCATAACTGTCAGGCCCTGGAAACCTAATTTGTCACTGCTTTGGACACTGTCAAAGATGTGCCCTCTTGAAGGATAGGTCTCTATAGTCTCCTATCTGAAGAGCCACGGCCTAGCCTTCTACTGCACAGCTAAACCTAGACCGCTACGTTTCATTTCCAGTTCTGTCTCTAATTTTGTTGACATCCCTTCTGCCCACCACTTCTTGATCAGAGTTTATTTACAATTATTCTATTCGTGGGCAAGTTCTCTCAGATAAGGATGCTAAGGAGACAATGTGCTCTCTAACATATGACTGAGTTTTTGATCTATGTTCAAAGTCTGTACTTGTGGCAAGCAGTTTGTTGTATTATCAATGTTTGAATACACCAAAAAGCACTAATGCAGGGCTATATAAATTCCTCTACTTCCTGTTGAGAGGGTTAGCATATTATATAAGAATATATAATATCAAAGAATATCTTCTTGTATTAAACGATTGTAACCTCTTTCTAGTCATTTGTTTCAAATCGCCATAAAATTTTATGCTTAAGGAGCTTTGACCAATGACAACATTAAATTGTATGTGATTTTGTATTTCTCTAAGAAGATATTTAGTGAAGACAATATTCCAAAGGCTTTAAATACATTTTGATGTTATTTTGCCCCTGGAAATAACTTCCATGAACTTTTTGGGCTAATATTTTTTGGTTTGCTTACCTGGCATCCTGATATACTGCCATTTTCTATCACTTAAGTCCCTAGTTTTAGTAGTTTTTGATCACAACTGTAGCAAACATCATAAATGTGTATTTGACCACCCTAAGTTGAAGCTCCTGAGCTATCTCCTCTCCAAAATAATAGGTAAAATTATGACAACGATATTAATCCTTTTGGAACACTAACAACTCAAGTCAATGAAAGAAATGCAAGCATTCTTATGATTTTCTATGTCACTAGTGTTTCATTTTTTTCAGTGTTATATCTTACTTCCTCAGAAAAATGGCTTCTGAGTGATATAAGTGTGGTATCCAAGGAGAGCTATGCTGGTAAAATGACATAAGTTTACTCATGACCTGAAATCCTGAATAAAGTCATGTATACACGTAGCTGGGAAATGGTGGTCTTTTGCAGATTCACCCAAGTTTTGAGGACTTGTTTCACTGTGACAACTTTTTGACTTAAAATAGTGTACAATTAAGGTTAAAAACTTCCATGGAAGCAGGAATCGGTTGTCTTCAAGTCTATATTTTAAGGTTTGGTGACATTATCTCAAGTATCTTAACCTGGAACGTCGGCAACACTCCTAACTTGAAACAGATGGTACCTGTCACCACTGGAAGAGTTCTGTACTTATCATTTTATTATTGACCATCCAGACAAAAATATTATGTGAAAGTCTGATCCCTAAATCCTGATTCACAACCCAGCTGCATATGGGAGTGCCTTCATCCCAATGTGCTGATCAATGGGATCTGGCAGTACTAGTAAAAGGAAACCTAACCACCGCTGTGTTTCCAAGAGCTCCTGGAACATCTGAGGGGAAGTGAGGTAGCAGACACAGGGAGATGAGGCAGATTGCCCAGAAAGCTTCTCTGAATAGATGAGTTTCTTCACTCTGGCCTGCTGTGAAATCCCGGTTAAATCATTGACTAAATCCTACAGGATTTCTGTTAAGCCATTACAAAGAAAATGTACCATCTTATGCTGGCTGGTTTAAGCCAAAATGAAGGAACAACCTCCCACCATCCTAGGATGCACCACTGGTGCTGATGGATATAAGACACCAACAGGACAAATTTTAACATATCCACCAATGCTGCTTCATTCTCCACCCATATCTGTCTTTAGCATGTCTTAAACTATGGTTGAACTACATAATTAAAAACCCAAAAACTCTAATTGGTCTCTCATATTTAAAAAACAGAGCAAAAAATATATTGATCAAAATCTTCAAGTTCTCATTATCAGCCCACAAATCACCATTCTCAGAACAATGGCAAGATGAACATAGTAGAAGGGTACTCATGATATGCTTATATCACATAATCTTTACCTCATAGAACTCCTCCATGAATACCGTCCCATTTCACACAACTAAAGTTTGACTCTAATTTTCTCTACTTCCTGCCATAACTAATGCTTCCCCTGGTCAGCTAGTATTTAAGTTAATGCTGCTCAGTAGTAATGCTAGGTCAATTTCTTTTGGACCACAACTAGTAAAATTTCAGTCTTTGACATTGGTTTCACGACATGACCTTGTGGTTTGGAGGTTCTCTCTCTTTCTCTCTAAATAGATATGGATATAGATACAGTTGTGATAGATATAATATCTGACATTATAGAGTCTAATGACAATAGGCAAGTAAGCAAATAGTTAAATATTATTATTACAATTATATGTGTTATGAAATTTGTGCAAATAAATTTTATAGAAATTAACCAAATATTTGGTGAAAAAAAGGAAGGGAGATCATTTTAATATAATTTGTCAAGGAAGGGCTCTCTGAAGTTCTGACTCAGTACAACTTTTCCAGCAGTAAAATAAAAAATGTATTTTTCTACTTTATATACTTTGCTTTTATTTGTAGTATTACCCTGGGAAATCAAAAATGTTCATGTATTTATGTGAATTAAATGCTATTTTAAAAGCTATATTTCTGAAACCAATTCAAGTTTTATATTCACTGGTATACTTTTCAAGTTAATAGACTTCCATATGATTAAAATTTTTAAGAAACTGCTTCAAAAAATGTGAGTGATTTCTTTCCAGCTAAAATGTTTTGACAGAAACAATTACTTGAGCAAGAAAACTTGATTCAGAAATAATTATTATTTCACATAAGCTAAGGATATCTCATTGCTCTTGTCGCAGTCTCTAAGGGAGAAGTTGATCAACATGCATAAACACTTCGAACACGAATGCTCTAAAATACTTTATTTGACAAATATACCTGTTTCAATTACTTTTCCTAAGTTTTGTTATGTCATTCTATAACAAAGCAGGCATTTCTTTTCTCAATGAATACAGGATGGCTACCTATTTCACAGTCTAATGATACTCATTTCACTATCCAAGCTCAATTTACATGGAAATAGAAATGACAAGTTCTTGGAAAAGCTAAAGAATAGAGTTTAGCACTCCTGTGATCCAAAATGGATCTTTCTAGGTATTGTGGCTAACCTGTAATTATATAATTAAAACAGTGGAAAGAAACAGAAATGGTAATATTTTATATTATCAAATGCTGTATTCACTTGGCAACATTCCTTATATGTGATTTCAAACTTTCCAGTTTTTACAGCTCTAATTTGTTTTACCGATTTCCTTTTTAAGACATGCTAGACTGTTGGAAATTCAATGGATTTTGAAAACCAGCAAAATAATTTCATTTTATGATGAATAGATTCTGGAGATGGATAGTGAGAATAGTTGCATAATAATGTGAATGTACTCAATGCCACTGAATTGTACACTTGCAAATGGTTAAAATAGCAAATTTTCTTATGTATATTTTAGCATAATAAAAACAGCAATATTTTACTTACTATGAGAATGAACCAAGAAGCTTAATGGTTAAAATGTGAGCTTTGACATCACATTAGCTAGGCTCAAATTTAGCCAAATTACTTAATCTGTCTGCCTCATTTTCTTCATCTCTGAGGTGAGCTTCATGTGAATATTGAACTCAAAGGATACTTGTGAGAATCAGACGATATGAAAGTTTTTAGTTCATAGTAGGGACTGTATGTGAGACAATTCAAAATCCTAAACTTGAAACTCTAATTCTTATAATCCAGGATTTGTTAGTAAACTCTATAATTTTATAATATGCTCTGTAATTTGTTTCTAGTTTTCAGTAATCAATCATTTCTGTGATAATCAGGAACCACCGTAATATTCCAATGATGTTCTAAGAATTACCTACTTCTCACAGAGACCCATTACACAGTCATAGAATTAGAAGAGATCCAGAATAATAGAAATTCCCCGAATACGGAATTAAATCCTAATAGGATAATAGATATTCCCTGAATAAATACTAGCTTGTGTCAAAAATTATAAAAATACACTGATATGAAACACTCAATATGCATGGCCCTACATACTTGATTATTAGCCAAAAAGACCACATACACACAGCAACAACAACTTAAGTCCCACAATTATGTTGAGGAGTATCCATGTATACTTTTGTTCCATGATCTGCCCGTAAACATCTACAGATCGTGTGTTCCATATATCTTTTATTTATTTATTATTTTTGGTGAGGAAGATAGACCCTGAGCCAACATCTGTTGTCAATCTTCCTCTTTTTGCTTGAGGAAGATCATCACTGAGCGAATTTTGGTGACAATCTTTCTCCATCTTATATGTGGGATGCTGCCATAGCATGGCTTGATGAATGGTGTGTACGTCTGCCCCCGAGATATGAACCTGCAAACCCCTGGCCTCTGAAGTGAAGCACACGAACTTAAACGCTATGCCACTGGCTGGCCCCAATGTTCCATGTATCTTTAATGGCAAACTATTGTAGAATCTCACTAGATGAATGTCATCGAAATTATATGCTCTGCAATACTCGTATCTACCAACTTCAACATCTGTCTTCTGAAAAATATCCTGAAAGAAAGTGAATATTCAAAAGCCTTTTGCACACTGTTGTATTTTGTTTATAGTCTCTATTTTGCTGATATAAGAAATGTATCAATTGGTTAATAATCAAGACCGAAAAAGAAATACATTTGTCAATGTAACAATTGTGAAAAACTGCAAAAAATAATGCCAAGTATTAACTCATAATATATAAAGTATAAATTATTACAAAACATGGAATTTTTCCAAAATTTGGCAAACTAGAGAGTAAAATAAAATGATTGTGATTTAAATAATGATTGCAGCATCAATTTAAATGATGAATCAATGAGTACTTTGAACTCTTCCGCAAATACATTTTCAATATTGATGATGCACTATTTCTATGTGAAAAATACTGTTTGGAGTTTGCTCTTTTTTTTTGTTAGATTTTGTAAAATTCTCTAGGCTTAATAGAATATTTAATCTTTAAAAATCTATATTTAGCAAAATAAATTTTAAATAATAAATAATTATATGTGTGTACATATTTATGTGTGTGCGTGTGTATGTACACAGACATATGCAGTCAAATCCCATTATTTGCAGCGGTCATATTCTACAACATAAACACAAACAATGATTTAGCAAGTGCTAAACCATTGCTCCGAGGGAAAACAGGCTTTGAACCACTGATCACATATTTTTCAAGTGAATACATAACCCTATTTTATGTTTTTCCGTTTGAAGACACCTTATTTAATATATATTGTGGATTCATTAACATTGAACTAATAACCAATAGCACTTTAACTCATACCTAAATGAAACTTATCTAACACACATATTTTCTCAGTAAGTGCCATCACATTCTTCTGGTGTTTAGGAACACTATACAATAGTTCAGAACTATGCAGCATTGGCCATTTTAAACAGTGAAATTGCCAACAAAAAAACGAAAGAATGTGAAGAACATAGCACTACATGGATCATGAAGAGGGCCTTGTATGAGATCTGAGACAAGAAAGCAGAGTGCTGCCTCGTTCAACCTCAGCTGGGTGACTCAAAGATTTCACCTTTCTGCATATGTCCACAATGAATGACCATGAAAGCATCATAAATATTGATTTTGGAGTTATAAATAAATAAAGTTTTGTGAGTAGAAGAAATCACAAATACAGAATCTGCAAATAATGAAGATCAACTGTATACAGACATAAATTAAGAGTGTGTGTGTATAAACATAAATGCAGCAATTATATATCACATGACTAGTATAATTTGACAGTCAATTATCAATATGCAACACTGCAATACATTTTGGAGAAATGAATACATTTCTATAAGTGGCTACTTTTCTTGGTAGAGCAAATGTAGTTAATGACCTAAGAAGGCTGTGGGAAAATAGAGATTATTCCAAGACTATGAAATCTCTAGATATCTAGTAGCCAAGAGGAATTTGTGGCTTTATGCTTTTAATTCATTTTCAATTGTAATGCCTTTTTCTAAAGTTTTATTAAAAAAATTAATCATATTAATATTTATATTGGCCATTGGAAAACTTTAAATAGTTGAACACATGAAGGCCATTTAATTTAAACATTTATTTCATTCCAAGGAGGGAAGACTCTCCACTTAATGAAAAAGAAGCATTGGTGTCTAGTGTCAGATACACTTAAAGAGGAAGGAATCTCTGATTAAATTGAAGAATGTGTTCCTAGAATATTTATCATTTTTAGTAACAAAAATAACACAATTCAACCTGATATATTAGCTAATAAAATTGATAAACATTATTGATTAGGACGACTTACCCAAAACCCAGTGTCTCACTGGATGTTGGCTTAACACATTTAACTGGGTAGGAGAAAAAGATATTTCTAGTAAACAACACTTCAATAATTTCAAAACACTTGCCTCATATAAGCATGTCTAATGCACAATTTAATAAGGAGAACTGTTAGAAAGGTTCATGGCAAGAATTCTAATTATCTTAAAGTATGCTACTCTTAAAAGAAATGTGGAAATATGAGACGATTATTGATATGCTTCCACATAAAATATGCAGATACTTGAGCAAATAATTTGAATAAGTCAGATTAATACTATTTTTGGAATTAGTTTGTATAAATACACAAATGGTAAGAACATTTTGACAGATCTGAATAATAACTAAGCAAACTAAATATTAATATGCTGAATAAATAATTCAGATTAGGAGACAAGAATCAGTACCATACATTTGCTCTTAATTGTACCTGTCTTTTAAGGAATAAACTTAATGTGAGAAGCAGTGTATATATTTTATAATCAGATATTTCTAGATCTTAGTAAAAATAGATACAAAGGAACTATAAAACAATGCAGGTTTTTAAAAGCTCGATGCATTACTAAGTGTTAGTTAACCTCTATGACTGGTAAACAAAATGAAACAAAATAAAAAACTACAGTGTAGAGTGAAGTTTCTGCAATTTCAATTCCATATCCAAGTCAAAATGTCATAACATATTTTATTCACATAGAATTAAAACATTCATACAACTATTTCCATTTCTCTAATTTTCACGAAAAAGAGGGTTTCATAATGAGATATATATACAGGAAGAATTTTTGTCATTTCACAGCACATCCTTCATTTAGAGCATTTTTTGGTAAGAAGCCAGTACATTAAGCAGTTAGACAACTGATTTCACGGGCTGGTCATGGCAAAATCAACACATTTCATAGTTTGGAACGAATTAATGAAAACAGCTGCAAAAATACAAATAATGTCAACTGCCTTTTAGATGTTTCTAATGAACAAAATGAATAAAAATAAAAATGTTTCTAAATGCGGACTTGACATTTGTTTTTTGTTTCACAAGGTCATACAAAACTATAGCAAGTATGTCTGAATTAATTATTTGGCTGTGCACTAAATTTTTTAAATGCTATTTCCTTGATGAGAAAAGACTATTCTTTTTATTATTATTATTATTATTATTATTATTATTAGGAAGATTAGCTCTGAACTAACATCTGTTGCCAATCTTCCTCTTTTTGCTGAAGAAGACTGGCCCTGCGCTAACATCCGTGCCCATCTTCCTCTATTTTGTATGTGGGATGCCTACCCCAGCATGGCTTGCTAAGCGGTGCCATGTCCACACCAGGGATCCAAACCCGGGATCTGAACCAGTGAACCCCGGGCCGCCAAAGCGGAATGAGTGCACTTAACCTCTGCCCCAGCAGGCCGGCCTCGAAAAGATTATTCTTGAATATTTCACATATTTATATTTCTAAAAAATGCTATGTATTGCTTGTTTTTCATTTTGAGTCAATATATTTGAGTCTAAGCTTTCTTTGGCATTATGTACCTATTTTTATTCTTTAAAACACAAAACAATAAATAAACAAAATCCAAAAATTGAAAACAATAAAAAACTCTTCTTAATATTGTGTTTAGTTACAATTACAAAATAAAATTAGGATCATGACTTTACAAATAACAGAATGAACACATATAAAATATTTATTCAACTAAATAATAATGGAACCAATGAAATGGTATAACTGGTTCAAATTCAGCAATAAAAACGAATGCAGTACTGATGCGTGCTATAACAGAAGATAAACCTTGAAAATATTACGCTAAATGAAAAAAAGACCATGTGTTTTGTGATTCCATTAATCTAAAATGTCTAGAATAGCAAATTTTTAGAGACAGAAAGTAGACCGAGGTTTGCCCAGGAGAGGGGCAAGGGAGAACGGGAAAGGGGAGTTAAAGCTAACCTATATAGTGTTTTCTTTGTTGGGGGAGTGATGAAAATTTCTAAAATTGTTTGCATTGGTTGTAAAACTCTGTGAATGTGCTAAGAACAGTTTTATTGTACACTTTAAATGGGTGATCTGTATGTGAATTATATCTCACTAAAGCTGTTATTTAAAAAAAGAGGACCTAAGATACAGAGTTTTAAATAGTCTGTCAAAGGAATGCTGAAATGAATTTGCTAATTCATAAAAATACAGGGCAATAAAATTTTAATCTTTGAGTTTAAATTTTCAATTCAACAGCAATCTACAAATTTATGTAACTAGACAGTACATGAGTTCTAGTCAAACAGTAACTAGCAAAGTCAAACATAGATTTTTCCTCCTAGAAAATTAAGTAATCGAGGAGTAGACTCATGCTACAGTTTCCCAGCAAGATACGGAAGAACCTGCTTAGTCTGTATATCTAAGTTTTCAATATTACTTTTCCCTCAACAACTGTAAAATAAAACATATCAGGCAGAGATAAGTAAAAAATTTTTACTTAGAAGTTAATTATTCACATTATTATTAAATATATTTCTGCGCATTTCTCTTTTTTTCTTTCAAAGTTTTGGAAAATTTTTCTTAACAGCTCCTCTGCCCCCTTTGTGACCTATATAATCTTGAAAAATTGTTCTTAATCATGCACACACAAACTCATTCAGTGGTCGCATTTCTTTTTGCACATAATCATTTATATAGGTGCAGAAATAAGTGACGACATATATAAACCACATTGAACATAACATTTTGAACATATTAAGGCAAGAGAGTTAACATAGGTATGGAAATTTTTGTTGCATCTTGGCAGATGACGTCTAAAGCTACCTAATTATAATTTTCAAAAATCTAAAAGCATGACTCTGGTGCAAAATAGAAGAAATCAATGTCAAAATGTATTCAACTTTTTAATTAATTACCGAACAAGTAATAGTTTAAACAGTTCAAAGGAGAAGTAGAGGAACAAAAATTTATTTATTCAGCCAAAGTAGTGCTGAAATTAATTTGTTTACATATATGTGCAGAACTGGTTAATATTCTTCAGGGAAGTAACACCAGTATTTTGTTGAGTTATCATTTTTGTCAGACAGGAATCCACAAAGTAACATTTGGGCTATAATTAAATAATAAGTTACAAAGCCAAACACAAGTAAATATTTCTAGAGGCTTAAATACTCCTTGGGAGGGATTATTGAATGAGGGCTTATGATACTTAAAGCATGTGTGTTTAACTTGATTTCTAAGTTTGAATAATTTTCCTAAAAAATTATAAAAGAAAAATATATATAGTCTAATCTAAGAATAGGTGATATGTAGAATTAAATTTTTATACCACTGCTAGATGGAGTATTTCTTGACATACCCCATAAGAGTTTTCTCATCTAAGAGAAGCAATTTTGGAAGGTGCAAGAAAGCCACTGTAAATTTATTGGGAATAGTTAAAATTTAGATCAATTATCAAGATTTCTATACCCGTGGGCCTACAGTTTGTTTGTGAAAGAATGTCTACAAAAATTACCCTCTCTCAGAAAACAGCTAGAAAATATATGAAAAAAAAAATGTTTACAGACTTTGGATAATAGACAGAACAGGTCTGTGATCTCCGACAGGAATTAAATTGAGTAAACCCTGCGATTAACCTAGGTTACTCTGCCAGACCATAGTAGAAAAAGAAGAAGCATAACAATGATCCGTGATCTTACTGAGTTGAGAAGAGAGAGATTGCATTTGGGGGATGCTAATAAGTCTAGTGTTTGTGTGACAGAAGATCAGAGAAGACACAGATGCAAAGAGATGGCCATAGAGAACAGCTGTTGGGTCACCTGGACTTCTCAGCTCTGGGTTCATCTGTGCGTATGAAGAGAAAAACTCTATGGAATGATAAAAAAAATCACTAGTAAGCACCGGGTCACAATTTCTGGAGCTCTTAGCTAACTGGGAGTAGTTCAAATTCAACCAGTCAAAGCTGAGAGACTTTGTAGCAAACAAAATTTTGAGTTGAGTATTCAAAAGAGTAAACTTTAATAAGAGGACTAAACTAGTCCTAGAATAAAGACTGCAGTGGACCCACCTTAACAAAGCTTAGAAGAAGTCATGGAAAGATTAACCATATCCTAAGTAACTTACCTTCACGCTAGAACAAAATCAAACATCCTTAGAAATATACAAAATTCAGCCCTCAACAATGTAAAGTTCATTTCATCAAAATTGAAATTTTCTGTTCAAAAAACACAATTAAGAAAATAAAAGGGCAAGCCAGAAACTGGGAGAAAATATTTGCAAGCGATATATTTGATAATGGGCTGATGTTAATAATATATAGGGACTATTATATTTCAACAAGAGGAAGACAACCAAATTTTAAAAAATTGAGCAAAATATTTGAAAAGGCTCTTCAAAAATAATACATGTGGATGACAACCAAGTGCAGAAGAAAGATATTAAACATATTATTTGGGGAGGTGCAACTTAGCCATAATGAGATATAACTGCATGCCTAACAAAATGGCTAAAATTTAAAAGTCATTGAGATCATGAAAACATAATTTCAATGGGATAGAGCTATATCTTACCCATATTTCAACAGACATTGTCAGTAAGAATCCTTTATGAAAATATGACATGAAACTAGGGAAGATCTGTGTTATTTTCAAATACAATTCAATGACACTTTGACAAGTTGAGATTTTCAAGGCATAATTAAAACATACTGTTATAATAGCAAATCAAAGAGTACTTTGTCCTACTCACCAAAGGATTTTAAGAAAAAATGTGTGAATAATGGAAAGGAAGAAAAGCTGTTACAATTTTAGCTGATATTGTCATTTAACTTGTAAACACAAAATAATCAATAGCTAGTCCATTGAAGATATTATGTGATTCTTTAATTGGTCAAACAAAATAAAATACAAATAGCAAGTGTGAGAAAAATAACAACAAATGACTACGTTTATGAGAGCAAGGCCTATTGAAGAAGGAAAGGAAAGCCTGAAAGTTTAGAATTATATTCCATGTTCGCTTGGGGATAAGTAGTATTTGAAAATTTTCAGTTTGGCTCAAATTCAAAATATAATGAATTTGTCACCAAACAAAAATTCTAAAACAATTGCTTTGGGACATGATTACAGCATTGCAGAGTTCATAGGGAAGAGAAAATGTGGGTGTCCTCACATGTAATTGCATATCATTCCATGAGATTGAATGCCATAGAGAATAGCATACAGTGAGAATAGAGCCTTTAGTTAATCTGATATTGAAGGGTTGGCTAGAGTAGGACGAGCCATTAAATGAGATTGGGATGAACCTTGTAGTAGTATGGGGGACAGCCAGAGTGTGTAGTGCCACAGAAGCCAAGCCATAAGGGTTCAAAGAAGGGAGCTGTATTTATTCCCACTCCACTAAGATGAGAAGACCACAGCAAACTTGATAATGCACAATTGTTTTGGATTTTTTAAAAAGAATCCATAGTGACATGTAAGTACCAGAAGGCAGATTGTTGTGAACAAATAATAGGTGACCATATCAAAGAAATGAATGTTGAAAAATAAGTTGAAGTTTGGCTGTATAAAAGTAGAAAGATATAGGTCTCACAAGTTATGAGAGCTTCCTTTTTACTTTTAATTAGAGCTATGATAGTTTGCTATAGAAAGTAGGCATTTTATAAATTATTGAGGTTTATTGAAGGTTATTCAGTAGAGGACAGATGTGTTCATGAATGTTATAGCCCTGATAGTGGATGTAGAAGAGGGAAATAAAACCCAATTCTTTGAAATGAAGATAGTAATTGAACTTAAAAATTATTGCAATGGCCGTGTACATTAGTCCAAAATCACCATGAAAGGTAATAAGAGTTCTTGGGAAGAAGGAAATCTTGAGCCAAGAGGCAAATACCAGTAAAAAGAAAAAAAAAAAAGAGTGAAATGGGAGGAGAAGGAGAGGAGTGACCAAAATCCTTAATATTACCAACATGTTCCAAAATGAACTATTCTCTTTACTTCTTTTACTTCTTTGATTTCATCTCCTACTCCATTTCCTCACACTGAAGAATTTTTCTCTCTAATATCCAGCTATCCTTTATGTCTTTGATCAAAAGTCTTTCTCCCTGAGAGGTATACAAACTACACTCTTTAAAATTTCAAACCATATGTCTTCAACATAAATCCTCCATGCTGTATTTTATTTTTCCCCATAACAGTTATCTTCTAACAAATCTATTTATTATTGTTTATCATCTTTCTCCATCGACTGCATTGTGAGCATCATGAGATAAAAATAACAGTATTGGCAGTCCATAGTATATTTTGGTGGCATGAGCTTCAAATAAGGAAAAAGAAAGGAAGAAGAGTAATTTGGAAGTGCCAAGGAGAAATGATTAAGATAAGTAATCCACCTCCTGCCCTGCAGCATGTGAAAAAATCACTGATAAAACTAATCTCACCAGGGGTCAGCCCTGGTGGCCTAGCGGTTAAGTTCAGCATGCTCCTCTTTGGTGGCCTGGGTTTGGTTCCAGGTGAGGACGTACACCAGTTATCTGTCAGTGGCCATGCTGTGGTGGTGGCTCACATACAGAAAGAGGAAGATTGGTAGCAGATGTTAGCTCAGGGTAAATCTTCCTCAGCAAAACACCCAAAGAAATAAAAAGAAACTGTGGGGGACTGGAATTGGCCACCCAAAGATATGTCTCTTTGGCACGAGGATTATTTTGGGTTGGTTACTTTTAAAAACTGCAGACAGGAAAGAAACTCTGAAAAGTAGAAATTACTTACCTTTGTTAAGAGACATTGACATTTGTAAAGGAAATCTCCATCTGTAATGGTGTCTCCCTCTCTATACCGGGAGGAAGGGGGGATGGCCTTATCTCTAGAAACTCTTAACAATGCAGAAGGTAAGCACTTAAATCTGCATAATAACTTTCCCCTTGTTTACTGTGCTTTTGTAGTAATCTCCCAAAACTGACTCCCAGAATATAGAGGAGTTTGGGGATTACTAATCTTGCACTCTGAAAAGTACAGTGAAATTTTTGTCAGAATGTGAAGCCTGGAGGAAATGGTTCAGATCAGGTGCTACTCACATTGGTATGGGAGTGAGCGTGGCAGGGAAATAGATGACCTGAAAGGCTTAGGCTTTTGTTGAAGAATAACATAAATAAATGGGTGAGGCAGAACAGCTTGAATTTTGATGCTTCCACACAGGTAGGGCAGACAGTTCAATATGTGGTTTTGAAGCCTCTGTTCCCAGCAAACTTTGTCATACTGGGAATGAACATATGCTTGCTTGTGATAGCAATTTAATGCTTACATATGGAGAAGTTGTGCTTAAACAATCAACCAGTTGGAAGAGTAATACTTTTGTAAATTGTCCTTTGTTGGGGCAATTTCTTTGGGCCAGTTCCATAACAAATTTATCATAAAATCACTGTGTTTTATAACTACAGGGTTGCAAACAGAATAAGTTTTCTCAGCTGTAAAATAAGATTAATTATTTCTAAGTTGCCTTCAGGTCATATGATTTTATTTTTTCCTAAATTTATTTTACTAAGATTAAATGGCATGGTGACAGATAAACAGTAGGAAATAGTGCTTTTGTTCTCGAATGTAAGGACCTAGTTTAAGTGAGGAGTTAGTTTATGCAGAGATAGAATACTTTTTCTCTGTTTATTGAACATCTATTAAGGCATTGATTATATTATTGTTGATAGACTGGAAAACATACCTAAATTGCCTAAAGCTATAGCTTCTTTCCCATCAACTTTTTAAATTATTCTAACAAGTAGTAGGATATTTTAAGGATCCTAGTTGGGTGGCTTTTACTATGATCTCTTTAAGAAATATGAAAAAATAAACTTTTTTTAGGCTTACATTTATCACAGGATATGCAGTGATTTTACTTGATTTCTAAACTAACCTTAACTTTTCAATAATATATCATTTTGAATAGTTCACTAAGCAATACATATTTTCTTAATTTTAAGAGAAGATACATAAAAAGAGAAATAATAGGCTGCACATGAATAGCTAACGCAGATTTCATGCCAAATTTATTCATGTATTAACACTTTTTCTGTTAGTTATAATTATAAAGATATAAACAGACCTGCACACACCACCAGTTCTATTTTGCCAGTTTCACCTATAAAGAGCATGCCAAGTGGTTACCTTCGAGTGCTCTGCTTCAGTGGCCCAGGGTTTCGCCAGTTCGAATCTTGGCCATGAAGATGGCACCGCTCCTCAGGCCATGCTGAGGCGGCATCCCCCATGCCACAACTAGAAGGACCCACAACTAAAAGAAAAAATACACAACTACGCACCGGGGGGCTTTGGGAGAAAAAGGAAAAGTAAAATCTTTAAAAAAAAATGGTTTAAAATAAAAAAAAAAGAGCATGCATAATCTTGTCTCATATTCTCATTCATTAAGGCAAAATTAAATGACAGTGCCTATTCCAATGGGATTGTCTGTCACATGAGGTTTACTGGTTATACAAAAATATCCCACTATTGTCCAACATGGAAAGGAAAGTAGCATGCAGCTAGCAAATATGTGTACAAGCCCAGGAAAATAAAATTGGTTCCTGCGTGAGGTGCTACTCTGGCCATAAGTAAAATATGTTGCAATCAGATTATCTACACTGTTTTCAATGGGTTTGGAGATGAAACGGGTTGCAAGGCCTGGAATCATTCCCTCTAATATTGCTCTCCATAGAGAGAGTCTGTAGGTCTCTTCCCAAATCAGGATAATAAGAAGAGGGTACCTGAGGCTTCAAGGGTGGGTTGTCAATTGTTTTTTTATGAATTCCTTATTTAATCTCATTAGAAAACCAATTGTGGAGCCAGAGTTACAGAGCTGAAGACTATGGGTGCAAAATTCTTTAGAGGTCCGTGGTGAGCTCTAATAACTAAACAGAATAACTAAACAAAGCAAAGGAGTATTTATCAAGACATTAGCCCCCTGCCTTAGTTCTTTTATATATTCCAAGTTAATGAATACTTTTACGCCTCAAATTTCTCCAGATTCACCCATCCAGAGGTAAGCAACAGTCATAACATTTACAAAAATTCAATAATTGACTCTACTCCCATCAGCAGCATCATATGAACAAAATATTCATATTTCAATCTCTGGCTGCTGCATGGAGACTTCTTGGAGTTTCTTATATGTGCTTATGGGTCTCCATAATTTCTATTTTGTCCCACCACTTCTATCTTATTTCCATTGAGTGGCTGAATGAAACACTATGTGATATTTTCTCCGGATATTAACATGGATATTATCATAATAGGTGGGAAAATTGATCCAAATTGAAATTATTTCCCTAATATCAAATGGTAAGTCCCTATCTAGTCTTAATCTTAGATTAGTTTGTGGATGTTCAGTCACATTATAGAATGACTACCAGCACATTAGATAAGCAATACTAATTAAATCATCCGATATCAGTGTGAAGGGAAATGCATTATGAATCATGATAAGCCTGGTGGAGCAGTTACGGGTTATTGAAGTTGTGGCAGTTACAGATGGAGAAGTTTTTTTAGAATCAGGTATGGACTTGGTCAGCATCATGAAGAAAAGTTATGGTAATTACTCTATATTTTTAAATTAACTTATATTGAAGGATTTTTTTCAATTATTTTACTGAGGTCATAATGGTTTATAACATTGTGTAATTTCAGGTGTACATTATTATTTATCAGTTTCTTTATAGACTGAATCATGCTCACCACCAATAGTCTAATTTTTATCCATCACCATATATATGTGCTTCTTTACCCCTTTTACCCACTTCCAACAACCTTCCCCTCTGGTAACCACTAATATGTTCTCTTTATTCATGTTTTTGTTTAACTTCCACATATAAGTGAAGTCATGGGTGTTGTCTTTGTCTGACTTATTTCACTTAACATCATACCCTCAAGGTCCAACCATGTTGTTGCAAATGGGATGATTTTGTCTTTTTTCATGGCTGAGCAGTATTCCATTGTATACATATACTGCATCTTCTTTATCCATTCATCAGTTGATGGGCACTTGGGTTGCTTCCATGTCTTGGCTATTGTCAATAATGCTGCAATGAACATAGGGTTGCATAAATCTCTTTGAATTGTTGATTTCAAGTTATTGGGATAAATACCCAGTAGTGGGATAGTTAGATTGTATGATATTTCTATTTTAATTTTTTGATAAATCTCCATACTGTTTTCCATAATTGCTGCACCTGTTTGCATTCCCACCAAAAGTATATGAGGGTTCCCTTTTCTCTGCATCCTCTCTAATATTTGTTATTTCTTTTCTTGTTAATTATAGCCATTCTGACAGGTATAAAGTGAGATCTTGTAGTTTTGACTTGCATTTCCCTAATAATTCGTGATGCTGAACATTTTTTCATGTGCCTATTGACCATCTGTATATTTTCTTTGGAAAAATGTCTATTAATTTCCTTTGCCCATTTTTTTCATTAGGTTGTTTTCTTATTTTTGAGGTGTATGAGATTTTTATATATTTTGGAAATTAACCCTTAGTTGGCTATATGATTTTCAAATATTTTCTCCAAGTTGGTGGGGTGTCTTTTCATTTTGTTCCTGGTTTCCTTTGCCCTGCAGAAGCTTTTTAGTTTGATGTAGTCCCATTTGTTTAGTTTTTCTTTTTTTTTCCCTAGTCTGAGTACACATGGTATTCAAAAAGATGGTCTAGAGACTGATGTCAAAGAGTGCAGTTCCATTCTTTGCCCTTAAAGACATTCAATTCTTTAATCTATTTTGAGTTAATTTTTGTGCATGGTGTAAGATAATGGTCTACTTTCCTTGTTTTCATGTGGCTGTCCAGTTTTCCCAACAGCATTTATTTTCTTTCTCCATTATATGTAATGAGAATACTATGAAAGGCTATATACACCCACAAATTGGATAACTTAGAAGAATTGGTAAATTCTTAGACTCATACAACCTCATAAACGTGAATCAAGAAGAAATAGAGAATCTGAACAGACCTATCACAAGTGAAGAAATTGAAACACCACTCAAAAACCTCCCAAAAAGTAAAAGTTCAGGATCAGCTGGCTTCTCTGGAGAACTCTACCAAACACTCAAAGATTTAATACCTATCATTCTCCAAATAATCCAAAAAATTGAAGAAGATGGAATGCTTCATAACTCATTTACTGAGGCCAACATCACCTTGATACCAAAACCAGACAAGGACAATACAAAGCAGGAAAATTACAGGCCAATATCATTGATGAACACAGATGCAAAAATCCTCAACAAAATATTGCCAAATAAATAGAGCAATACATTGAAAGAATCCTACAACATGATCAAGTGGGATTTACACCAGGGAAGCAGAGACAGTTCAAGATCTGCAAACCAATCAATGTGATACACCACATTAACAAAATGAAGAATAAAAATCAGATGATCATCTCAATAGATGCAGAGAAAACATTTGATAAGATCCAACATCCATTTATGATAAAAACTTTCAATAAAATGGGTATAGAAGGAAAGTACCTCAACATAATAAAGGCCATATATGACAAACCCACAGCCAACATCATACTTAAAGGTGGAAAATTGAAAGCCATTCCTCTGAGAATAGGAACAAGACAAGGGTGCCCGCTTTTTCAAATCCTCTTCAACATAGTACTGGAGGTTTGGGCCCAAGAAATTAGGCAAGAAAAAGAAATAAAAGGTATCCAAATTGGAAAGGAAAAAGTGAAACTGTCACTGTTTTCAGATGAAATCATTCTATATATGGGAAATCCTAAAGAATCCACTAGAAAACTATTAGAAATAATCAACAACTGTAACAAAGTTGCAGAGTACAAAATCAAATTACAACAATCAGTTGCATTTCTATACATTAATAACAAACTAGCAGAAAGAGAGGTCAAGAATACAATCCCATTTACAATCACAAAAAAAATAATAAGATAGGAACAAATTTAACCAAGGAGGTGAAAGACCTACACACTGAAAACTATAAGATATGATCAAAAGAAATCAAAGATGACATAAAGAAATGGAAAGATAGTCCATGCTCATGGATTGGGAGAACAACATTGTTAAACATCCATATTACCTAAAGCAATATACAAATTCAATGAAATCTCAATCAGAATCCCATTGACATTCTTCATGGAAAAAGAACAAAGAATCTTAAAAATTATAGGGAACAAGAAAACACCTTGAATAACCATAGCAATCCTGAGGAAAAAGAATAAAGCTGGAGGCATCACAATCTCTGACTTTAAAATATACTACAAAGCTATAGTAATCAAAACGGCATGATTACTGGCACAAAAACAGACACACAGATCAACGGAACAGAATCGAAAGCTCGGAAATAAAACCACACATCTCTGGACAACTAATCTTTGACAAATGAAGGATATTCTAATTGAAATTAATGACACTTCAATTAATGCTTTTGCTCATTTTTTTAATTATTATCTCTTGTGATGCTGGCATTCGAAACTTTTAGGTTTGTAGATATGACCATTGGTATCTGGATAAGAATGGAGACAAAATTCTTTTAAAAAATGTGGTCAGGGAACTGAGAGGTTGCATGGTTTTTGGGAAATCAAGATATGTTTGCATTACTTAATTACATAAGATATATTGGACAACTGGTGAAAGTTAATTTGAGTGTTTCATAAAGGAGAGTAGAGAGTTTTAGTCTACAAATTATGGATTAAGAAGTATACTAAGAAAACAGTGATAACAAATTAATGATAAAAATGGTAACTTATCATTCACAGGTGATGGGATCCTTTAAATATGAAACTCTAAATTATTTCAAGTATGTAGAAATCAGTTTAACCATATATGCACAACTATTTTACAAAGAAAATTATAATATTCTGTTAAGAAACATTAAAGAACTTCAATGTGTTAATGAGCAGGTAACTCTAATACCATAAAGATGCTAATTATCTCATAACTGACCTATAGATCTACTGGAATTTCAATTAAAAATCCCAATAGAATTTTATATAGAAATTGATATTTCCATTCTAAATATATTATATGAAAGAGAAAAGAGGTAAGAACAACTAGGGTGCTTCTGAACAGGAAGTATTGGGGGTGGTAATTTGCTATTCCAGATGTGAGGACTTATTGTGAAGCTATGGTAATTAAGACACTGTTGTATTACTGTTGTAGGAAATATACATTTCCAGTAGAGTAGTATAGAGAGATCATAAAAAGACTCATGTTCTCTGGAACTTTATTTTATGAAATGCGTTATATGACATAACTTTTGGGAGAGGTATTTTTCTTTAACACATGAAATTAAAAAAATTATGTGTATGAAAATAAAAGTGTATATTGAATGCATGTCATATATATAAAAGACTTCAAATAGACTAAAACCTTAATGTTGATCTTTTTAAAAATCCTCAAATATCACAGTAGAGAATATGGCAAATATTGGGGCAAGGAAGTATTATTTTAAATTACCAATTAAACAGAATATATGGAAATTTAATTATATTTAAATCAAGACTTCTTTTTATAAAAAAATATCATAAGGAAATTGCAAAAAAGAAGTTATTAATTTGGTGAAGATATCTGTAATTTTTAAAACCAAGAAAGAATTATTATTAAGACCATCTAAGTACTCTTACAATTTCATAAGAAAGTCAGAAGCAATAGAAAAGTGGAGAGACAGTGGGCAAAAAGCATTAACAGACATTTCTTGTGAGAAAGAATCCCATATGTCTTACAAATATTTGAAAATATGTTCAGTCTGGCTAATGATTAGAGAAATTCAAAAAGTACAATTATCAAATAAAATTTTATACTCATTTAATTGGCAAAAATTAAAGTCATACATATTAGTTTCCTATTGCTGCTATTTAAAAAATTACCACAAATTTAGTAGCTGAAACACAGTGTATTTATTATTTTACAGTTCTGGAAGTCAGAAATAGGCAATATATCTCACAGGACTAAATTAAGGTGTTGCAGGGTTAAATTTCTGTCTGGAGGTTCCAGAGAATACATTTTCTTTTTCCTTTACAGCTTCTAGAAGTTACCTGTATTCCTTTCTTATGGCTGCCTTCTGTCTTCAAAGACAGGAATATCCCTTTGGGCCTTTCTCACGTCTCCAACTCCACTCCTCCGACTCTCTTGTCTATCTTTTCCACATATAAAAGGCCCTTGTGATTACACTGAATTGAAGCTAATTGAAGATAAATTGTTGGTAATTCACGATAACCTCCTTATGTTAAAGTCAACTGATTAGCCCTCTTAATTCCATCTGCAACCATATACCTCCTCCCTTCACCATGTAGCAAAACACATGCACAAATTCCTGAGATTAGCATATGAACAACTTTGGGGGCCATTGCTCTATCACAATATCCAATAGCAAGTACTGAAGAAGACGGGAATCCACAGTCTCTTCTAAGTCAAATGACAAAACCATTTTATTAGGATGATAAGAATTATTTGATAACAAATAACCTCATCATCTTAATAGCTTAACAAACTATCAAGTTTATTTCATGCTCAACAAAATATCCACTGTAGTTCTGAGAAAAGGATTTATAAAGATGTACACTTGGAAAACTGACACATCAAGTGCACCCCTAGGTTATATCGAAAATTAATGATTGCATGTGTACTAAGGAAGACATGCAACAGCTCATGAGAACAAAATTTGGAACGAAACATACATTGAACTGTAATATACTCACAATGAGGATTTTTAGGCTGGTTAATTTTAAAACGGTTTATGACGAGGATTTTTAGGCTGCTTAATTTAAAACTACAGAAGAGAAGCGGGCTCTGAGGAGTGGAATTTGCTTGCCCCTTTGATGGGAAACATTTACATTTCTAAGGGAAACCTCTATCTGTAAAGATGCCTGCCTCTCTGTGCCAGGAAGAAGGGGGATGGCCTTATCTCTAGAAACTCTTAATGCCAGAGGCAAGAACTTAAGTTGGTTACTGTCTGGCAACCTCATGTAACTGGCCCACCCCCAAATCCTCCTTTGTCTTTAGCTGAGGATAAAATTCAAGCGGTGACTTCTGCCATTTACTCAATTTGGTTTGATTCTTATATAAAATTTGTGGGACCGCCAAATGGCCGGACCATACGGGCACTGGCACCATTTTAACTTTTTTACATATTCTTTGTCTTGTAAAGAGATAACTCACATACCTATGCCTTAAATTTAGCCTTACTCTCCACCCAAGTTTGCAGTAGAAGCAGCAGCAGCAACAGTAACATGCCGGCAGCAGCTCTGCTTGCCCATGGGTCCTGTCCCCATGCCAGCGGCGGCAGCAGCAGCTCCCCATGCCAGCAGCATCTCTGACTGCTCGTGGGTCCTGTCCCCATGCAGCAGAAGCTCTGACTGCCCATGGGTCCTGTCCCCATGCTATTCTATTCTCTAAATAAAAGAGCACTACTGCCAGATCTTAAGAGTCTAAGAAATCTTTCTTTTGACTCCTCGGCTCACCGACCCTGCATCACTCACATAATGCATATTGTGTCTTAGCCAAATGAATAAAATGTGGTGTATTCACACAATGAAGATTACATTTCAGTCAAAATGAATGAATTATATAACTGCTAAAAAAATAAAAAGGAAGTTTTGGGGGAAGTCACTTGTTTCACACTATGTGATTCAATCTTACAAGGGGGAAAATCCTAATCATTCTTTTTTAAATGAAATGCATGTTTATAAAAGAAAAAAATTGAGAGTAAACAATTCACATGAATATGTTTTAATATAAAATTCAGGTGTCACTTTTGCTTGGAAAATTTTAAGAAATTATCCCCAGATAACTTGTGTTTGTCACTCACCAATCTCTTTTGTTACATGTATCTCATTGCATTAAATTGATATTGTTTTTTACTGAATCTTTATTTAGACATTATCTTACATTTCTCTTTATTTCCAGCTTTTAGACTGTGGGTCTGAAAATTTATTTGTAAAGGGTCAGGTAGTAGGTATTTATGTTTTGCTAGCCCCAGATAGTCTGTGTATCAATGACTCAATTGATACTGTAGCATGCAAGTAACCATAGATAATATGTAAGGAATAGGTTTGGACATGTTCAAATAAAACTGTATTAATAAAAACAAGCCAGAGGATGGATTTGGCTCACAGGTCATAGTTTGCCAAAGACCTGTCTTAGAACAACTCTTCACATCTTGTGGACACAGAAGTATGTTGTTGGATCAGTTAATTGATAGGTAAATCGTTTTCATATGGAATTAATGTGCATTAACTCATAGTGATATAATTGAAGTAGTTTAACAAAAATGTGAGCCCAAGAGCAAGTTAGGAAGAAAGTGAGACTTTAACCATGATCTAAGTTTTATGAATTCATGTTGTGATCTATAGTGACATGGAGATATAATACATGTTTATATGTGAATGTGTGTTACAATGTGTCTTCTTGGCATCCATCTATTAGTAGTTTATTGACTATGTATCATTATATAAAGCATTTCAGGAAGAACTGTAAATAAAACATGTCTTAACCTGGGGATGGCCCTGTGGTCTAATGGTTAAGTTCAGCATGCTCTGCTTCAGCTGCCTGGTTTCAGTTCCCAGGGGTGGACCTACACCACTTGTCAGCAGCCATGCTGTGGCAGTGACTCATATGCAAAACAGAGTGAGACTGGCATGGATGTGAGCTCAGGGCAAATCTTTCTCAGGGGAAAAAAACACCATGTCCTACTCTATTTTCTACTGCTAAATTTTATGTAAATAAACAGTGACATTCAACGTGTGGTTAATTATGCTTTTCACTTTTTAATTTTTAACCTTCTACATATTTTGTTTTATTTGTCATTATTTTGGTTTTGTTTGTGTTGCTTTTTCCTTCTGCTTGGTGATTTTATTTTTTTGCTTGTTTCTTTTATTCAATATTTAGTAATTGATCAACTCTGTGATAATTTCCTAATAATTCTCTAAACTATCTCAGCAAACTTAATAGGGAAATAATTCATAATTAAAAGGAGCCAATAAAACTTGAATTATATCCTTAAATAGTCTCAAAAGGGAGATAAAGATGGTTTCCTTCCAGTGCTAATAGCTCTTCATCAGGTTATTTATGGGAACTGCTAAGTAAGGTTTTCCATTTTTGTTTATGCCTATGGTTAAAAAATATATTGCATATCGTAAAGTGATAAAGAAAGATATATCATGCAAAACAGGAAACTCATATTTTCATTCTATTTTTCTTTAATGTTGGCTATTTTATTCCATTTTTTAAATTCAGAGCACAAGCCCTTAAACTGATTACATGATTGAAAAGCTAAATATAATTCAAACTTTGAAAATCACTCTGTTAGAGTTTATAATGATATAAAGTTAGCAGGGAAAAGATTTTTTCACATACTCCTTGTTACATATTTTAGTTACATGCCATGCAATTATATTTTTTAAATTAAGATAACAAGACACAGAAAATTGAGAAATTTTGAATTAATTTAGAAAATTCTAAGGTTGATAAGAAGATGACGTTCCCTATTGTAGTTGTTTTAAAGACAGTTTTTTATTTGGCATCTCACTGAATTCATTACAGAAATTTCAATTATTTATCAAGTGGTTATTTTTATAAAGCTTTGCCAATTTTCTAAGTTGTCAGGACTGTTTATATTGGGGTATTTTTTAAAATGATATACTGACGCAATTACGCTCAGCTTCATTAAAATTAAATATTGATTTTTACAAATATCTAGTTATATGTCGCACATAAGTTTGTGGAAAAGAAAATTCATGCTAGTGAATTGATAGCACTTATTGATTCATTTAGATTTATTTGGATCTATGTAGCTGGATCTTTTATGGAAGAGAAGCAGTTTTACAATTTTATGATTTCTTTCGTATGATCACATATGTATTAGGTAAACTCCTCTAGAGAACAATTAATTTTCTTATTTTTTTTGTAGCTTTATAGTTGAGAATTGGTCTTCCAGTTAGAAAGACTTATTTTTATCACTTTGTTTTTGCTGTTTTATTTTTATTTGTTTCTTCAGTACCTAGAACTGTGCCTGAGACATATTTGGCATGATATATTTATTGGTTGAAGCAATGGTCGAGGACTCATAAAGCATTATGATAAATGCTGTGTAGAAAAAAAAGATCGTACTCTATCCAAAATAATCCAAACTCAGTTTCCTTACACTCCAAGAAATTAGGACTACATGAGCCTTAGTTTTCATAAGCTGTTGAATGCTAGGTAGAAATAGCACAATTTAGTAAGAAGAACAAGATGTCCAGGAATCATTTTATCCACTTTACAAAGAGAAATTAATCATCAGTTGAACACATAAAGTTTAAAAGTATTAAAAGTTAAGTGTATACAGCAATGAGATAACCCTGCATACCTATTAGAATGGCCCAAATCCAAAACCCTACAATATCAAATGATAGTGAGAATGTGGAGCAACATTGTTGCTGGGAATGCAAAATGATATAGTCACTTCAGAAGACAGTTTGATGGTTTCTTACAAAATTAAACATACTCTTACCATATGATTCAGTAATTCCACTCCTAGATATTTACTCAAATGAGTTGAAAACTTATATCTACATAAACATGCACATAAATGTTTATAGCAGATTTATTCATATTTGCCAAAATTGGATGCAAGCAAGCTGTCCTTCAATAGGTAAATGGATAAACAAACCATGGTATTGTCAGACGATGGACTATTACTCAGCTGATAAAAAGAAATGAGCTATCAAACTATGAAAAGACATGAAGGAATCTTAAATTCATGTTGTTCAGTGAAAGAAGCCAGTCTAAAAAGACTACACACTGTACACTTATGATCATCTGACGTTCTGAAAAAGGCAAAAGTAAAAAGACAATAAAATGTTCAGTGGTTGCCAGGAGTTGGAGTGGAGAGAGGAGGGATGAATAGGTGAAACAGAAGGGATTTTGGGGGCATTCAAAATATTTTGTATGATTCTCTAATTGTAATACTTGACATTATGCATTAGGCAAAAGCTACAGAACTGTGAAACATAAGAATGAACCCTAATGTAAGTATGGACTTATGTTAATAATAATATATCAACATTGGTTCATCAATTGCAACAGCATGCAACAACATGTACCATATCAAGGCAATATGTTAATAATAGGACACACTGAGGGCAAGGGGAAAGGGAGTATATGAGAAGGAACACAGTACATTCCATTCTATTTTGCTATATACTTAAATCTGCTCTAAAACAGAAAGAATGTTCGTTTAAAAATATCAGAATTAAAAAAATATTAAATGTGTAATTTATGCTCCTTTAGTTGAATGGTGAACTGGTAACTGTTTCTTTATCTATAACCATTAGCACCCCCTATGATATTTTAGGAAAATTGTCCTAGGAAGATTAAGTGTTTAATCTCCTGAAAAGCAGTATATCCTAACAAAAGTAAAAGTCCAGAATTTAAGGTTTTTGGAAGTGACTCCTCTAGTAGATGGGTTGCATTAATGATGCCAGATAATGGCTTCCATATATCCACATCCTTTGCTCTCTAACTCAGTAGCACCTCTCCCTGATTCTGAGTTCTGCCCTGTGACTTGCTGTGGCCAATGAGACAGAGTAATTGTAACACAAGCAAAGATTTGAAAGGGGGCTTGCTTATTTCTGTCACTGCAAAAAGCTTCAAGTCTGGCTAGTCTACTGGTTCATCAGGGATCACATGGCAGGGAGACAAGCAAACCTGAGTCTAGTTGGGTTCCATTCTAATGCAAACAGTCCTCAGTGAACTTCCCAGCTGACAGCAGACGTGAGAGCAAAGCAAACAGATTGGCTAAGCCTGGCCCATCTTAATAGAATCCACCTGGCCAATCCACAGACTGATGAGAAAAAGTAAACACTTCTTGTTGTAAGCCACTGTGATTTTAGTGTTGTTTGTTACGCAGTGTTATTGTGTCAGAAAATCTATTCAACTCCTGTTGAAAGATATTGTTTCTATATTTTACTAGAGTCAAATCACAGATTAAGACTTTAGAAAATTTCTAATAATTTACAGAATAGAGACTGCATAAAGGCAATTATTTTTAGATCAACTGTACATTTCAGGCTCAAGTGGAATATAGTACCTAAGCACCTGATGTAAATTAATAGTTTGTTTAGGGGGACAAATGGCCCAAATTAATCGCACAGGAAGAAAGAAGACAAAATAACAACTATTAATTAGTTAATCCTGACACAGGGAAATGTGGCAAATACATATCATAATTCTTTTTTTAAAGAAAGTTTACAAAAAGTACAAAAGAAAATTAAAAATAAAATATGACACTACATATACTATAGACTGAATTGCATTCCCCTCAGATTCATGTGGAAGCACGAATTCTCAACATGTCTACATCGGAGATTTCGCTTGTGAGGAGGTGATAAAGGTCTAACGAAGTCATATGGGCGAAGGCTTAATCTAACAGTGCTAGCGCCCTCGTAAGAGGAGGAAGAGACACCAGGGCGTGCTCTCTCCTCCATTTGAGGACACAGTGAGAAGCTGCCCAGCCATCTGCATTCAGAGAGCTCTAACCAAGAACCCAATTGGTTGACACCTTGATGTTGAACTTCCCAGCCTCCAGAACTGTGAGAAATAAATTTCTGTGGTTTAAGCCACCCACGCTGTGGTATTTTGTCATGGAAGCCTGAGCAGAATAATACAATATACAAATAAAAATATGAATTTAAATCCCGGGGAAGGGTCAGTTCTCAGATATTTACATTCACTTGTTTTTGGTTTGGCATGTTACAGTTTTGTCTTTACCTTTGTTTTTCTTTTGCATTGTAATCATTCTGCTGGTCTGACCCAGTGTCCTAAACAACTTTGGGTTCTTTTCTTTCCCTTAAGCCTATCTCAGATTTTCAAGAACAAAACCTCATGTTTTGTCCTGGGGCAACAACTCCTCACACCCGCTCTTTGGGTCCTTCTATCCGAGGCTGAAACAGAAACCTTTACTCCAAAACAGCAGGTCATATTAGAGCAAAGAAGACAGTGAGCACACTTCTATAGGCAAAGAGAAATAGGAATAAATGATACACACATAGATGGTCACCTGTCTGTGATGTAGTTTTTTTGTTTGTTTTGTTTTTCTTTTCTGAGAAAATTGATGTCTCCCTCAGCTTGATGAATGGTGATTTAGGGTATCGAATATCACAATTTTCTCTTCTGTTATTGGACATTGGGCTGATTTCTTAATTTGGGCCATCATGAATATACCTGCTGCAAACATTCTTGTACACAGAGGCTTCTTATAACAATTTTCATTTCTCTTGACTAAATACCTGTGAGTTAAATTGTCAAACATTCTTTCAAGTGGTTGTACTCTTTTGGTGGCTTTACATTCCTTTCTACATTTTAGGGTTATTTTAACCTTTGTATAAATGGTCAACTTTATTTGGCTTTAAATTTTCACTGGGTATAGAATTCTAGGTTGAGGTTATTTTTCTTTCAGATTTTAAAAATTCACTAAGTGAAGAACATTCTGAAGCTCCACTGATCATTCTTGTGTTACAGGGATGATGGCAGGTAGCAGGATTCTCACCATAAATTTCAAAGTCCCAGCAATAAGGCTAAATGATCCAACATATGGAGACATCTGAAAGGGTCTTTGCCCCGTAAATACCAGGAAAGACTGGTAATAACATCCTGTAATCCACTGTGTCAGTTAAGGCTCAAAACAAAAACAAACTTGATGGAAAATGAAAATGTTCATGGCCACACCATTCACACACCTTTCATGCTTGTGTTACTTTCTAATCTATATTTCATTAACTTAACTGGTATGCAGGGTATTAGGATATAAGCCTAATTCAGTTGAGCTTAACCTCAGTGTTGTGGGTCACATGAAAAGCAAAGAAGAGAAGAAACATGGTTATCAAATTGCAGCTTTCAATGACCCCAGGTCCAGTTCCAGGAGGAGGGGCTGTAAAAATCAACATTTAGCCTTTCAGTTTATATTACAATTTAGAGACTACAGCTCCCCAAGGAAATTAAGTTGGGCAATCAAGGAATGCTCAACCTTAAGAAGACCTTAGCAACTTTCTAAGAACACAAATAATTGAAGTAAAATCAAATAAAAACAAACCTACACTAGAGTCATGACACTATGATTTAGTTATTTGACATGCGTGAAAAATAAAATATTCAAAACTACTAATAACATTGAAAAAGATAGTATCAAAATAGATTTACACAGAATTAAATGAGTATATCATGAATAAATTTTTGTCAATAAACTTAACCACTTAGAAAAAAATTTACAAATAGAAAATTACAATTTACCAAAATTGATAGGACAAAATACAAATTAAATCTATAAAAACATAATAATAATACCACCACAAGAGATCTCTAAATCTAAATCCAGATGACTTGCTGGTGAATACCAGCGTATGTTTTCTAAAGAAATATTTTTGATTTTGCAACATCAACTCCAGAGAATGGAAAAAGTAGTTAAATAGCTTAACAGTTTTATCAGGTTAATATAATATTGATACAAAAATATAACAAAGATATTACAAGAGGGAGAATTTGGCCCAGATCTATTGAACACAGGTTCAAACTACTAAACAAAATGTTATGAAGTTAAATCTAACAGTATTAAATGAAGAATGTGTCACAGCTAATTAGGTGTTAGTCTAGAAATTCAGTTTGTTTAACATCAAAAAATCAGTCAAATTGACTTACTGACGGTAACTAAAAATTACGTAATGAAACTTATCTGATCAACTCAATAAGTGCAGAAAAATTTCATTTAGTAAAATTCAACATTCTTGTAGAGTTTTCTTATAAAATATTCTAATATAGGAACAACAGAAATATTCCTTATTCTGATAAAAATACATTTTAAAAACTTACAAAGAATTGGATTACTTACATTATATTTTTCCACTGATATTTGAAATGAAACTGAATGCCCATTATGATTTCGACTCAACATTGTATACAGACACATTAATACATAAATGTTACAAGGATTGGGGGGATTGAAACTATGATTATTCATAATGACATAACAGTTTAGAGAATATGGAAAACAAATCTATAAAATATTGTTAGAAATAATAAGTCAATTTGAAATGCCCTGGGTTCAAGATCATAAACAAAATAATAAAAATATACATTTGAAAATGAAATGTATAAAAACATACTCTTTAAAATACTTAAAAATAAATACAAAGAAGTAAAGGCAAGATCTCCTTACAAACAATTTTGGACATTATTGAGAAAAGTAAAAAGACCTTAGTAAGCAGAGGAAACCATATTCACAAATTCAAGCAGTCAATAATCTGAAGATGTATAATTTTCTCAAACATATTTATGGATCCAAAGAAATTCTGAGCAAATTTCCAGCACTATTTAGAGGAAAATAACAAATTGATTGTAAAGTGTACATGGAAATCCAACAGACCAAGAACAGACAAGGCAATCTTGGAAAGAACACAATGAGAATAGTTAATATACTGGCTATCATGAATTACTACTATATAAATATTTAGTGATAAAACTGTGAGGTATTGATGAAATAATGAACACACTGACCAATTAAATTGGGAGCCCAGATATGTACAAATTGGTTTATGAGAATGTTAATACTATAGAGCAGTAAGGGCAAGACAATTTTTTTCAATAAATTGAAATGAGTTAATTCAATCTATTTATTGTCTCTCTCTATATATGTCTTTTTTCTTGTTTTTTTTCAGTGAGGAAGATTGATCCTGAGCTAATATCTGTTACCAATCTTCCTCTTTTTGCTTGAGGAAGATTGTTGCTGAGCTGACATCTGTGCCAGCCTTCGTCTATTTTTTGTATGTGGGACACGCCACAGTGTGGCTTGATGATTGGTGTGCAGGTCCACACCCAGGATTTGAACCTGCGGAGTACGCCAACTTAACCGCTATGCCACTGGGCCAGCCCCTATACATTTCTTCATCTATCTATGAAATTAGACTTCCAGAAGCCATGCGCAAAATTCAGTATAAGCACATATTAGATTTAAGTGTGGAAAATACCACAGTGAAAACAATAGAAGATAAGATTAAAAAAAAATCTTCACAACTTTAGGCTTGGTAGAGATTTCTTACCAAGATGAAAAAAGTGCTAAACACAAAAGAAACAGATAAATTGAACAACACCAAAATTGCTAACCTTTGTTCATTAACTGACAAGGCAAAATATGATTGGAGATATTTGTTATACACACAATTTACAAAATGGTCTTATCCAGAATATGTAACAAATTCCTACAAATAAATTTTAAAAATAGATATTCCCAGTAAAAAAAAAAAAAGAGGCAAAATCTAGTTCAAGTTCACACCAAAGCAGTGATACAAGCGTTGACACAGTTTATAGAGGAAGTGATCCCAGAAATCCAGACAAAGGGAGAAGAATGGTCAAATAAGAAAAAACATAAAGCCAAAATAAGTGTATGTAATGGCAGTTGCACTGTTGTTGGCCATACCTCTATCCATCATTGGTTGAAGGCAGTACGCAGTACTTCAAGGGCGGTGTATATTATTTCTACAATTCAAATAGGCCCACCAAGCACTCCGCCTCTTAGTGCAGAGCCTGGAAGGTGAAATGACATGATCTCTATTGGAGGATATGTGCCAAATTAGGATATGTCCCAACCATTTGGATACCCAAAACTTTCATAAATATTTCAGGATCAAAATCTTCATAGTTTTCTATCTAATCTTCTGATATGGATGTATGGCATCGAGAGTATTTGCTGCTTTCTGTTTACCAGCTATGACTAGCGTAATGACATCAATAGGCACCAGAGTGAAGTTTATTGAAATATGGAGATGAGTGTCGTCCATGTGAACTATAGGATGGAGAAGAAGAGAATTAACATGGTGTAGATGCAAGAAAGTAGATGTGACCTTAACATATAATGCAAGTTGTTCTTGATCCTCTTTACAGCAGTGAATTAAAAGTAATACATTTGCCAGACTAATAAATAAATACCAAATGCTAAAGATTTTGTTGATTTTTTTTGGAAGAAAATATCAAGCTGATTATATGGAAGTAGTGAAAGGTACTGTAGACCATGTCTTCTGCCACAAACAGTTTTTGCAAAGGCCAAAATGAGGGATATAACAGGATTTGATGAGAACAACCATCCCTAAATTCTTTTAACCTTCACATGTCTAACCCTCATTGGTTAAAGGTTATCATCGGTAGAGTTAACCCCCTCTTCTGTTGACTACACTTGTCCACAGGACAAAGAAGCCCCAGTGTTGTTGAGGAAGCTCTAATACGGAAGATAAAAGAGACCCATGGGATGCACTTGAAGCATAACTTATCAGATTGTATTCTGAGATTACATGGAAATATTCCTGAAATTGTGGCTGAAATCAGTGCTACGCTGATGGATTGTGATGAACTACCCCCAAAAAGCTGTTGTAATCTCAACAAAGAATCACAAGAAATTTGCCTACAAATGAAAAAACAAAAACAAAAACAAAAAACAAACTGAGTGAACAAATCTATATTTGCAAAATATGTAAGAAATATTGATCATAAAGGCAACTACTCCTTAACCCATCTCAGCTGACACTGCAAGAACTTTTACTAAGTTCTTAATAGGAACTTAATAGTTCTTAATATTACTTAATAGGAATTAAATGATTTTTTTAATAAATAAGAATAAAGTAAAAGTAAATACACACTGAAATTTAAATGTTAAAAAAAGAGGAATATTTAAGGAAAGAAGAAAATCATAGAAATTGTTGAAATAGAGTATAAGGAATAAATTGAGAACAAATCTGGGAGCTACAGCTGCAAAAACAAACAAAATAACATTATGAGATAAACAACTCAATACTCTAAATATTTATCAAGGGGGCAAATTGCAGGTAGATTAGAGCAGGCAAAGAATCAAGACATGGACACAGAGACAGAAGAAATTGGTATTTATTATAAGAATATTATTGATTATATGCAAATAAACTGATAAAAGGACTAAATACATTAAAGCATATTGAGTAATTTTTGAAATGATCACCTATTATCATGTTTCATTTAAAGTTATTGAATACAAAAGAAGGTATTCTTTCTACATCAAGTCCAGCCTAACAAAAACCTCAGATTCGTTAAAGAGATGCATATAAAAGCAAAAGCAAATTACACTTAAGACATTTTTGCAAATTACATTTGTGTAAAAATTTAAAGTACAAGAAAATAAATTCATTTAATATGAATAAAATTTAACTAGTGCAGTTAACTGCTAGAAGAGTTAAAAAGTCTTCTCCATTTTGAAGTAAATGCATATCTTTTACTTTTGATCAAAGGAGAACAACCTCATGATTTTTTAGTGGATAATTACATTAAATTTCATTTGTATTTCCCAGTAAGAAAAAAATTAAAAAATAATAATAAAGAGAATAAAATGAGAAGGTATAGAAAAATAATTTCATTACATGTTCAAATGTATGAGGCAGATAGAGTGAAATGTGTGGACATGTACAAACACACTTTTTATCATGTACATTTTATATATTCTCATAATCTTTGCATTTTTCCTAAAAAGTTGATTTGCCTATAGATTCTTTATATATTTCAGGATATTTTATAAATTGAATATCAACAATTTAAATTACCCGTTAAGGGATGGGTTCTTTTTAGTTCATATTTACATGAGGTATTGAGTTTTTTTACCTCCAGATTATGTAAAAGATAATGATATTCACTCAATGGTGAGATCACATTAACTTGGTGTTTTGGACTGAATTGTGTCCTTCCAAAATTCATATATCGAAGTGCTAACCTCCAGTACCTCAGAATGTGACTGTGTTTGGAAATAGGGTCTTTACAGAGGTAATTAAGTTAAAATGAGGTCCTTAGGGGGGCCTAATCTAATACGGCTGGGGTCGTCATTATAACAAGAGATTAGGAAAGACCACATTAGGACACAGGGAGAAGCTGTCCATCTACAAGCCATGGAGACAGAGAGGGCTCAGAAGAAGTCAACCTTGCAGACCATTCATCTTGGACTTCCAGGACTGTGAAGAAATAAATTTCTGTTGTTTAACCCACCCAGTCTGTGGTACTTTTTTGTGGCAGCCCCAGCAAACTAATACACCTGGATTTTTATTGCCCTCAGGGTCAAAATAGCTTTTGTGCTCTATGTAATTCTCTGATTACCTATATTTCCTTATTTGTGTACATACACACCACACACACACGTGTGTGTATGTATATGTGTGTGTGTGTATGTGTATAAATAATTTCTGGGGATCTCCCTCATTCCTATCATAGCTTATCTTCGTGAAGTCCTCTGTGCTCTTGATAAGAATGTGTACCCCACTATTGTTGGGCGGCATGCTCTAGAGCTGCTAATTGGGTCAAATTGTTTGATCACTAAGAAAACACGGGCAGCACATTTACTCAAGTATTATTTGTTGTAGTAGGAAATTGGCAGCAGCCTGTGTGTTCATTGTTGGGAAAACAGATGGGTAAAATGTGGTATATTGAATGAACAGAAATCACCGAAGAACGTAAATCAGAAGTTAGGAGCAACAGATGAATGGTACTCTAGATGAATATTAAAAACATAATATTAAGTGAAACTGGATACATTAGAAATGTTATTCAATCATGTGTGGAATAGTGGATATGGAATATAGAGATAGAATGGAATGAAAAGACAACAAAAGCAAATAAGGGAGCTTGCATAAATTAATGATGATTTGTTGATATAAATTTAGGAGCATGAAAAATTCAACTCTGCTCATAAAATTCTTCACCCAAAAATTTCATACCATATCTAGCAAAGTCCAATTTCTATTTAATATATGTTGGTTATATAATCCTTCAAAGTGCAATCTAGTGCCTACATAAATGTGTAATGATATATATAGGGAATAATCTTCTAATTTGTGAGTTTTTTTCAGACACATTTAAATCAGTCTAATTGTTCAGTGAACATTATATTTATCTTTATTCACTTTACTTTCAATAAAGGCAGTCAGTTACAAAACAAATCTAATATGTAATGTGACAAGCTATACAAAAATTACAAATCTAAATACGTAATCAATAGTTAAATTATAGAAACTTTGGGTTAAAATACACTTTACCCTATTCTGTCTTGAATTATAAGAATAAACAGGATTGTTAGCAACACGAGTATAACTTGAATTGTTTTGAAATACAGTAAATTGGAGTAGGAAGATTTTCTTAACTGTATCTATTAAAAGTTGGAAAAAATAAATAAATTGATGATTTAGGTTCATTCAATATACCACATTTTACCCATCTGTTTTCCCAGCAAACCCTGAAGTTGCTTTAAGTTTTTATTTCCTGAATTTAGCTTTTAGTAGCATGGAATAAGTAATGCTTCATGTGAGCTGTAGTACTGATTAGTTAAAATATAAGAAGGTAGAAAGTGGAGAGGAGTGTGCACATACGCACACACACAAACATACATACACATGTACACGTGTGCGTACATGAGCCAGAAGACGCATCACCTTTCAAATTGGGTCAAACATGCAATCCTTTCTGAATATTCTATTATAGCAGCACATGCCAATTACTCAACATTCCAAGTAATTTTCTTTGGCCCTGTGTGAGAAAAATAAAAGCAGAAGCGGTATGATTAAAGCTCTAGTTGATATAAAATAATACCAAATTTAAAATGGTAAATGTCTGACTATATATTTAAATTACATCTTGTTATGACACCCTATCACTCACTCTAAAAAATGACTTTTGGACTCTAACATGTATTACAGATAAATGATGACAGTTGTTAGATAGATAGGTAGATTATAGATAGATAGATAGACAGATAGAATGAAAATAAGTAAACCAAACACTAAAAACCAACAAAGGAGGTTTACTTATTTCCAGAAACTGGAAGGAATTCTACTGCCTGATTAAGGGGAAATTAAAACTTGCATTTAAACTAAAGAAAGCTGGAGAGAGCATTAATTCCTTCAGTACGTACAAAGCTAATATTCCAGAGTTACACTTTCTTTCACCCATCAGTGAGCTGAGGGTCCTAGGGCAGCAATGAAAAATCTGACCATACCTAACCAAGAAATGGTTGAAGCTTTCACATTGGTAATAGGAATGCAAACTGTTCCAGACATTTCGGAAGACAAAAAATAAAGTTAGCATATAATTCCAATACTCCCCCAAAATCCCACTCCCAGGTATTTGCTTAAGTAAAGTGAAAACCATAAACTCACAAATTCTGTGCACCAAAATTTACAATCACTTTAATCATCATTGCCAAATATTGGAGGCAACCAATATGTGAATGCATAAACAAATGATGGTATACCCATATGGTGGAATACTAGATAGCCCTAAAAATGCAGAATGAATTTCTGGTACCAATAAAGAAATTGTTTAATCTCAAATGTAATAAGCTAGGTGCACAACTCAGACATCAAAGTTGATATGCATTCTATGATTCCATCTATACGATTCCTGTAAAGGCAAAACTACAGATACAGAAAACAGATCAAGTATTACCAGAAACTGTGGTTTAGGGAAGATTTTGACAGAGGTTCTGGGGAAATTTTGCGTACTGATCTAAATATTCTTTATCATGATTATAGTAGTTGTTACATGACTGTGTATGTTTATCGGAACTCATAAAACTGTATATGGAAGAGACTGAATTTTAATGAAAAATAAAATGTGGGGGAAAGGTTATGAAAACTGGGTATAAAAACATAATCAGTATTTTAATTAAAATAACTGCCACAGTATTAATACCTTATTGAGATTTAATTCATGTCATACCATTCATATGGGAACTATCACTATAGTCAATTTTAGAACTTTTTCAGCTTGAAAGGAAACCCCATATTCCCTAGCTACTATCTCCATATCCCCTTGTCATTCCCCTACTCCCAGCCTAGTGCAACCACTAATCTAATTTCCTTACATATAATTCCCTATTTTGGACTTTCATATGAGTGGAATCAGATCATATGAATTCCTTTGTTGCTAGTTTGTATCATTTAGTATATTTTCAAGGCTCATCCATGTTGTGACATTTATTAGTATTTCATTACTTTCATGATCAAATAATATTCCATTGTATGGAAATAACATTTTTATTTGTCCACTCATCCATCTATGGACATTTGGTTTGTTTCCACCTTTTGGATATTATAAATAATGCTGCTATAAACATTTGGGTGCAAGTTTTTGTGTGGACATATTTTTATTTTTCTTGGGTATATACTTGGGGGTGGAATCATTGGATATTATGATAATTCTATGTTTAATCATTTGAGGAACCTCCAGACTGTTTTCCAGCAGTGTCCAGGTCTTGATTTCTCCACATCTTCATCATCACTTATTATCTGGCTTTTTGATTTCAGCACTCTTAGTGGTTGAGAAGTGGTATCTCACAGTGATTTTTATTTGAATTTTTTTGAATACTAAACATATCAAGCACATTTTCATGTGTTTATTGGCCATTTATATATCTTTCTTGGAGAAATATCTATCCAGATTTGTTGCTGATTTTTAGTAAGATATTTGTCTTTTGATTACTCAGTTGCAAGGTATATATTTCTGTATCTCTCTCTCTCTCTCTCTCTCTCTATCAATCAATCTATCTACCATCTATCTGCTCTAGATACAATTCCCTTACTAGATATATGGTTTGCAAATACCTTCTCCAATTCTATTGGTTGTCATTTTCTTTTCTTTTTTCTTTTAATTAAGGTAACATTGTTTTATAACATTATATAAATTTTAGGGGTACACAATTATATTACAACTTCTGTAGACACTACATCATGCTTGTGTTCACCATCAAAGTGTAGTTGTCATTCATCACTGCAATGTTCCCCTGTCAGCCTCCTTCCACACACTTCCCCTCTGGTAACCATAATTCTGTTCTCTGTATCTATGTGGGGTTTTTTTCTTAATCTTCCACATATGAGTGAAACCATATGATATTTGTCTTTCTCTGTGTGGCTTATTTTGCTTAACATGCTATCCTCAAGATCCATCCACGTTGTTGCAAATGGCGAGATTTCATTATTTTTATAGTTGAGTAGTATTCTATTGCATATGTATACTAAACTTTCTCTATCCTTTCATCTTTCAGGGGGCACTTAGGTTGTTTCCATGTCTTGGCTATTGTAAATAATGCTGCAGTGAACACAGAGTTGCATGTATGTCTTCTAATTAGTGTTTTTGTTTTTTTCAGATAAACACTCAGAAGCGCTGGATTGTATGTTAGTTCTATTTTTAATTTTTTGAGGACACTCCATGCTCTGTTGCATAGTGGCTGCACCAATTTACATTCCCATCAGCAAGGTAGGTGTTCCCTTTTCTCTGCATCCTCTCCAACACCTGTTATTTCTGATCTTTTTAATAATAGCCATTTTGATTGGTGAGGAGTGATATCTCATTGTGGTTTTGATTGGCATTTCCCTAATAATTAGTGATATTGAACATATTTTCATGTGCCTGTTGACTATCTGTATATCTTCTTTGCAAAAATGTCTGTTCAGACCCTCTGCCCATTTTTTAATTAGGTTGTTTGTTGTGGGTTTTTTTTGTGTGTGTGTGTGCTCGAGGAAGATCAGCCCTGAGCTAACATCTGTGCCAATCTTCCTTGACTTTATATGTGGATCACCACCACAGAATGGCTGCTGTGTGGTGTAGGTCCACACCCAGGATCCAAACCTGGGCTGCTGAAGTGGAGTGCACCAAACTTAACCACTACACCATGGAGCCAGCCTCAGGCTGCTTGTTTTGTTGTTGTTGAGGTGTATGAATTCTTTGTATATTTTGGATATTAACCCCCTATTGGGTGTATGATTTGCAAATATATTTTCCCAATTGATAGGTTGTCTTTGTAGTTTAGTTCTTTCTTTCAGGTCTTTCGTCCATTTTGAGTTAATTTTTATGCATGGTGTGATGTAAGGGTTAAATTTTACTCTTTTGCATGTAGCTATGCAGTTGGCATACAGACCCTTGTTTAAAGGACTTTGTTTTCCCTCTTGAATTACCTTGGCATCCTTATTGAAGATCTTTGATCATAGATATAGAAGTTTATTTCTGGACTCTCAAATCAATTCTATTGATCTATATGTCTATCATTGGGCCAGTGCAACACTGGCTTGATTAGTATTGACTTATATTAGGTCTTCAAATCAAGCTGCATGAGTCCTAATTTTTTCTTTTTCAAGACTGTTGTGGCTGTTCTGTGTTCCTCAAAATTCCATGTGTGTTTTAGAATCAGCTTGACAATGTCTACAAAGAAATCAGCTGAAATACTGATAAAAATTGCATTCTATCTGTAGTTCAATTTAGGGAGTATTGCCATCCTAACATTTCTGTCTTCTGATTAATATGAGATGTTTTAACTTATTTAGATCTTATTTCACTTAATTCTAAAGCGCTTTTTTACTTTTCAGAATGCAAGTGTTACACTTCATTTGTTATATTTATTCCTAAGTATTTTATTCTTATTGCTCCTATTAAGAATAGAATTGTTTTCTTGTTGTATTTTCAGATTATTTATGTTAAGTGAATAGAAATACAACTGACTTTCATGTATTGATCTTACATTTGTAACTTTGATGAGCTCATTTAATGCTTGCAATAGTTTTTAGTGGCTGTCTTAGGAATTTCTATATGCAATATTGTCGTCTGTGGACAGAGATAGTTTTACTTCTTTCCCAGCTGGATGCCTTCATTTTTTCCTTTCCTAATTGTCCTAGTAAGAAATTCTGTTACAATGTTGAATAGAAGAGGCGAGAGCAGACATCCTTGTCTTTTTCCTATTAATATCTAATATCCTACTAATATTAGGAAAAAAGCATCCAATCTTTTAGCATTGACTATGACCTTAGCTGTTTCTGTTTGATGAATGTCTCTTATCAGGTTGAAGAAGTTTCCTTCTATCTCTAGTTTTTTTAGTGTTTTTATAGTGAAATAGTCTTGGCTTTTTTCAAATATCTGTGTCTATTGAGATGATTATGTCATTTTTCTTTTTTATTCTATTGATGTGATATAGTCCATTAATCGATTTTTGCCTACTAGTCCAACTTTGCATTCCTGTGATAAATCCCATTTGGTCATGGTGTATAAGTCTTTTTATATGTTACTGGATTTGCTGTGCTAGTATTTTGTTGAAGATTCATAAGACATATAAATCTGTGGTTATCTTGTGTTGTTTATTTGTGGTTTTGTATGAGAGTGATATTGGCCTCAGAAAATGAGTTGAAAAGGGATTTTTCTCTTCTATTTCTGGAAGATTTTATGAAGATCTGGTATCAATTATTCTTTAAGTGTTTAGTAAATTTAGCAGTGAAACCCTTAGAACCTGGAATTATCTGGTCTTTCAGGTTGTATATTTCTTCTTGAGTTTGTTTTTATAGCTTGCGTTTTTCTAGGAATTTATTTTCATCTGAGTTATATAATGTGTTGATGTAAAATTCTTCATAGTCTTCCTTTATAATCCTTTTATTTAAATTGGAAATAATATCCTCTTTTTAATTTCTGATTCTAGTAATTTGAGTGTTCTCTTTTTCTTCTCAGTCAATCTAGCTAAAGGTTTGCCCAATTTGTTGATTTTTTCGAAGAATCAGATTTTGGTTTCAGTGATTTTTTTCTAGTATCTTCTATCTATTTCATTAATTATCCACTCTAATCTTTATTACTTCTTTCCTTCTGTTTATTTTAGCTTATTTGCCTTTTTCTAGTATCTTAAGGCAGAATGTTAGATTACTGATTTGGGATCTTTTTTCATTTTTATTTCAAGCATTTACTTCTATAAATTTCCCTGAAAGCAGTGTTTTAGCATATCGCATAAGTGTTGGTGTGGTATGCCTTCATTGTGATTTATCTCAAATTTTTTCTCAAATCCCTTTTGATATATGATTTGACCCTTTGGGTATTTAGGGGTGTGCTGTTTAATATCTATATCTTTGTCCCTGAAACATCATGATTTATTGGCCTTTTGCAAAAATATCTGCAGATTAACATACCCTGATTGTTAACCCTGGCTTTGTTACCCGTCACAATAATTGCATTCCCTTTACCTCTACTACTTAATTCTGTCTTCTGGACTCACCTCAAAACACGCTAAATAACCATAGGGACATTTCACTTATCATGATTTTAGGAAAAGACACCGAAGAATTTATTCAAGACAGCAGTTTCTAATCAGAGAACATCAAATGAAACTCCAAAATTTTTGCATGCAAGTAACAAGGAAGAAGGATTAATGTTTGCATACATACTCTTCAGTATGTTTAAATGTTTGTTATTTCCCTGATTTTGAAGGCCTTTATATTCAGTCTTTATTTTGTCCTAATTATTTTCTGTGTTATATATATACACATGAGCGCAGTATGAGTGTGAGCTATCCATGGCTTCAGAAGTTTGAAAACTGTTGAGTAAAATTGAACAAAACAAGAGTGCACCTTTGAAAGAAAGATATCCTCCTCGCCCTTCTCCATCAACTACCAGCATTCTGGCTTCTGGTTCTACTATGGCAAGGATGATAATCCTTCATGACATTGAATCTCATGCAGAAACTATATTAATTTATTTTTATATCACTGTTGATTACTTTTATAAAATGTGTTTACATCATTTAATTGATATATGTTTCTACATGTGAAAATTGTTTGATTATCTTGAGTGAGATAAAATATTTCATATTCTCCCATTCAAATCTAAAAAAAATTTTTCTTCGCGCAAAGGCTGTCGGGAAAGAATCAATGTCATTAAGCCAGAGATAGTTGTATTTGAATTATGAGATAGCATATGTGTCTATACAAAATACAAAAGGAGCTTTTTATTGTTGCTTCAAATAAAGTTGAAATAAGACTATATTAGCTTTCAATAGGGCTTCCATAACAAATTTCAAGAGACTAAGTGGCTTAAACAACAGAAGTTTATTTTCTCACTGTTCTGGAGGCTAGAAGTCTGAGATCAGTATGTTGACGGGGTTGGTTTCTTCTGAGGCCTCTCCATCTTCTTGGCTAACAGAAAGTCATCTTCTCCCTGTGTCTTTATATAGTCTTCTCTCTGTATCTGTCCATGTCCACATTTTCTTTTCTTATAAGGACACCAGTTGTCATGGATTAGGGCCCACCCTAAAGAACTCATTTTAACGTAATTACTTCTTTAAGACCCCTTTCAAATATAGTCACATTCTGAGGTACTGGGAATTAATCCGGATTACAACATGCAAATTTTGAGGGGACACAATTAAGCATAATGCAGATTTATGTCTACCATTTGGTGAAAGATCTTTCATGCGTGGGGAATATGTTGTATGTTCAAGGAGAAAGGCAACAAAACATAAATCTTATTTGACATGGATAGTGATTCTAAGATCAATAGCCAGAAAGCTTCAGTGAGCAGGAGAAAGTCAAGTAATTTGAATTTTATTTTTGTCTTTTTGTGTGTGTGTGAGGAAGATTGGTCCTGATCTCTAACATCTGTTGCCAATCTTCCTCTTTTTGCTTGAGGAAGATTGTCTCTGAGACAACATCGGTGCCGATCTTCATCTTTTTTATGTGGGATGTTTCCAAAGTGTGGCTTGATGAATGGTGCTACGTCTGCACCCGGGATCCAAACTTGCGAATTCTGGGCTGCCAAAGCAGAGCAGTCGAACTTAACCACTATGCCACTGGGCCAGTCCTTGTTTTTGTGTTTTTCATGTTATAATTTCCTGTTATTTTTATTGTCAAGAATTTCTAAAAAATCAGTAGCCAACAAATTAAGGCCCACTACCTCTTGTTTTAAATGAGGTTTTATTGGAAAACAACCACACACATTTATTTGCACACTCTTTGTCTGTTTTGATACAATTACAGAGTTGTGTAATTGTGACAGAGATCTTATGGTCTGCAAAGCCTATTTATTATCTGGTCCATTAGAGAAAAAGTTTGCTGAACTCTTTATTACATCATTATTATTTCTGTCTTTATTCCTTTTATTACTTCCATGAGTTAAGATCCTAAAAAAAAAAAAAATCAACTGATTCCACATCTATTTTGCACTAGGATTTAGAAATAGCTGAAAAGTTGACATTAAATGTAATAGATATAATTATTAATTTCAGTAATAAAAGTTCGTCTTGCAGGATAATTTTTTAGGAACTTTCAAATTATGATGAGTCAAATAATCTAATATATTCCATTTAAAGAGTTTCTTTGAAACTTTAAATGTCTTCTAGATTTTTTGGTTTCTATCTTACTGTTGTGGAAAAAAAAGTAAAGAAATCAAATCAATTATTTTTACCACAATTTATTTTTTTAATTGATTTTATTGAGGTTATGGTAGTTCACAATCTTGTGAAATTTCAGTTGTACATTATTATTTGTCAGTCATCCTATAGGTGCACCACTTCACCCTTTGTGCTCACCTCCCCCCCGCCCCCAAATCCCCTGGTAACCAGTAATCTGTTCTCTTTGTCCATGTGTTTGTTTATCTTTCACATATGTGTGGACTCATAAAGAGTTTGTCTTTCTCTATCTGGCTTATTTTGCTTAACATAATACCCTCAAGGTCCATCCATGTTGTTGTGAATGGGATGATTTTATCCTTTTTTATGGATGAATAGTATTCCATTGTATATCTATCTATCTATCGATCTATCTATCTATACCACATCTTCTTTATCCAATCATCAGTTGATGGGCACTTGGGTTGCTTCCATGTCTTGGCTGTTATGAATAATGCTGCAATGAACATAGTGGTGCATGGATCTTTTTGAATTGCTGATTTCAAGTTCTTTGGGTAGATACCCAGTAGTGGGATGGTTGGGTCATATGATATTTCTATTTTTAATTTTTTGAGAAATCTCCATACTTTTTTCCATAGTGGCTGCACTAGTTTGTATTCCCACCAGCAGTGTATGAGGGTTCCTTTTTCTCCACAACCTCTCCAACATTTGTTACTTTTTGTTTTGGTTATTTTTGACATTCTAATGGGTGCAAGGTGATACCTTATTGTAGTTTTGAATTGCATTTCCTTGACAATCAGTGATTATGAACATCTTTTCATGTGCCTATTGACCATCCATGTATCTTCTTTGGAGAAATGTGTGTTCATATCCCCTGCCCATTTTTTGATCGGGTTGTTTGATTTTTTGGTGTTGAGTTGTGTGATTTCTTTATATATTATGGAGGTTACATGATTTGCAAATATTTTTTCCAAGTTGGCGGGTTGTATTTTTGTTTCGATCCTCTTTTCCCCTGCCTTGTAGAAGATCTTTAGTCTGATAAAGTCCCATTTGTTTATTCTTTCTATTGTTTCCCTTGTCTGAGAAGACATGATGTCTGAAAAGATCCTTTTAAGACTGATGTCAAAGAGTGTAGTGCCTATATTTTCTTCCAGAAGTCTTATGGTTTCAGGTCTTACCTTTAAGTCTTTGATCAACTTGAGTTTATTTTTGTGAATGGTGTAAAAGAATGGTCTATTTTCATTCTTTTACATGTGGCTGTCCAGTTTTCCCAACACCATTTGCTTAAGTGACTTTCCTTTCTCCATTCTATGTTCTCAGCTCCTTTATTGAAAATCAGCTCCCCATAGATGTGTGCTTTTGTTTCTGGGCTTTCAATTCTGTTCCATTGATCTAGGTGCCTGTTTTTATACCAGTACCATGCTGTTTTGATTATGATAGCTTTGCAGTATATTTTGAAGTCAGGGATTGTGATGCCTCCAGCTTTGTTCTCTTTTCTCAGGATTGCATTAGCAATTCAGGGTCTTTTCTTGCCCCATATGAATTTTAGGATCCTTTGTTATATTTCTGTGAAGAATGTCATTGGGATTCTGATTGGGATTGCATTGAATCTGTAGATTGCTTTAGGTAGTATGGACATTTTAACTGTGTTTCTTCTTCCAATCAGTGTGAATGGACTGTTTTTCCATCTCTTTATGTCGTCATCAATTTCTTTCAGGAAAGTCTTGTAGTTTTCTTTGTATAGGTCTTTCACTTCCTTGGTTAAATTTATTCCAAGATATTTTATTCTTTTTGTTGCAATTGTGAATGGGATTGTGTTCTCTAGTTCTCTTTCTGTTAGTTCGTTATTAGGGTATAGAACTGCTACTGATTTATGTAAGTTGATTTTGTTCCCTGTAAATTTGATGTAATTGTAGATTACTTCTAGTAGCTTTCCAGTGCATTTTTTAGGGTTTTCTATATATAAGATCATATCATCTGCAAATAGTAAGAGTTTCACTTCTTCACTGTCTATTTGGATTCCTTTTATTTCTTTTTCTTGCCTAATTGCTCTGGCGAAGACCTCCAGTACTATGCTGAATAAGAGCGGTGAGAATAGGCACCCTTGTCTTGTTCCTCTTCTCAAAAAGTACCACAGTTTATTTTTAACATAAAAATATGACACCTTAGTTTAAAGTCATGTACTCGGCATGCCAAATAAATTAATCTACTTTCTTATATGATCTTTACACTAGAGTTTGCAACAAAGTTTGTATGGATCTGTTTAGCTTGTTTAAACAAGTTTGATATATGTGCTTTGTCTTTGGCAGTCATAGGCATTAGTATAAGATCACATATATGAAGCATCAATATTATCTGAATATACTAGAAAGGCATTTTCTGGACTGTGTTTAGAGAGATGAGCCATGATCCATTCAACTTAATGTTTCATTTTGAAAGTGGAAAAAGGGCAGACACATATTGTTTCACGATAAGGGCTTACAACAAAACCACTAGCTAAAAGATTACATTCATTTTCAGTTCATGAATTGAATGAATTTAAGATAAGCTATTTAAATATGACGACGTAAGGAACTGCATATCAATGTTAGCCACTTTTTTTGCTTGTACTATGAAATTAACCTACCAACATCTGATCACCTTTTTGATGATACTTTTATTAAATATCCGTGAATTATACTGAATAAATACAGAATTTTGAATACTATCATATGCATCTTAATCTTCTAAGTTTCAACATGTCTACTTTGGAAACTACTTTAAAAATAGATGTAATGTGTTACGTGCATAGGAAAATTATTAGAAGAGAAAAGAGGTCATTAAAGGGTAATAGAATTTTTAAATATTTTATTCTATTATTTGCAGCTTTTTAAAATCAGAAATGATATAAGGTGAATACAATGAATATTAATTTTTCTACAAAGTATTTCCCTTTACTATACTTTTAAAAAAGTTTCCAATTTAAAGATTTTAACAGTGTTGTGTTCAATTCTCCTAAGAACATTTTCACTAAACTAATGCTAAATGAAAATGATAATTAAAAATATATTCAATTGTATAATTAAATATATCTTACACATTTTATATAAAATGATTGTAGTCTATTTAAAATATACATTGATGGATACAGCTGGCTTAAGGCACTAACATCATATATACTGATCTCAAAATCGGGTGCTATAGTCTTCACTAAGCACGGAAAACTTTTGGTAAAATTTAAATCAAACATAAATTATCTAATAAAATTCAATTATTTTATTCTGAATAATATCATGGATGAATTTTTTCTTTCAATACAGAAATAACTATGACAAAAAGACAGAAATATTCATGAGAAAAGTTTTTTTCTAGATTCTGAATTGTATCTTATTATAAAGTACAACATATTGCTCCAGCTTCTTAATTTAGGTAACAGATATGCATCATTTTTATTTTTGCCATTACTCAAGAAAACTAGAAAGGCATTTGGTAGGGTAGAATGCTATGAGACACAGAGGAAGTCGAATGTGGTTAAAAGGAACAGAATAAACAGTTGAAAAACTATCAAAATGCTGTATTGCTAAATTGATGGTAGGCATGTATATTCAAATTAAATTTCCATCATGATAAGAACCATTCAATAATTATTTTCCATTAAACAAAAAAGGAAATGTACTTTATTATACCTAGAGGAAATTTATTTTTCTATCTGACCTTGATTCCTATGCTAACCCGCTGATTGACTTGTGACTTGTGCTGATTGACAGGGCAGAAATGAAAAGGCTTTGCCATTAATAATTCTTTGCAGCTACTGAGTACCAAAACCTTCATTTTAAATTATGCCAGCATGCTTCACAATTTAATCATAGCCCAAGGAACGAGTACTATGGTTTTTAATCAAAGTTTTTTTGTGACTGAATAAATACAACCTTCTATAAGATTTCATTATGGACATATAACACATTTTAATAGTTTTGTTCAAAAAATGTCAAAATTATATTTTAGATTTTATGATTTTGTTTATTCATTTGTTTTTGGTCCGCTTTAAGCTGGTGCCCACCCAATATATACGTGGCTAACCACAGACACAAATTTAGATTTAAGTGTTTATTTTGGATGAGTGTATATTCACACTAAACTACCATCTTTAGTACTCTGTAAAAAACCTTACCTGAAACTATACATTTTCAGTAAGAAATGAATTGACTGTCTCGTGTTGGTATTTTTTGACCAAACCAACATAACATTAACCCAAATCACTCAAAAATATTAAGGTGTGGTGGCAAGTCTACAAATCTTTGCCTAAGGCACAATTTAGCTTCATGAAAGACTGAACATATAAAACATTTATATATTTTTTCAGTCTTTTGGTTTCAAGGAGAAATAAAGTTCAAAAACGTTGAACACTTTGTCTGGGACAATCTACAATTAAAAAAAAAGATATTACCAGAAACGTCTATATATTAAATGAGTGTTTATTTTATTACAAAAAATGGAAGAGACTAAAAGGATAGTGTTGAAAGTTCAAAGCAAGATTCCTTTTAATATTGCTTAACTTAATGGTCATAGTTTAGTAGAGTGAGGCACAGTTTTGGTGATTAGTTGGGGGTTTTTTTGTCAGTTATGCATAAGGAAAATTGCTGATTCTCAATGACAACTTATAACTCAGAATTTTTAATTCAACTCTATGTTCTACTTCACCTCCTCTCCCCCCTCAGAAAGCAAGTATTTTCTTTACTTTTCTATTGTTATGATTCTAAAGCTTCCTTTATACTAAAATTCAATTCTTGGTTTTGTTAAAATCATACATGTAAATGATGACGATGCATTCATCTATCACAAATAAGATGTTCTTAAAAACTTAATTTATCAAACTTTAAAACATATTTAAGAATATGGAAACAATAGCAATGAGCATCCACATACAAGCTATACTCAGGTCTGGTCCCTCAGTGCTTTATTGACTCAGTATGTTTTAAGGAAGATTCTTGGCAAACGTGGTTGATTAACCCAATTTAAAAAAACTCCATTCAGGCAGTGAGGAATCAGTGTCAACAATTCCTCAATTGTCTTGAGGTTCAAAGAATTTTCAAAAGAATAATGGACTTTTTAATAAGTAATTTTCAGAAAAGTAGTTAAAGAGAAAAATGTCATTTTGCAGGTAATAAAAGGAAAAAATAACCACAGTTCAAGTAGAACTTGAGCATTAAAAACAAAATGAAAAACAAAGATAATTTTCTTTTATAAGTGGGACAGTTTTCCTTGAACTGTCAATTGCACTCAGAGCTAAATTCATATGGGTATAAAGTAATTAATTACTGAAATGAAGAGAAGAGTCCCCGTAGAAATGCAAATTGAATATTCCAAACTTATTTTAATTTCAAAAAATGCTGAAAAGCTCAAACTACTTCTCGGATGTGTCACGTGGTTTGGATGAATCCAAAGGCTTGAATTTAGGTATGAAGCTTCTATTCAGTATGTATGTTTTTTATGCCTAGTATGCAGGTTTATAAAAGTAATGATCATTTAACTTCCAATGAATAATAATTCTGCTTTGTCTTATCTATATTTTATTATTTTTCTCTGATAACATTTAATTTTAACTTTCTCATACCTGACAGTCATCAATCAGATTACATTGGAATCAAATAATATTTCTGTGATATGAAGATGAAATTTGAAGCTTGGGTAGATTGTACATTTTTAGACCAGTGATCTCATTAAATATAATAGATTATTTAACCATTTAGATATAAAGGACTAGTGTTCAATGGAGTCATATCAATGTTATGACACTAATGCCAATCCTAAAGAAAATATATGTTTGGTTGACTTATGCCTGGCAAAGACAATATAGACATATTATAAGAAAGTAAAGCTCAGATAACTTAAAGATATTTTTCCCCCCAAAGTCACAAGTCCGGTAACAGAAGGAGAAAGAAATTGTCTTGAAGTCTTTAAGATCCTAAACTTAATCTTCAACCATTGTGCTTAAAACACTGGCTCTAGTAGCAGCTGTCAGAGCACTTTTAGCTGGCTGTGCCTGATTAAGTTGGCTTATGTCATTAAATTTTCCAGGATTTTCTTAGTTGACTTCACATCATGATTAAATTAAGTAATAAGTTGCACGATCAGCTTCATTTTTACTGTCTGTGTAACTTAGAAAACCATTGCAAATACACATTTAAATTTTAAATTGGCATAAGCAGGCATAACCTTCATAAGGCACCAACCTTGAAAACGTCTATCAGTTAGGAAGATGCCATAAAATTATCTACCAAAGCCTTTCTTTTTTTTTTTCTCCCCAAAGCCCTAGTACATAGTTGTATATCCTAATTATAAATCCTTCTAGTTCTTCTATGTGGGATGCAGCCACAGCATGGTTTCATGAGCAGTGTGTATGTCTGTGCCCAGGATCCGAACTGGTGAACCCTGGGCTGCCAAAGTGGAGTGCCAACTTAGCCACTATGCCACCAGGCTGGCCCCTCCGAAAGCATTTCTGTAGCATCATATGTTTAATAAACTCTCAGGCCTCTTTGTCCTCTTCCAGGGTGGCAGCATGGTCAAAAGAGCTGTTAGTTTCAGAGTTCTACTTGCTTATGACTCTCAAATCTCAAGCCTAGATTTTTCACTATATCTCCAGACACTTATTTGCAACTGTACACTTGATCGTTCTACCTTCACTCATGATTTTAACAAAATATTTATTGAGCTAATGTGAATTATTATATGGTTCTAGGAGTTGGAATACATCACTAAATAAAACAAAGTCTGTTTTAATGAAAAAATATCTAAGTACTGGGAGATATTTGGTGGTGATCTATGGAATGAAGAAAAAATAAAGCAGGGTAAGAAGGAAAGAAAAGTTCAATAGATGAGGAATGGACTTCCTGTAATGATGGACCATGAAGCTGTCACTAATAAGAATACAGTCAGCAAAGACCTGAAAGAAGTGAGGGAATCAGTCACGTAACTATTAGGAAAAGGACATTTCAAACAGAAGGATCAGTACATGCAAAGGCCCAGAGGTAGAGCATGTGATTAAAGCTGCAGCATACTTATCAAAAGGGAGAGAGAGAACAAGTGGAGCAAGGATTAGTATGGTGCAAGATCATGTAGTGGCTGATATGCTATTAAGAGAATGTTTACTTTTACTCTGAGTGATATGGTAAGTCATAGAATTTTGAGCAGAAGAGCAACATCATCTCAATGCCATTTTAAAAGGATAGTTCAGGTTATTGTGTAATTGAAACTGCTGATTTTTTTTTTTCTGTAGCATCTCTTCCAATAACCTTCCCTATCTCTGTAAATAGCAACTAATCTTTTAGTTGCTCAGTCAATAATGCTTGGACAATATTATCAAATATTAAGATGTGCACATAAAAAATAATTGAGTAAGACTAATATCATTACAGAGAAATACAAAAATTCATCAAATGGTAGAATGATCAAACAGAACAAGAACTTAGAATGAGAACCACTCCTTAAGAGAGATGCACATACTGAACACAATAATCAAATGATAAAACGTAGATCATGAAACTAAGTACATACACGTTGGTACTCTGCATAGGTATGTACATACTATATATGTATGTACTATGTATGTATTTATATATGTACATGTATATATATGCGCTATATACATAAATATGTGTATGTGTATACAATAAAGGGACTAAATAGCCAAATGGACTAAGTTAAAGAAAAAAGAATTTAAGAATCAATTCCATTTACACTAATAAATGCACAAAGGTGTTCACTGATGCATTCATGGGAATAGTCAAATGTTTGAAACTACTGACGATTCTTTTTCTTTTTTTTCATTTTTTTGGTGAAGAAGATTGGCGCTGAGCTAAAATCTGTTGTCAGTGTTCTTTTTGCTTGAGGACGATTGTCACTGAGTTAACATCTCTTCCGGTCTTCCTCTATTTTGTATGTGGGGTGCTCCCACAACATGGCTTGATGAGCAGTGTATGGGTCCCTGCACAGGATCCAAATCCATGAAGCCTGACTTGCTGAAGCAGAGCATGCAAACTTAACCACTATGCCACTGACTGGCCTCCAACTTAGGATTCTTTAAAGGACAGGCAGTAGTACATATAAATTAGGTCTGTGAATACTATGCATTCCAATCATAGGTAACTATTATGACTATATTGGTCTATCAATCAAGTTTACTGGAGAGGTGCCAACAAAATTAATGGCAGTTACTTGTGTAAAATGAAACAGGATTAGGAAAAAGAGCTAAAAGAAATCATTCACTACAGTTCTCCATTTACTACTTGTTTCATGAAAGAGAAGACAAAATGTTTTTTTTTTTTTTAAATTAGTAATTCCAAAATGAAGGACATGATTTGATGGTGACATTAATTCAAATTTACTTCTCAGCTCTTATCCCCAAACACAATTATGCATTTTCAGGGCATTTGAAGACTCACATCTTTTGTTTGGCAATACAATGTCATCTTTGTCTAATGAATGTAAATCTCTAGTTCTGTGGGGGAAAAATATCAAATCAATTATTTAAGTAGTTCTCTTCCTTGAGAGATTCTAGAAACTGGATGAACAAAAATAATTTTTCTTTCTCCCTGATTGTATTAGTTAGGGACTTTTTATCCTAATTAGTTATATTTAGCATATTGAAAAACTGTAAAAAATAGACCAAGAGGTGTAATAACTAAACACAATAAATACTTATTTGTCTCTCCCATAGAAAATGGCATTGTTAAGTTCACAGGAGGTATACCGTCTGCTGGTTTCTCAGCCAACTTCAGCATCTCTCTCTCAAGGTCATTCAGGTCATTGTTTTCCCAGTTCACAGGCCTACAACAGGCATGCATTTTTTTCCCACACATTCCACTGGTGTGAATTTATTCACATAGCCATGTCTAACTTTAGCTGTAGAATGCTTTCTATTACACAAAGAGAAGCAGGAAGGATTTGGGTAGATAGCATTCTTCACCACACTGAAAAACTGAAGTGAGAAAATGTAACCAATTGATGATTTCATTTACTCTATTTGTTTATGCTTACATAGTAAATGATATCTTTTTACAAAGATAATACTAGATAGGATTTTCAAGCATCCCTTAATCAGGCCAGTACAGTCATTCAAACTTTATTATCAATCAATTAAACCTCCTGTTTTTCATTACAAATAATATAGTTTCAGAACATCAATATCATATCTACTATTTTAATTTCTTTTAGGGTCAATTTAAGATCTCAGCTAATTTAAACATCTTTTACTCAGAATAGTATTTAATTTTAGGAACAATTTTAATATGCGACAAATCACCTTTATTTTGTCATTGTTGTATTTCATCATTTTACTTCAACCAATGTTTTCTAACTTTTGTGTTACTGATACAAAAGCCAACTCAGAGATCATAATTAAAAATTAAGTAAAACGATATATTTCAAAACAGAGAAATTGAAGCTTTGTTTGTACATTTCAAATATGTCCCAATTTAGTATAATTTTAAATAAAACATTTATAATTACTATGTTGTGTTCATACTTATAGCTCAATTTAAAGAGTTACTTGATCAAGGATATTTCATGCTGGTTCTTTCTTCATCTTCTTTCATTTTTAAGTACTGATAAAACAATCTAGAGAGCTAGAAAACTGTAATTGGTTTTTGTAAACCCTAGCCTGAAAGATACACTTTTTATGGCATATTTCACAGACACTCTTCTCATCTGTTTATCATTCCTTTGATTTTTTTCCAACTCATAAGAAATATGCTTGCACATTTGTATTCTGTTCATATCTAAATTCCAGTAAAGGTCAGCTTTCCCATAAAAAGGAGTATAAATAGTGCATAAAATGATGATCCAAGCTAGCACATCAAGAAAATAAAAGCATAAAAGTAAAGGTCATTTTCACAATTTTTGTCTTGAAGCTCTCTCAAAAATATACAGTGTGAAAATTTGTCAAAGTATTCAAAAGAGGAGTTTGCAAGTTGAGGTTCTTTTTCTTCTTTTTCTTTTCTTTTCTATGAACTTTCTAGAAATTAAAAAGAAATTGTACATAACTGAAGCCATTATCTTTATGTTAGTTTGGTTATTAGAGTCATTACTCCTGATATGTAATCAATTATCAGAATATTACTTATTTAGGTTGAAAATAATATCTCCTTCTTTGGAAACTGCATTTAGATTTGGTGACATTAACAATAGATAAAACATATCAGCATTTCTAAGTTGAATATAAAGAAAATGCTTATTTATTTAAATTATTGTTTAAGTGAAACATTCCTATAATCGTTCATATTTTGACTTTCATTCAGTGAGTTTAAAAGGAGAGCCCATACTTATACTGAGAAGATGCCATACTTCCTAAATTGAATTCATCTTATTCATCTATCTAGAATAATGGCTTTGAGTCTGGTCTAACTTGGCTTAATAACTGAGTAATGAGTGTGAGATTGAATGTTTGAAAGCCTTTAGGAAAAGTACCAGTGTGAAATGTGGAAGCACTATGAGCTAGCTTCAGTTTTACTTTATTTAGGACAATATGCTTATGACAAAGTCTGTGGAATCAAATAGAAGTAACTCATAGCAACAGAGAGACACAGATTCTGGGGCATTAGCTCTCTAGCTCACCAGAAGGAACAGGGCTCCACTGTGGAACAACGTCTGGCCCCCTCCTCCTTAATCCTCTCAGCTTCTGATGTTTTTTCCTACTCTAACAGTCTCTCCAACTTATTGCAGTTACTTATGTGTATGTGTGTCTGTGTGTCTGTCTGTAACAAAATTATTAACTCCTCCGTGTAGAGACCACAGCTCACCCATTGTTTCCTAATCTAATCGTACATAATATTGTACAACCTAGAACAAGTTTGTAATTAATTGAACCAATAAGCATTTTTTAAAATAAGTGCAATTAATGAGGGATTACTCAGTATCAGATAATAAAAGAATAAATAAATAAATAAACTTGGTTCCAAATGCCAAAAATTTTAAGTGTAATGGGAGGGAGAATACTTTTAGTATGCTCTATACACACAAAAAATGAAATAATAAGAAAGACGAAAAAGGAAGTTGTGATATGTTCCATTTTATTGTTGTGTATTAATGGATGTGTAGGATTTTAATAGGTAGAAGGTGTGACATGAACATGATAGGCAGAGAGGGAAGAACATAAGCAAGGGCAGGCTTGTCTGGATATTTCTGTATTGAGTTAATAAATGTCTACACTAACCCTGGGTAAGTGCCTGTCATGACAGTGGCATATTTATTTAGAGAAATATAATGGTTATTAGCAATACCTTGCTCAAATAGAACTAATCTATCATTTCACTCAGTAGAATATTCTACGTATTGATCATTTTTCTTTGACACTTTGCAACAAAAAAAACTTAGCATTTTTAAAAAATTTATAGTCATATATCACAATCACAACTTTGTCAGAAAAGGACAAGGTCTATATTTTACCTATATAGGCACACCACGGAGATATTGAGGGTTCCATTCCAGAACACTGCAATAAAGCAAATACCTCAATAAAGCAAGTCACACAAAGTTTTTGGTTTCCCAGTGCATATAAAAATTGCATTTGTGCTATACTGTAGTCTGTTAAGTGTGCAAGAGCATTATGTCTAAAAAACAAGGTACATACTTTAAAAATATTTTATTGCTAAAAAATACTAACCATCATCTGAGCCTTCAGGGAGTCATTATCTTTTTGCTGATGGAAGGTCTGGCCTCAATTTTTATGGCTGTTTGTTTACTGATCAGGGTGGTGGTTGCCTAAGGTTGGGATGGCTTTGGCAATTTCTTAAAATAAGACAACAATGAAGTTTACTGCAACAATTGACTCTTCCTTTTATGAATAATTTCTCTGTAGCATACAATGCTGTCTGATAGCATTTTACCCACAGTAGAACTTCTTTCAGAATGGGAGTCATCTCAAACAATGTCGCTGCTTTATTAAGTGTATGTAATATTCTAAATCTTTTGATATTTCAACAGTCTTCATGGCATCTTCACTAGGAGTAAATTCCATCTCAGTTACGTAGTTGTATATTTTAGCTGTAGGTCCTTCTGGTTGTGCTATGTGGGACGCTGCCTCAGTATGGCTTGATGAGCAATGCTAGGTCCACACCCAGGATCCGAACCTGTGAAAACTCGGACCTCCAAAGAGGAGCGCTTGAACTTAACCACCCCGTCATGGGGCCGGCCCCGGGCTCCACTTCTAATTCTAGTTCTCTTGCTATTTCTACCCCATCTGCACTTACTTCCCTTGCTGAAGTCTTGAACCCCTTAAAGTCATCCACGATGGCTGGAATCAACTTCTCCCAAACTCCCATTAATATTGATATTTTTACCACTTCCCTTGAATCACAAATGTTCTTAAAATACCTAGAGTGGTGAATCCTTTACAGAAGGTTTTCAATTTCCTTTGTTCAGAGGAATCACTATCTATGGCAGCTACAGCCTTACAAAATGTATTTCTTCAATAATAAGACTTGAAAGTTGAAATTACTCCTGGATCCGTGGGCTGCAGACTGGATGTTGTGTTCACAGGAATGAAGACAACATTTCGCTCCTTGTACAGCTCCATCAGAGCTGTTGGGTGACCAGGTGCATTGTCAAAGAGCAATAATATTTTGAAAATATTTTTTTTTTCTGATCATAGGTCTCAATGCTGGAATTAAAATATTCAGTAAACCATGTTATAAACAGATGTGCTGTCATCTAGGCTTTGTTATTCCATTTATAGAGCAAAGGCAGAGTAGATTTAGCATAATCCTTAAGGTCTCTAGGAATTTTTGAATGGTAAATGAGCACTGGTTTCAACTTAAAGTTACCAGTTGCATTAGCCCCTAACAAGGGAGGCAGCCTGTCCTTTGAAGCTTTGAAACCAGGCATTGACTTCTCCTCTCTAGCTACGAAAGTCCTAGATGGCATCTTCTTCCAATATAAGGCTGTTTTGTCTACATTGAAAATCTGTTTTTTAGTGTAACCACATTCAATAATTATTGTAGCTAGACCTTCTGGAAAACTTGCGTAGCTTCTACATCAGCACTTGGGGCTTCACCTTGTACTTTCATGGTATGGAGATGGCTTCTTCCCTTAAACGTCATGAACCAAACTCTGCTAGCTTCTAACTTTGCTTCTGCAGCTTCCTCACCTCTCTCAGCCATCATAAAATTAAAGAGAGTTAGGGCCTTGATCTGAATTAGGCCTTGGCTCAAGAGAATGTTGTGGCTGGCTTTGATCTTTCATCCAGACCACTAAAAGCTTCTCCATGTCGGCAATAATACCATTTTGCCTTTTTATCATTCATGTGTTCACTGGAGTAACAATATCAATTTCCTTCAAGAACTTCTCCTTTGCATTCACAACGTGGCTAACTGTTTGGCACAAGAAGCCTAGCTTTTGGCCTATCTTGGCTTTGGACATGCCTTCCTCATTATATTCACAAAATGTAATACTATATGTCAATGAGAATGAATAATTTACAACTACATGCAAAAGTAAGGAATCTTAAACAAAAGTGCATATACACAGTTCCATTGACATAAAGCTACAAAAAATGCAAAATGCATCTATGCTGTTAGTAGTCATGATAGAAGTCAATCGTGGGTCCAGGTGTTAGTGACTATTAACAATGTTAGCACATTCCTTTTTTTTTAAAAAAACTATATTTTTAGAGAAGTTTTAGATATATAATAAAATTGAGAGGAAGTTAGAGTGATTTCCCATTTATCCCTGCCCCTGCACATGCATATCCTCCCTCATTATTAAGGTCACTCACCAGAATGGTACATTTTGTACCAAGGATGAACATACATTGACTCATCATAATCACTAAAAGTCCATAATTTACCTTAGGTTCACTCTTCATGTTGTATATTATATGGGTTTGGACAAATGTATAATGACATATAATGACATATCTCCACCATATAATATCCTAGAGTATTTTCACTGCCATAAAAATCCTCTGTCCTTTACCTATTCATCTTTCTCCTTCTCTCTGGTACCATTAATCTTTTTTATTGAATCCGTAGTCACATAATTAGAATCATACAGAATGTAGTCATTACAGATTGGCTTCTTTCACTTAGTAGTATGTATTTAAGTTTCCTCATGTCTTTTCATGACTTGATAGTTCATTTCTTTTTAGTGTTGAATAATATTTCATTGTCTGGACATACCACAGCTTATTTAGCCATTCACCTACCAATGGACATCTTGCTTGCTTCCAAGTTTTGGAAATTATGAATAATGTTGCTATAAACATCCATGTCTAGGTTTTCGTGTAGACATAAATTTTCATCTCCTTTGGGTAAATACCAAGGAGTTCGATTGCTAGACTGTATGGTAAGAGTATGATTAGTTTTGTAAGAAATAGTCAAAAATGTCTTCCAAAGTGGCTGTACTATTTTGCTCTCCTACCCGCGATGTATAGTTCTGGTTGCTACGCATCCTTATTAGCATTTAGTGTTGTCAGAGTTCTGGATTTTGGCTAATTTTAATGGGAGTGTAGTGGTATCTCATCCTTTTAATTTGCATTTCCCTGGTAATATAAGATATGGAGCTACTGTTCATATGATTACTTGCCATCTGTATATTCTCTTTGGTGACATATCTGTTAAAGGATTTGGCCCAATTTTTAACTGGGTTGTTTATTTTTTTCTTGCTGTGTTTTAGGCATAATTTGTATATTTAGGATAACAGTCCTTTATCAGATCTGTCTTTTGTAAATATTTTCTCCCAGTCTCTGGCTTATCTTCTCATTTTCTTGACACTGTGTTTTGAAGAGCAGAAATTTTTAATTTTGATGAAGTCCATCTTATCAATTTTTTTATGGATTGTATGGACTTTTCATGGATATTTTTCATGATTTGTATTTAAAAAGCCACCACCATATCCAAGGTCATCTAAGTTTTCTACTATGTTATCTTCTAAGAGTTTATAGTTTTGTATTCTGTGTTTAGGTCTGTGATTAATTTTGAGTTAATTTTTGTAAAAGAAGTGAGATTGGTGTCTAAAAGTCATTAAAAACTCAAAAAAATCTCATGTTTTTGCATGTTGATATCCAGTTGTTCCAGCACAATTTGCTGAAGAGACTATCTTTGCTCCATCGTATTGTCTTTGCTCCTTTGTCAAAGATCAGTTGACTATATTTGTGGGGGTCTCTTTCTGGGCTCTCTTTCTGTCCCAGGGATCTATTTGTTTATTCTTTCACCAATACTACACTGTATTTATTACTGCAGCTTTATAGTAGCTCTTGACATTGGGTAGCATCAGTCCTCCAACTTACTCTCTTTCAATATTATTTTGACTATTCTAGGCCTTTTGCCTCTATATACACTTTAGGATCAGTTTGTTGATACCAATAAAATGACTCAATGAGATTTTGATTGGGATTGCATTGAAATTTGTAGAAAAAGTTGGGAAGAACCGACATCTTGACAATATTGAGTATTCCTATTTGTGTGCATGAAATATCTATCCATTTATTTAGTTCTCTTCTGATTTTGTTCATTAGAGTTTTGTAGTTTTCCTCATATAGATCTTGTATATAGTTTATTAGATTTATACCCAAGTATTTAATTTTGCGGGGTGTTAATGTACATGGTAAATGTTTTTAATTTTAAATTCCACATATTCATTGTTGGACTATAGAAAAGCAAATGACTTTTGTATATTCACCTGGTATTCCTCCAAGTTCGTTATCACTTATTAGTTCTAGGATCTTTTTTGTTGATTCTTCTGGATTTTCTACATAGATGATCATGTTATCTGTGAACAAAGAAAATTTTCTGTCCTTCTTACTCGATCTGCATACTTTTTATTTCCTTTTCTTGTCTTTATTGCATTAGTTAGGACTTCCCGTATGCTGTTGAAAAGGAGTGCTAAGAGGGGATATCCTTGATTTGTACCTGATCTTATTGGGAAAGCTTCGAGTTTCTCACCAGTAAGCATGATGTCAGCTGTAGGTTTTCTGTAACTAGTCTTTATCAAATTGAGAAATTCCCCTTTATCACTAGTTTACTGAGAATTTTTATCATTAATAGATGTTGAATATTGTCAAATGCTTCTTCTGCATCTATTAACATAACCATGTGATTTTTCTTTTTTAGTCTGTTAATGACATGAAATACATCAATTGATTTTCAAAATTGAACCACTCTGGTATTCTTGGGACAAATCTAAGTTGGTCATGGTGTATTCTTTTATACTTTTTTGGATTTGATTTGCTAATTTTTTCTTGAAGATTTTTGCATTTATGTTCATGAGAGGTATTGGTCTGTAGTTTTCTTTTCTTGTTATGCCTTTTTCAGGTTTTGATATTAAGATGCTGTTGGGTTTACTGAACCAGTTAGGAAGTATTCCCTCTGCTTCATCCTCTGAAAGAGATTGTAGACAATTGGTATTATTTCTTCCTTAAATGTTTGCTACAATTCACCAGTGAAACCACTCACCTGGTGCTTTCTGTTTTAGAAGGTTATTAATTATTGCTCCAATTTTTAATAGATATATACCTATTCAGATCGTCTATTTCTTCCTGTGTGAATTTAGATTGTGTCTTTCAAGGAATCGATCCATTTCATCTAGGTTATCAAATTTGTGGGTAGGGAGTTGTTCATAATATTTCTTTATTTTCCTTTTAATATCCATGGACACAGTAATGATGTCCCCTTTTTCATTTTGCATATAAGTAATTTGTATTCTTTTTCTTTTTTTTTCTTAAGTAGCCTGTCTAGGTGCCTATGATTTTATTGATCTTTTCAGAAAACTAGAAAAATTGATTTTTCTCTATTGATTTCCTGTTTTCAATGTAATTGACTTCTGCCGTAATTCTTATTACTTTCATATTCTGCTACTTTGGATTTAATTTGCTCTTCTATTTCTACTTTCAACAGATTATTGATTTTAGATCTTTCTTATTAAGCATTTAATGAAAATAAATGCTTTCATAAAGAAAGTAAATTTCTATGCACTGCTTTCACTGCATTTCACAAATTTTGATAGTTTTCATTTTCACTGAGTTGAAAATATTTCTTTTTATTTGTCTCGAGATCTTTTCTTTTATCCACGTATTATTTAGAAATGAATTATTTAATCTCCAATTATTTGAAGATTTTCCAGTTTCCTTTCTGTTTTTGATTTCTAGTTTAATTCCATTGCAATCTCAGAGGAGACATTGTATGATTTCTATTCTTTTTTTTTTTTTTTTTTTGGTGAATACGACATATGAGCCTGAGAAAAATGTGTACCCTGCTGTTGTTGGATGAGGTAGCCTATAGATGGCAATTAGCTCCAGCTGATTGATGGTGCTGTTGAGTTCAACTATGTCCTTACTGATCTTCTGCCTGCTGGATCTCTCCATTTCTGAATGAGGGGTGTTGAAGTCCCCAATTAGAATAGTGGATTCATCTATTTCTCCTTGTTCTATCAGTTTTTGACTTGTGTAGTAGGCACTCTGTTTTAAGGTGCAAGAATTGTTATGTCTTCTTGAAGAATTGACCCCCTTATCATTAGGTAATGTCCTTTTTTATCCCTTTTTAACTTTCCTTACTTTGAACTCTGCTCTGTCTGAAATGAATATAGCTACCCCTGTTTTCTTTTTATTAGTGTTAGTATGGTATATCTTTTTCCATTAATTTATTTTTAATCTATTATGTGTCTTTATATTTAAAGTGGTTTTCTTGTAGACAACATACAGTTGGGCTGTGCTTTTTGGCCCATTCTGACAATCTCTGTCTTTTCATTGGTACAAGGATATTCTAAGTGATTATTCATATTATTGGATTAATATCTACCATATTTGTTACTTTTCCTATTTGTTGCTTTGCTCTTTGTTCCTATTTTTGTGTTCAACATGTTTTTAGTTTTTTTGTGATTTTAACTGAGCATTTTATATACTTCCATTTTTCTTTATTTCTGAGCTTATCAGTTATATTTCTTTGTTTTACTTTCACTTTTTTGGTGATTGCCCTAGAGTTTGCAATGTACATTTACAGCTATTCCACATCCACTTCCAGATAACACTGCACCAATTTATGGGTAGGGTAATTTCCTTATAATAACAAAATACTGCTAATTCTTTCTCTCATCCCCTGTATCATAGTTGTCATTCATTTCACTTATATGTAAGCATATATAAGCATAAATTTGTACATAATATACATAAGACATAATATACACTTATAAAAATATCCAAAAGCATACACCGTCAAATACATTTTTGCTATTAATATTTCGACAAATTATCTGTTAGATCAATTAAGAACAGTGAAAGTTTTTATTTTACATTCACTTATTCTTTCTTCAATGCTTTCCTTACTTTATGTAGATCCAAGTTTGTGACCGACATGATTTTCCTTCTTTCTAAAGAACTTCTTTTAACATATCTTGCAAGGCACGTCTACTGGAAACAGATTCCTACAATTTTTGTTTGAGAAAGTTTTTAATACTTCTTCATTTTTGAAGGATAATTTTACAAGGTACAGAATTTTAGGTTGATAGTGTTTTTCTCCCAACATTTTAGATATGCCTCTCTACTTTCTTCTTGCTTTCAAGGTTTCCAAGGAGAAGTCAGACGTAATTTTTATCTTTGTTCCTTTATAAGTATGATATTTTTTTTTCCGCTGGCTTCTTCAGGATTTTTTATTTTCTGCAATCTTAAAATGTTATATTGGGGTTCAGTTTTTTTGGCATTTATCCTGCTTGATGTTTTCACATTTCTTGGATCTGTGGTTTGGTGTCTGACATTAATTTGGAGAAATTCTCAGTCATTATTTTTTCAAAATATTTATTCTGTTCCTTTCTTTCTTTCTTCCCCCTCTTATATTCCCCTTACATTTATTATCTATGTTACCCCTTTTTTAGTTGTCCCACTGTTCTTGGATACTCTGTTTTGCTTTGTTTTTTTTTTTTTTTCAGTCTTTGTTCTCTTTCCTTTTTTTTTTTTTTTAAGGAAGATTAGCCCTGAGCTAACTGCTGCCAATCCTCCTCTTTTTGCTGTGGAAGACTGGCCCTGAGCTAACATTTGTGCCCATCTTCCTCTACTTTATATGCAGGACCCCTTCCACAGCATGGCATGCTAGGCAGTACCATGTCCGCACCCGGGATCTGAACCAGCCAACCTCAGGCTGCCAAAGTGGAATGTGAGAACTTAACTGCTGTGCCACCGGGCCAGCCCCCTTTTTGTTTTTTGAGGATTCTGTTGATAAATCCTTTAACTTAGAGATTTATTCCTCAGCTGTGTCCAATCTACTAATAAGCCTATCAAAAGCATTCCTTATTAGTTACTGTGTTTTTATCTGTAACATTTCTTTTTTATTCTTTCTTAGGATTTCCATTTCTCTGCTCTCATTACTCATGTTTTCTTGCATGTTGTCTGTCCATTAAAGCCCTTAACATATTAAACATGGTTTTAAATTCCTAGCTTGATAATTCCAACAATCTTGCCATGTCTAGTTCTAATGCTTGATTTGTCTCTTCAAATTGTGTTTTTTGCCTTTTGGTATACTTCATAATTTTTTCTCAATAGCTAGACATGATGTACCAGGTAAAAGGAACAGCTGTAAATAGGCCTTTAGTAATGTGGTCATGAGGTATAGCGGGAGAAGAAGTATTCTCTCGTCCAATATTGGGTCTGAGTCTTTTAGTGAGCTATACCTCTGGACTATGAGCATCACAACTGTTCTCAGCTTTCCTCCCTTCTAGGTAAGACAGGATAACTAGAGCTGGCTGGGTTTGGATATTCCCTTTCTCGGGTCATTGAGGCTCTGATAATACCCCAGCTGGTTATGATATGGTTAGTCAGTTGAAAAGATATATTTAATTAATTTTTTAAAAATACTGCTAATTAAGAAAGAAAAAAGTAGAATCAACAGCATTCCATACGTAAAAATAAAACAATAATTAACTTTAAGTATGAAATATAAAAACATAATATAAAATGAGTTATAATAAGATATAATAAGGGGCTACCCTGTGGCCGAGTGGTTAAGTTTGTGCACTCGGCTTCAGTGGCCCAGGGTTTCAGCGGTTTGGATCCTGGGCACGGATATGGCACTGCTCATCAGGCCATGTTGAGGCGGCATCCCACATAGCACAACCAGAAGGATCTACAACTAGAATATACAACTATGTACTGGGGGGCTTTGGGGAGAAGAATGAACAAAAAAAGATTGGCAACAGACGTTAGCTCAGGTGCCAATCTTTAAAAAAAAAGAAGATATAAGATTCTGACCAAAATAAAATACACTTTTGAGAGCATTACAACAAACAAAAGCAATAGTAAAATGTTTTACACGATAAAATAGAATATGAGCAATATTTTTAAACTTTCTGATTAGGAGGAAATAGTAGATATGTTTACACACATATATTCATATAAAATTCATATAAAAGATTAATGTCTATGTTCATGAGAAACCCTAAAAATGCAATAGGAGCAGATAGCCTATTTTTAAAAATAGTCTCCAAATGATAGGAGCTTAGAAATTGTTAATTCACAGAGGAATAAAAATTTCTTAGTTAAAAAGTTAAATGTTATTTTCCATTTAATGGGCTAATATACTGAAAACATACAGTATAGACCAATTTGTAGGTAAAAGGTTATTTTCAAAATTTATAATTGAGCTGTAAATTGCTAAAAATATTATTTTGTATGTGTGTGTGAGGAAGATTGTCGCTGAGCTAACATCTGTGCCAGTCTTCCTCTATTTTATGTGGGATGTGCGGCTTGATGAGTGGTGGTAGGTCCATGGTTGGGGTGCGAACTTGTGAACTCTGGGCCCCTGATGTGGAGCGCATGAACTTAACCAATATACCACGGGGTCAGCCCCCTAAAAATCTTTTTAAAGGGTAAATTAGTAGTTCCTTTTCTGCTTTCTAAAAATTTAGAAATTACTTTACCAAAAATTACAAAGTAATTCTTTGTCATCCAAATATCACTTTTATTTATGAAAAATCAATCAGCTTTGAAAAGATACACATGAACAAGTGTTGACATTCCTACTTGTGGATGTAAAGGAAGTTAAGTAGGATATTTTAGCAATTTCTTTCATAAATTACTGCATCTTTAAATTTTGTATAGTGGTACTACATTCATTATCTTGATGTTTAACGAAATAGCATAAAATAGAAATAAAAATGCAATGAAAAGGAAGTCCATTTGTAATAAATGGCAGTGTCTACTTATGAAATGAATGAAAACACTCTGAATGGTTTCCAAGGGTTAATAATTAAATCAATCCATACAGGGAACTCTCATCTTATAAAAATAACACCAAATTAATCAGTTATTGTGCTATCACAAAAATTGCAAAAGGAAAATAAAATATGGATAAATTCTTTTCAATCAGATACTCCACAGTGACAAAATGTCCTATTTACTGTACATGATTGAGTGTCTTTTATGAATTCTTGATGAACAGCAACTGATAGTAGTTAACAAAACTTCAACCCCTTGGAAGTATTAAATGGCCTTGGAATGCAGGGTTTACATGGATTCTTAGTGGACTATATCAATCTTGACTTTGTTTTTGCTTCTAAATTGTTTTTCCTTGAAGTTTTAGCATTTATTTCAAGCCTAAACCTTGAGAAGCAACTGTATAAGTCCTGCTATTTGCTGTAAACCAGAAGTGTCTTCTTTATAATATTATACAAAATTAGAAGTCTTAGCTTAGCGTAGTAAATTTTCTCGAAATAATATGCGTAGTTTGAACATCTTTTGAAATAACAGCAAAAAGCAGACAAATATCCCTAAAGGATTAGGTAGACTAATTCATGACACAGTCATCATGTCCTTTGTGAAAATGCTTTCATGAGGAGATACAGCTGGATGGAATTTGAACACAGAGGAAGTTGATTACTTATATTATTTTGATTTTCTAAACAGATGTTTTCTTTGTGGTAAATTGCATTTTAATAATACAGAGAGAAGTGAAAAGTGTAATATTTCTATATAAGTCTCTATTATTTACCAGAAGATTCTGCCAAAATCACTCTCATCGCTTCAAAATAAGTGGTTTTACCCTGAAATTCACTCATTGTACAAATATTTTCATAGTTACTAAACATCATTATCAAGCTACATAACTGCCTATATTATACATTTAAATCAGTCATTAATTCATCAGCTATTCGTGATTAACATCAAGTAGTCTGTGGATAGTCATAAATCATAAGACATGTTAAAGTAGTTAGTGAAAATGAAATTAAAGAGATTGAGAAGTATCCTAATAAATAGTAATATGTGATTATTTTAAATATTCCGTACACTTCATTGCATTTTAGTTACTGTTCTAAAATAAATATATCTGGAAAAAGGCACTTCCGTTAATTTTCTTTATTATTAAACTTTTTGGAAGTCATAAATAAAACTAAGAATCTTTTTAATCCCAAATATGGGATTAATTTGGTTTAGAAATAGCACGTAACTGTTGCAAATATCTAGAAGATACAGACATGGAAATATAGGTCTATGTTTTCTGGGAAGCAAACAGAACTCTCTAAAAGCACACAGTTCAGTCCTGGGGCAAATAGAAATTTCAATTCTTCTTGGTACATTGGTTATATATCCAACCTCTTGGCTGAACTCTATTTTTATTTCTAAAAAGAATAAAAGTGCTCATAGTTTCTGTGGAGACAAATAATCGCAAATATAATGAGAGTTTTATGTGTTACTCTTTAATCATTATATAGGTATAATTTACTTTTTTTATTATAATGATCTCCTAGGACATCCAATACAATATGCAATAGATTTTCAAGGCTGGGTATTTTCATGATTTTTTCTGTTTTTAAGAGGAATATTGCTAACACTTATGATCATATGCTGCAGTCACTTGTATCCATACTTACCCTAGACCATGAAGCTATTTGACACAAAACATCACTAATTGAAGCTTTGCCTTTTCTAACTTTCATTTTGCATGTTCAACTATACAAAGTGTGACGACCCTTTGACTTCAAGAGATATTCCAGTTCATTGGCATTTCTCTATGTCCAATTCGTAACTCTATTTGTCTTCATTTTTTCTAATCTATCTTTTAGTGCTTCCTATCCATCACTTCAGTAATTCTTTTATCGATGCACACAATTCTTACCTTCTCCCTGTGTTTTTCTCAAATTCTCCCTGCAAAATTTTGAGTCTGGGTGATTCTCTACATTCATTCTTCACCTGTGCTTATATTCAAATAATTTAATATTGATGCAAAAAGTCAAACCAAAATGTTGGTGTTTTCTACTAGAAACACAGAATAGGCATCATTCCTACTATCTTTATCTGGTTAGGCCATTTGTTTTCATTTTCTATGGTAACTTTTTAAATGCTCTTTCTTTTTTTTTCTTTTCTTTTCTTCTTCTTTTTTTTTTTTTTGAGGAAGATTGGCTCTGAGCTAACACCTGCTGCCAATCCTCCTTTTTTTGCTGAGAGACTGGCCCTGAGCTAACATCCATGTCCATCTTCTTCTACTTTATATGCGGGACACCTGCCACAGCATGGCTTGGCAAGCAGTGCATAGGTCCGCACCCGGGATCCGAACCAGCGAACCCCAGGATGCAGAATCAGAACATGTGAACTTAACCACTGTGCCATCAGGCCAGTCCCAAATGCTCTTTATTTTTATACGCTTTCTGGTATCTTAGATCGCCACTCTTATGCACCATATATGACCTCATAAGAAAAATAGAAGCCCTCAGAAAGAAACTTGCAAAACTTCTTGTTTCCAATCATACAAATCCCACTACATTTGCACTCATTTTACTCTTTTCACTCCTATTATAGAGAGAGTTGACCTCTACCAGCAATTTAGATTCCATTCCTTTTTCCTCTTCAGGAAGTTTTCATTACTGGTGCCCAATATCCTTGACCAGGAATTGTATTAGTCTTCCTATTTTCTGTGAATTGTAGCATGGCTTTTTTTCCCTCAATTTTTAATCTTTTTGTTTTTTATTTTTGTATGTCTCATTGTTTTGACAAGATATCTGGTGCAATATTGAATAAAAGCACACTGCAAAAGAGCATCTTATTTATCTTTCTGCACTAAATGGGAATAGTCAAAATATTCATCAAGAAGATATGGCAGTTATAAACATGTATGCACCTAACAGCAGGGACCTAAAATATATAAAGCAAACTTGAACATAATTCAAGGGAGAAAACATTTTGTGATAAGAGTTGAAGACTTCAATAATTGACTTTCAGTAATTAACAGAACAAGATGATAGAAAAGCAATAAGGAAATGGAGGACTTGAATAATACCGTAAACCAATTGTATCTGACAGATGTACACAGAACAGTCCACCCAACAAGAGCAGAGTACACATTTTTCTCCAGCACACATGGCACATTCTTCAGGATAGAGCATATATCAGGCCAAAAAACAAGTGTTAACAAATTTCAAAACACGAATTTGGATGGCTACTATCGAAAAAGTAAGCAAAAACAAAGACGAAAACAACAAGTATTGTCAAAGATATAGAGAAATTGGAACACGTGTGCACTACTGGTGAAAATGTAACTAGTTCAGCCACTGTGGAAAATGGTATGGCACTCTCTCAAAAAAATAAATATAGAATTACCAAATGATCCAGCAATTCTACTTCTAGGAGTATACCCCAAAGAAAGCAGGGACTCAAATAGATATTTGTACACCAATGTTCATAGCAGCATTATTCACAATAGCCAAAAGGTGGAAATAACCCAGGTATCCATCAACAAATTAATAAATAACCAAAATGTGATATATGCATACTATAGAATATTATTCAGACTTATAAAAGGAGGAAATTCTTATACACGCTACAACACAGATGAACTTTGAAAATATTATGCAAAATGAAATAAGCCAGACTAATAAGGGCAGCTAGTACATATTTCAACTTATATGAGGTACCTAGAATAGTCGAATTCTGAGACAGCAGAATACACGTTACTAGGGGCTGGGGAGGTAGTGTTTAATCATTACAGAGATTCAGTTTTGGATGATAAAAATGTTCTGGAGATGGATAGTGGTGACGGTCGCTCAACAACATGAATATATTTAAGGTCACAGAATTCTACATTCAGATGTTTAAAATCATTAATTTTATGTTATGCATATTTCACAACAAAAAGCAACAGAAAAAATAACATAAATTAGCTGTCATAATCATTTACGTTTATTGCCCTTAAGTCCAGGGTTAGCTGGGCTCTCCTTTTGATCTGAACTGGGTTTCATTAAGTTTATTCGTGCACCTGTGTTCACCTGTGGGTCAAATATGTGACTTTGCTTATGTGAGATGAGCCTTACATGTGTGGAGCTTGGCTGGATAACCAGGCTGATTTAGCTCTATTTTATGTTCTCTCTCATCTTCTAGCAGGTTCATCTGGGCTTTTGCTCATGATAGGGACAGGAGTCTTAAAGACAGGTTGGAAGTTTGCAAAGCTTCTTGAGGCCTAGATTCAAAACTACCATATCATTTCCACAATATTCTATTAGTCAAAGTAAATCACAAGGACAGCCCAGATTCAAGAGATGAGGGAATGGACTCCGCACTTTAAAGATAGGAGCTTCAAAATCACATTTCTAAGAGATAAATAGAAGAAATGGTGTAGAATCGCTACCCATCTACCACAATGATAAATCTTTCAGTATTTTGCTAATATACGACAGGATTTTTTAAATTATTATTTTTACTATTTTTTTTAAATTCACTTTTTTAAAGATTTTTGATTTTATTCCTTTTTCTCCCCAAAGCCCCCTGGTACATAGTTGTATATTCTTTGTTGTGGGTCCTTCTAGTTGTGGCATGCGGGACGCTGCCTCAGTGTGCTTTGATGAGCAGTGCCATGTCTGCACCCAGGATTCGAACCAACGAAACACTGGGCCGCCTGCAGCAGAGCGTGCGAACTTAACCACTCGGCCACGGGGCCAGCCCCCTAAAATTATTTTGATAAATAATATTGTCCTACATTTTTTCACTAGTCTTTTCTAGTTTCATTATCAGGAATTTAATAGTGTCATGATAAGCAGTTCAGGGGTCCTTTTATTTTTATGTTTTGTGGCTAGGGCTATTTGTTTATTTAGAAGTGGCAGTGGCATAAAATATCTACATTATTTTGAAGATTACACTTTTAATTTATCCTATTTCCTCTTAACTTTTTATTAGCATTTTATTTTGTGAGGTAATTTCCAAAATTTGCATTTCTATAGAGGTAGTTCATGTCACATAGTTATTTTTTCAAATATTTAGATTAAATTATGCATAGTATCACATTATATATTTTATCTAGTAGTTGTATCACTTTTCTAGCAGAGGAAAAATTGTATATGTAAATTTTCACAGGTATTGTTATTTTTGAATCGAGTCTTTCACATAGACATTTACATACTATAGATAAAGGTACTCTAAATAAACATTATATTATAGATAAACGTTATGTTAGAACTATATTTATCATAGAGCACATACTTTATATAATACATATCCTATATGAAGGGTATCATTTTCACATTTTCTATATGCACACATAAGTTACCATGTGAGTTCTCTATAATTAATACTCAAAATTCTAATACTATGCCTATTTTTAATTCATTCTATTTTTCTGTTCGTTTTACTAGACAATATTAAAGCAGACTTTGAGCAGTCTATTATGCTAAAGAATAAAGAGTTCAGAGAAAATGAATATATTATTTTGTTCATTTCCATGAAATTTTTTCACCTCAATTCTTCAAAACATAATAATGCTATTATAGAAAGCTATCCATCAGCTGTCAATTTACAACTTCAGATAGGCTACTCCACCCTTGGAATAACATTTGACAAGTACATAAATTACACAGCTGATATATAACCTATTCTTTATTATATTAGAGCATCTTGCCATCAATCTACTTTCTCATTATTTTAAAGGAAAAACAGGAATGTCAGTCATATCTAGAATATTTTATCTCAGACTATTTCCATCTATTTTTAAAAGAATTTTTTCCTACACTTTGGAAATGGCAATAAGCGACATAAGTTTGTGTCTCAATTTTGTGTATCCTACTCTCTAATCAAAACTTCCTGGTTTTCAGCTACTCTGCTCTCATAAATCAACTGCATCTGTCTCCCCATTAATGGCATTGCAATCCATTAATCCTACAAACTTTTAACCTTATCTTATATTGTATTATCTTCTCTTTTATTCTTATTCTGGTTAAATATATAGTAATTATTTTTAAGTCCGTATTCTCCCTCACCTCTTAATCTTGGAGACTCCTCTCTTCTCTTACCTGTCTACATCATTCCATTAAGTTTCCTGATTTTAAATATCATTTATATATCAGTTTTTTCCAACTTTGTATCTCCAAGACAGATTCGTTTTTCCTGAACACCATACTCACATATTCAACAGTTTGTTTGACATTTCATTTTGGATGATTAATAGACATGCAAAAACTCAACACATCCAAAACTGAATTTTTAATTTTCCATTCAAACTGGCTCTGCAAGCAACCATTCCCATCCCCATAAATGATAACTTCATCTTTCCAGTTACCTATGCCAAATGCCTTGGAGTCATTCACAACTCTTCTATTTTTCTCATAATCCATATACAACGCACTGAGAAATATTGTTGGTCTATCTTTACAACATATCCAGAATCAAACCACTTCTCACTGCCAGCACTATTACCGCTATGGGTCAAGATATCATCAACTCTTCTTGACTTATTTCAACAGCTTCTTAACAGGGCTAATCTAACCCTGTTATTATTCTCCTACAGTTTATTTTCAACAGAGAAATGAAAATGGTTCTATTCAAATTCAAGTCATTTAGGGTCCTATATGATCTTGCTCCAACCTCCCTTCCCCATTACTGTACATTTCTAGACTCTTCTCTTACTCCTTGCTCTTCCAGCTACATTGTTTTCCCTATTCCTTTGTCCCACCAAACACACTGTCACCTTAGGGCCTTTATACTTGCTGCTTTCTCTGCCTACAGTGATCTTTTAACAGATATGATGCTGGTAACATCTTTCTTTCTTTCAAGCCTTTGCTGAAGAATTGCATTACAATGAAGCCTCATCCTAATATTTCATTTAAAATTGCAAGTGCCAATTGTTCAACACCCCCTAAACTACTGGCCTTCCCAATGCTTCATTCCATGCTCTATTATTTTTTTTCATAGGATGTAGTAACTTCTAATTACTGCATAATTCACTTATTTTCTATGTCTATGATGTTTTGTCGGCCCTCCCCTTCTAAAATGTAAATATGATCAAGATAGTGATCTTTGGTGTTTTTTATTTGTTTGTTTTACTGATATATTTATACTAGTAACTTAGAACGATGTCTAAGACAAACTTAGAGCTCAACTAATATTTGTGTCAGGCGTCTGAGGAGGGGGAGCTGTCTACTTGGAACTGACATGTCAGGAATTGGTATGTCAGAATCGATATGTCAGAAGTTGGGGTCCCATGGAGTAGAGACACCACCCTCAGGAGGAGAGGGGATTTGTGACAAGGCTACATCATGGAATTTCTGGGCGGGGGGGAAGCTTGGCATTTGAATTAATTGTCACTTCAGGGTATAATGCTTTTTTTAAAAAATATAATTTTAATGCAATAACACAACATGAGATCTACTCTCTTAATTTTTAGTGCAGTATTGTTAACTACAGGCATAATGTTGTACAGCAGATCACTACAATTTATTTATCTTGCATAATTTAAACCTTATGCTCATTGATTAGCCATTTCATTCAACAGCGTGGATACGGAAACTATGGATTGGGAGAAAATATTTGCAAACTATATATTAGATAAGGTGTTAATTTCCAAAATGTATAAGGAACTCCTAAACCTCAACAGGAAAAAAAACCCAATAACCTAATTTAAAATTGGACTAAAGACTTGAATAGAGATTTGCACAAAGAAAATATACAAGTGGTATAGTGCTTTTGATGAGATAAAGTGGATAGGAACAGCACAAAATTCTATTCCCTCATAGCATTTAGTGTCTTCTATTAGGAGCAAGTAAGAGAGATCCAGCTGGCAAAGACAAACACAGTTTGTTAACAATCAGGCATAACATCAAGTTGTAGAGTATACAAGGATGAGTTTCAGATTTTTGGAGTTGAGAAATAGTACAATTTCTGAAAAGATTCAGATGACCAAAACCTCCAGCAATTCAAGCAATCAGAACAAAATATATACAACAAAACAGTTATGAGAAAAAGCACAGAGATATTAGTGAAAATTTACTTTTGTGTAAATAATGTATATAAGTATATATTTTACCACAATAAACATTTTTTAATCTTTAAAAATGTAAATCTGGTTACTGTATTCCAGAAGCTTAGCACTTAACACCATCTATCAATGCTGATTTTATATTCTACATTTAACTTATATTAAAATTCAATATAAAATTTCTGTTTTCAAATATTATTTTCTATGGTTTTGAACTACCAATGTATTTAAATGTTTTGTCATAAATATTTTAACATTATAATTGGTTTCAATATCTGGTAGACATCTTACTTCATTCTCTCTAAACTTTATTCAAAAGGGTTTAAAAATTGACATGTAAATGTTGATTAAAAATGATAAGAACTGAAAAAATATAGTATCCAGAATTGACAAGAAATGTGCATCCTCACATTACACTACAATTAGGTGTTTTTATTATTCATGTTTTTAATTAAATTAAACAATAAAATAATTTCAATAATTCCATTCTCTGAACCATATTTAGGAAAATCCCCCAAAACTTTATGTTAAACCATTCTCATTACAATTTTGTTGTTAAAAACTGGACTTCAATGAAAAGTCACACAGTTGGGGATTGGTAAATTACTCATGCTATGATGGTGATTCCATATATACAATATTATATTTCCATTATAGTTACTTAGAAATGTGTTGTCAACAAAGAAATACTTATTATAAATTACATGATATAAGTTACAAAAAAATATGTCTATGATATGATATCCCTTTGGAAGAATAAAAGAGTATATTATGTTGAACTGCATGACATAGCTCATACGCAAACAAAATCTGGTCAAATGGCTTGACTTTCTTATGGTTCAGCCTAATAGATAGCATGAGAGAAAGAGACAGAGAGAGAGTGATCTGATAAGCTATGAATGAGGGTTATCTTCAATCAATAAAAATCTGTCTAGTCTAGAGGCAGATTGCTTGGATTTAAATGCAGGCTTGCCGATTATTCAATCCTATGCCTGATTTTCCTCATTATCAAAATGTTCATGAGAACAATAGGAAACATTTCATAGAGTGGTGAAAATACATGCCAAGCCTTAGAACAGTGTTCTGTTCTATAATAAACTTGTCTCTCTATAAGCAGTAAAGTTTTATTTTATTTTATTTTTGCAGTGGGCATATATTATTCAGTAATAATATTATTCAATAATCATAAAGTGTTTTTAATCACATAAAATAAATATTTTAGCTGTATGGAGTCATTATGCAAAGGGAGCTATGTTAAAATTAAACAGCAAAACTTTTTAATGTCCTGAAGGAATGTGTGACTTGGATCAAAGAACAGGGAATGAGATGAGTAGGAGGCTATATATAGTATCATCGCCTAGTGTGAGCACAAACAAGGGCATAATATGGTTAAATAGCAAGACTCACATAGTGGATGTTACTCTATCAGGGTTTCTCAGTTTGGGCACTAATGTCATTCAAGACCAGAAAATTCCTTGTTGTGGGAGGCCACCCTGTTCATTGCAGGATATTTATCCACATCCCTGGACTCTAACCACTGGATGGCAGTACTCTCCACCACCCACAAGTTGTCACAACCAAAAACATTTCTAGACATTGCCAAATGTCCCCTGGAGGCTCAGCAAATCATCCCCCTCCCAGTTGAGAACCACTGTAGTAGACTGAAATGAATGTATCAATGTTTTCTGCAAGTGCGAATGACTCTGTAATTAGTCAGTGATATTTGAGCAACAACTCTGAGATTGAAAATTCTCAGAACTTATTTTTAGACATTCTGATCTAAGGAAATAGCATTCCAGTTTTCATTTTCACAAGACACAAAATGAGATCTGATGCAGAAGCCAGAGCAGAAGTCATTTCCAGTTTTTTCCTTACAGTCTTACAATGAGGGGGGCTAGTCTTGTACCTAAATATAATAGCTAGTATTTGGAGATTTTGTTTGCATAAGTTGTACTGTTAAATGCACAAGTAATTTATCTGGCAGTATTAGCAGATTATTATAAAGCACTGAATGAAAGAATATTTTCAAGTATTTTTATAAGTAAATATGAGAATTAAGATGGCCTCAATTATTACCTATACAGGCAAAATAGTTTAAAGTCAATCAAAGATTTAATAGCTAATGGCTGTATCCGCTACATGATGCATTTGCACTTTGGGGAGGAAAATCAATTCTGTACAATCTGCATCTACAGGAAAATAGAATAAATTGCTACTTTAAAAGATAACTTTGCACAATTTTCTACAGATTGTAATTTATTTTCCCTTGTCTTTTCCACCTAGTGTATGAGACTCATAGATTATGTGAACGTATGAGAATCATACCTTTGTAAATGAAGCAGATAAATTCTTTTAATCTTTCTATTCACAGCATGTAGTAAAATTCTAACATTTAATGACTGCTCAATAACAGATGTTGAATCAATTTGTTTTGTTGGAGAATGTAAACTTTGCCTGACTTAAGATTTTACTTTATGTTACCCAATTTTTCCCTCTTAAAGCATACTCTGAACTCAAAGTTATGCAGAAGAGTTCTCCTGGATTTCCTAATAAAGCAATTTAAAGGCTTTCTCTTTCATCCATTCTTCTTTTTCTCATGGGCTGCACCCTGGACATCCAGTTGCCTTGCATTGCCTCTCCTATTGATCTCATCATGCTCTTAGTCATTTCTGGATAGACTTCTCTTGCCATCAGACTGCTTTTTAACTTTTCCAATATTCTCATTATTCACCTTTACCTTCTTATATATTTTACAAAAATTTCAAACACATTCAACCAGTATTTTCTTTTTTGAGGGAGATTAGCCCTGGGCTAACATGTGCTGCCAATCCTCCTCTTTTTGCTGAGGAAGATTGGCCCTGAGCTAACCTCTGTGCGCATCTTCCTCTACTTTATATGTGGGCCACCTGCCACAGCACAGCTTGACAAGTGGTTCATAAGTCTGCACCTGGGATCTGAACCGGGGAACCCCGGGCCACCAAAGGGGAACATGCGAACATAACGGCTGCACCAATGGGCCAGCCCCTCAACCAGTATTTTCAACAGAGACAGTACACATGTATCTGCAATATTGTATAAATATGCAAACTGAGGATTGAGTTTTATCTGATGAATCATCAGAAGGCAATGTTTTTCTAATTTCCTTACAGCTGAATGTGTATTTATACCAGTCTATAATATACTTGTGGCTAATTGGAATATTCTCCCCAACTATGCACTCATTGTAATTGGAGGTATACTCATCCTGTATGGTTTGTTTTGACCAATGGATTGTGAGTCAGTGACAAAGGATCACTTCTGTGCAAACCTTAAGAGGTACCATGTATTTCAACTCACCCTTCTTGCTCTGACCCTCTACCATAACAGCAATGTGTCTGAAGCAGTGGCTTTTCCTTTATTTTGTATTATGGCAAGAGAAGATATGTTGAGCCAAATTAAGCCCAGCTCAGTTGAACCCAGGGGAGCCTAGCAGAGCTTAGAAGAGGCATAGGTGACAGAATAACTCATATGAAATGAGCTAGAAATAAGTATTTGGTGATGCAAGGATTGGAGCTTTGAGATTGCTTTTATACTGCATAACCTACTAAAAGTTAACTGAAATAATCCCAAATAGGTATTTTAGTCTTCTTAAATAGTCCAGAATTTTCCCTTTCTATTCAAGTAAATTATATCATGGTTATAAATTATAACTTAGAAAAAAAAATTTTTAAACCTATAAGCCATTATTGATTACTGTGTTGCTAATCACACATTTTATAATATTTACTATATATATTTTAAAACATATGTCTGATCTATATTAAGACATATGCTATGAAGAATGTGAGTATCTGGTTCTCCCAGTAACTAGGATAGATTCAATTCTCTGGGCTTAATCCATATATTTACTCCAGTGACAAATTCAGTAATTTAAGGGCCAGTGCTATGAAGACTGATTTCCAAGAAGAAGGCTATGCTAACTTGCTTTTAGTTTAAGTAAAATCATAACATTGACCGGGACAAAATAATTACTTAAATGTTTGATCATATTTCCAATAATATGGTTTCTTTCCACAACTTGTGTCAAATAAAACTCCATTTTACCTTCCATATGATTGAAGGATAGTTGACCGCACATTATAAATAGTAATATTCATGATGCAGATATCTACAGTGGTATTAAATAAGTCTGGTACTGATTTTTTTTAAATGACTGACCTTGCTTTTCTTATTTTTATAAGTTTAGACTTTCTTTTTTTTTTTGAGGAATATTAGCCCTGAGCTAACTGCTACCAATCCTCCTCTTTTTGCTGAGGAAGACTGGCACTAAGCTAACATCTGTGCCCATCTTCCTCTACTTTATACATGGGATACCTACCACAGCATGGCTTGCCAAGCGGTGCCATGTCCGCACCCGGGATCCAAACTGGCGAACCCCGGGCCACCGAAGCGGAACGTGTGCACTTAACTACTGTGCCACTGGGCTGGCCCCTAGACTTTTTTATTATTTTATACTATCAATGCATAGGATTTTGAATTTTTAAATGTCGATCACAGACCTATAGCTTTCTCAGGTTTGGGAAGGACATGTATAACCTGCCTAGTAACATTTTATTAGAGTAGCTGATACATATTTGTCTCTGAAGTATAATATTTTCTCTTCAATATTCAGTGTTGGGAGAAATTCACATATTTCTGACTGAAATCTAGCAGAGAAAAAGGGTATTTAGATTCCTGGAACAAAATTTTCTTGAGTAAAAAGAGTCTAGATTCATGATATAGTCTCATTCTGATATTCCGGATATCATGAAATGGTGATAAGTCTTGTCATACAAGAATCTTTGGCTAGAAGACTCTCTGAATTTAGCCTCACTAGTATCTGCTGGACATTAATATAGAAAGACTGATTACGAAGTCTAAACATATTTTGTACAACTTTAAACTTTTCAAATTTACTGAGATTGTATTTAAGGCCCAGAATGTAGTCTATCTTGGAAAATGCTTCATGTACAATTGAAAAGAATATTAATTTCGCTGTTGTTGGTTCAAGCATTCCATAAATGTTAATTAGCTCAAGCTGGCTCATGGTATCATTTAGGACTTCTATATATTTATTGATTACTATTTGTTCTATCACTTACTCAGACATGCTAAAGTATTTGCCTATATTTGTGATTTGTCTATTTTTCTTTGCAGTTCTAACAGTTTTACTTTGAAGCTCTGTTGTTAGGTGCATAAACTTTTCGGATTTCTATGATCTCGGATGATCATTATGACACAATCTTTATAGCTTGTAATATTCTTGCTCTTAAATATACTTCCTATGATATTAATATAGCCAATCCATTTTTCTTCTGATTATCATTAACAAACTATATCTTTTTCCATGTAAGCTTTATGTAGGCAGTATAGAGTTGGTTATTATGTTCTTAACCAATCTGAGAATCTCTTCCTTTTAATTTGGTAGAAACATCATTTATACTTGATGTGATTATTGATATGCTTGGGTATAAATCTACTATCTTGCTCTTTCATTTATATTTATCCAATCTGTTTTTGTATTCATCTTTTCTCTTTTTCTGCTCTGTTTTGGAGGAACTTGAGTGTATTTTATGGTTCCATTGTATTTTCCCTTGTTGGATTATTAACTATAATTATTTTGTGTTATCTTGTACCTTACAGTTTATAGAATCATCATTATTTTTTCTCAGTCTAATTTCAAGTAATATATACTATGTACGTATAAGAACCTTAAAACGGTACACGTGTATTTTTCTTCTCTCAGTCTTTGTGCTGTTTTTTCCCCATATTTAACCATATATCTGCAATATCATTGTTTTTATTTAAACAGTTCATTTTATTCTTAAAAAACAAAACAACAAAAAGCTTTATATTAATCTATGTGTTGAGCCTTTCCTATGCTCTTCATTCTTTTGTGTAGATCCAGGCTTCCATCAGGTATGGCACGTGCAATATTCCTTCTGAATCTAGAACTTCCTTTAATATTTCTTGTAGTTGAGATCCAGTAGTGATGAAAGCTTTTGATCTTTGTATGTTTGAAAAAGTATTTATTTCTCATTTATTTTGTGTTTGAAAGTCTTTTTGCTGGATAATGCACCAATTTTTTGACAGGTTTTGGCTTTTTTTTGTTTCTTTTTACCTCTGTACTTTTAACGTGGTGTTCATTGTCTTCTATCTTGCATTATCTTCAATGAGAAATCTGCTACTATGCATATCATTTTTCCTTTGTATCCGATATCTCTTTTTCTGTAGCCATTTTAGATATTTTCCTTTCATCACTGTTTTTAAGCAATACGATTATGAAATGCTTTCATGTAATTGTCCTTATGCTTCTTGTGCTTTGGGTTCAGTGAGCTTCTTAGCTATACAAGCTTATCGCTTTCATCAAATTTATAATATCTTCAGACATTATTTCTTCATTTACGTAGTTATTTTTTACATAAAAGCTACGTAAATTTTCCAGAACAGTAAGAATAAATGCAAGGATTTATCTAAATTCCTTTGGGTCAATTTCCCATTCTCCAGTGAGTCATCTTCATCAGCATTGTTAACTCAATTTGGGACAGTAAGCATCTGAATACCAGCCAATGTCTTATCTATGGTTTCCCACAGATGTGTGTCTATCTCCGGGAAAGTTTCTCAGGAGGGACAAAGTTGCATTATAGGAGTCAGTTTTCAGTGCAAGACACTCTAAGACTGTTTCATCTCCTGGTCCTATGGATCTGTGGTAGCATAATAGACTAAGGAAGGGATTGAATAAGAAGATGATCCAGCTATTGCCTTTCTTCCTTAACAAGCATTACGCTCCTTGCCTTTTTATCTCCCCAGTGGACCAACCAAGTTTCTAATGAAGCACCTAGTTTCTGTCCACAGTGATTATAAATTTTCTTCCTTTCACATTTAGTGTAGATCTGTATCTCCAAAACTATTGAATGAAAATGGAAAGGGGGAGGAAATTCTGCCTACTGAAGATTTATCTAGGACTACCTATTATGAAAAATTGGGTCTTAGGCAGCACACTAAATTTGCAAGGAAGTCCAATTGCCTGAAAGTCAAGTCTTTGAACCTTCTTCTCAGCACTCAGCCTGCAACTACCTCTCCATTTCCTCCTTATTAATAGATAATAAAGTACGCAATCATACTATTTAATCAATATGTTTATTGTCAATTTCCATAGATTTCCCTCAAATCACAATAATTGCTCCTCAAGGCACTTGTCCTTCCAATTTCCGAAAGTTGTATTTCTTTCAGCATCCCATCTTCCTATTCTCAGCACCATAATTGTCAGGAACTATGAAGGGTGTGTGATTTTACCCCACTTGCTAGCTTACAGTTTAGTCTGTCACAGTATGATGATGCTGGTGGGAAGACATAAGACTCCTGGGTCATGGACCAACACCAAGAAAAAATCTTTATTACTCACAGAAGTAGCATTGGCCAATGTATCAGCATTTTTACTGATTGCCCAAGTCCCAGTCCTGTAAGGGTTATATGGAGTAGGAAAAATGGCACCTGCGCACACAGTGGATTGCATTTCTGAATCTTAGGGAACTTGAATCTTTTAGAATGAGCAATAAATATACTTACTATATGCTCCTATATATAGGAAACCCTATATCTACCTCCAAAGTCTGTTCACCATAGAAGCTTCCTTGAAAAGAAAGTTCAGAAGAAAGGGCAATCAGCCCTCTACCTCAAAAGACATATAATAGTATGAGAAACCATGGAGAATCATCTCCCAGTATTAGTATGTCTTGAAATTTACTAATCTTTTCTTCTTTAATGTTCATCTGCTTTAATTTCACACAGTGTGCAACATGTCTTTTTTTATATCTTTCATATATCTACTAAATATGTTCCATTTTTAGCTTCCTAAATATGAGGAACAAAGTTATAATACTCTTTTAATGTCTCTTTCTACTAATCTTTTCATCTGTTATTAATAATCAGTTCGAATTCACTGATTTTTCTCCTCATTATGCATTTTATTTTCCTGCTTCTTTACATGCCTGCTAATTGTTATTGGATGCAGACACTGTCAAATTTAAATTTATTGTGTATTGATATTTTTACATTTCTAAAAATATTCTTGAGTTTTTTTCTGGGACTTGAATAGGCGAATCGGAAACAATTTGAACATTCTGTGTCTTGATTTCAAGATTTCTTAGTCAGGCCCAGAGCTTCATTTTATCTAGGGCTAAATTTCTGCACTACCTAGGGAAGGCACTTTTTAGTACTCTAACTGATGCTACCTGAATTATGGAGTTTTCCATTCTAGTTGTTGGCACTATTTACAGCCCTATGTGTATTCCGGGAACTGTTCCCTGTAATTATTTTAGTTGGTTCTTTCCCCTCACTTAGAGAGTTTCCTCCAATGCATGCACTGATTCCACTCTGAATGCATAAGGAGTATGCAGAATAACCCTCTGAAGATTTCTGATATCTGTGTATCTCTCTTCTCTCTGGTACTCTATCCTGTTTTCTTTAGCCCTCTTTGCTTCCAAAGACTTCCAGGCCATCCCAACACCCATTTCTGGGTTCTGCTGGCTTTTACTCCTGGCTCCGCATCTTGGAAAATTTCTCTAGTCAGTAAGCTGGGGCATTTCTAAAGCTCACTTCATTTGTTTCTGTTCATTCAGAATAGCTATCCTTCATTTCCTGATGTTCAATATGTTAAGCACTGTTTTTCATATATTTTTCCCATTTTTTCAGTTGTTTCTTGTGGGAGAGTAAATCTGATCCTTGTCACTCCAACTTTACCAGAAAGTGAAATTCTAATTTACCTTTGAGACTATAAACTTTCCTTTAATACTAGCATAAAGTGTTTCCATCTCCATCTAACCTTTTTTACACATCATAGTTAGAATTAATCTTTCCTACCTCTGGGCCATGTCATATTTTACATGTAGCTGGACAATTTCATCATAATACTTATTAACTTATACTATTCTATATTTTGTCTGTCTTCTCTCTCATCTCAGTTTTAAATGTGGTGTAGTGCAAGGACAGGTTTTTTTTATTGTCCACACAATTTATATATCGCAAATTATCAAAAAATTTTGTCAGATTGAATTAAGTGTAATCATTCATAATCAGTAGTTAAAAAGTATAGAAATCAAACTTATGACATGATAATATCCAAATAATGCAGAAAATATGGAGAATAAACTCAAGAAAAAAACAAATTTGGAGCTCCTTGGACAGATACACTTGAGTTTATGCCACATTTTTACCTATATCATATTTCTTAACTTTTTAAACTTTAATTTCCACAGTCCTCATTTTTAAAAGAGAGACTAAAATGCTTTATATTTTACAGACATTTTCGGTTGACTAATTAAGGTAACATATACAAAGGTCTTAGGCTAGTCTTTTCATAGAGTAAATTTTGAATATATTCAAGCTGTTATTAGTAGGATATTTTGGGTAGGAGCAGCAGGAAAAAAATAAGTAAAAATCGTTTAAAATTTAGAATTGCGTTTTTCTCATATCCTGTCAAACCCAGAGATCTGGGAGGTCCAGATTTGGTTATTTCAGCAACTCAGTTATGCCACCTAGGGCCAGGTTCTTTCTATATTTTCTCTGTCCCCTAGTAGCACATGGATTTCACACTCAAATTTGTCCATTTATGTTCAGAAAGGGACTGTCACAATTTCATTAATCATGTTCTCACGCAACCCCATAGAGTGGCAGGGGAAAGAGTGACTTTTCCTCATGTATCTGTTCTCTGCAATGGCAAAAAGCAAAACAAAACAAAAAAAACCACCTTTCTCGCGGAATCTCAGCAGACGTTAATTCATATGGTTTCAGTCAGAACTCCTTTGCATAGCTATCCCTAAACAAACACTGACCCCAAAATTGTAATTTTCTTGAAAGGTTCAAACTATAAAGACTCAACTCTGCTCTGATTTGCTTGGTTTAATGGAGGGAGAATAAAATCAAGTTTGAAGGTTGCAGATAGGCAGGCAAGTTGCTAGTCACATTTTTCTTTTTTTAATTAAAAGCTAAGTATAGTGCACAGAATAGCAAAAAGTGACAGAAACATATTGTTTCCTAACATTTTTCTAAATGTCAGTGCTTTTGATTATTTTTAACCTAGCATACTCATCATTAAAATGCTGTGAAGGGGGCTGGCCCCATGGTATAGTGGTTAAGTTTGGCGTGCTCCACTTTGGTGGCCTGGGTTCACAGGTTCGGATCCTGGGTGCAGACCTACACCACTTCTGAGCCATGCTGTGTCAGGCGTCCCACATACAAAATAGAAGAAGATTGGCACAGATGTTAGCTCAGGGTGAAACTTCCTCAGCAAAAAGTAAATAAAAATACCGTGAAAATTATGTAAGGTAAATATGTCTTATTGTAATGCTACATTTTTATTAAAATTTATGAAGAAGTTATGAATGGCACAATCTGAGACAATGAGGATAAAATGTGTTTTGATATGTGTATACTTCAGTAAATTAAAAACAATCGTGGTATACATACATCTTTAGTCTAAATACAAATGGATATTTTTTCTAAAATTCTTTAGAAATATAAATACAGCTTTTTAAAATCTTCTCACCTATCAAATGTCAGCAGTAATCCCAAACCTTTCATTAAAGTTGTTATAACGGTGAGAAAGAGCTTTTAGATACGGGAGTTTTCGCCTTGGATAACCCCCATGACTACTAATTAGTCTGGATTTTTTTCCGACATTGTTATTTAGTTTAAGGCAATCTGAACAAAGTGCCTGAAACAACTTTCTCCCAAAATCAATTCTGTAAGAATGAAATACACAAAATGCACTTCAAAATGAAAATTATAAACCAGCGCTTTCCTCCTGACTGCATTCAGCTGTAAAATATTAAATGGAATATTAAGAACAACAATTAAAGAGCTTGGCTTTTAAGCTGTCTGGTGGTGTGTAAGATTCAGTTCTTTATTGGCTATTAGAAAACTTACCAAAGATTACTTTCGTTATACTAAGTGAATATAGAGCCGCCTGGTCAGCAGTAGTGACGGGAAGTACTTAATGAGGACTAAGAGTTCTTACATTTTCCTTTTGGAAAAATTATGTTGCAGTTTTCCAGGCTGGAGTTTATTTAGTTTGAATCAAACAAAAAATCTTGGTGCTGTATTTAAAGTAAGTTTTTACAAATAAATTGTTCCTAACCCTGGAAATGTTTGAAAATTCATTTCTAATGTCTGCTCTAGGACAATCACATTAAAATGTCTATTTAATGAATAAGTCCCTAATATATAGTAACAAGAAATGAATCTGTAGATGACAAGTATAAGAAAAACACTGCTATTTTAAGACAAATGGAATCCATAAGAAATAGTAATTATTTTAAAAAAGCTCTATTTGTCTTCTTTCCATTAAAAAAGAATTTAGTATGTTTTTTTAATAGCATGTATGCCTTGAGTGGAAGTAAAATGATTGAAGGGTGAGGTCCTTCAGCAATTGGTTGCTTCGGTATATAAGGTGGGAAGGATAACAGAATACAAAGTGAGGAGAAAAAATTCCCCTTCTTAACACAGACTGCTGGCTGAATGTGCTGCAACACGAACACAAGATTTTATTTCAGTTTGTACCAGTCCTTTCTCTCGGTTAGTAATCTTAACTCTTCAGTAAAGAACATGGCACTCTGTGGTAACACAGCCTCTCTTCTCTCTTGTAGTAAAAGAGGTCTGGGATCAAGGTGATAAGGCTCTTTATCGAGTGTTTTAGCAGTCTAGGAAATGAGGGGTGGTATAATCGTGGCCCTCCAGGAGTGTTGTGGTGAAAGAGCATCTCCTCCATCAGCCCCGCTGGATGTACTTCACTAGATTCTTGTTTCAACGAGGCCAGACAACAGTAATTTACTATGTGGGTCATGGCAGAATCCTTCTTCTAAACACTACAAAGAATGACTCCTTTGTCAATATAAATACATCCAAACGCACTTCGTTTCCCTGTAGGCTGTATTACACACTTGAGAGCTATTGTGCCAAATTCTGTCACTCAGCATTATAAGACTTTTGCATTTTGCCTTTTCTTTTCACTTTATTATAGAACAGAATAAAATATAGACAAGTGAAAGGTAAAGCTTGTTTTCATTTTTATATGTATGTATATTTTACTTTGCAGATATTATCAGGAATGATCATCAGAATGGGCATGCTAATAAATGTATTTCAAAGGACAGGAATATAATACAAAAGAAATGTTATATTAATAATTCAGCTCATTCATATTTTTATTTTCTCACAAAATTTGTTTCTGTACATCTTTATTCTTTCTTCCTCAACCCAATAAATATGTATTTGTAAAATACAAAAGCTGGAAGAGGTAACTTCCCCTCCGGTAGTAAACTGATACAATACAATGAATAGTGATTTCAGAATTATCAGCTCAATATAGATATATCTCTCAATTGTTATTAGTGTAGTTATTCTAAAACACCTATCTCTAAAATTCTTTCATTTCAGAAGTTTTAGATTCAAGTAACATAAAGCAATTAGAATGAACACATTAAAAATGAGAATCTATATTATGATGAAAATTTTATTATATATGTTCTTACTCTTCTTACTCTCATCTCTTCATTCATAAAACAAAGAGAAAGAGCTAGAGTTTCTTCAAATATTAACTTATTTTATATGGCTTGTTTTTCCATACTATCTTCACTTTCACCGCCGCCCCTTCCTCCAAAGAGAACATGAGCAAGCACAGACTAACAGACAACCCAGAACGGATAATGGACTGCTCAGAAATGTTTGCTTTCAAATTGTGCATATTGTTCCATTTTGACTGCTCTGAGAAGAGGGGATTTGGGGTCAAAAAGGTTAGGTTTTGAAGTGTTTGTGTGCTGTATGTTTGAGAAGAAGGTTAACTCAGGCAAACTGCAAAAAAGCTTTCCTCAAAATTCTGTATAAATTAAAAAAAAATAAAAAGGCAACCTTATTCTCAACGGGTTATGATGCCCGGAGGCAAAAAACCTTAGACAAGGTGTTAAACAAAGGTCATTTGCTGTTTTAAGATTCAGAGATTTTGTACTTTTCTTGTTCTCTGAAACTTACACTAAATTTTAAAAGATTTAGTTTTAGCAAGTTTGTCTTATAAGTTTAAATTTTAAAATTTAGCTCCAATTTCAAAATATTCATTGATAATAAGCTTTATGATACAAATACACATTACATAGTTATTTCTCCACTGCTTGCAGTGTAAAGAGCAAAGTGTTATGCGTATGTGCTCACATTCTAACACTGACTATTACTAAATGCCTGGGCTTTGAAAATGATTTTTTTTTTAAAGATTTTATTTTTTTCCTTTTTCTCCCCAAAGCTCCCCAGTACATAGTTGTATATTCTTTGTTGTGGGTCCTTCTACTTGTGGCATGTGGGACGCTGCCTCAGCGTGGTCTGATGAGCAGTGCCATGTCCGCGCCCAGGATTCGAACCAATGAAACACTGGGCCGCCTGCAGTGGAGCGCGTGAACTTAACTACTCAGCCACGGGGTCAGCCCCTGAAAATGATTTTTAATAATAAAAATTATTATTCTTGAAACTTTTAACATGGTAAGTGCTTTGCTAAGTGATTTGAAAACATGCCTTATTTAAATTCATAACTGCTTCCTAAGATGAATGTTGTTATTCACAGTTAAAGTGCCAGAGGGTTAAGATTTTAGGATTGACCTTCAATCAATGTGAGGTGTGAGATGGTAAATGGATACTCACCCTTCCCAACACTTTGTGGAAAAATTCTAAGATATACTCAACACAGTAACTCAGAAGATAGTCATGAAGTGAGAGCTCTGTTATTAGCTGTGGGAACACTATAATTATGCAATATTAATTTTCCACTGTTTTCTCTCTTACTGCCCCCACTTCCTCGTGATTCTACCTTGAGCAACCTTCCATAGAAACTACTTGCAACATAATCTTTGACTTAGAGTCTGCTTTTAGTAAACTCAAACTAGAACATTGCTTCTAGAAGTGACTCTAGAAAGTTCAGTCATGGCATGGGATTCAGGAATTTCATCAGATAGCAAAAAAGGATTCCATCAGTGTTGCTAAGTGGTTATGATAACCCCTGGTGTGCTGCAGCATTATGATTACTAAGACTCTCATCAGAATGGGTCGTGATGTTATACAGGAGGAAGGGAAGACATCCTTTTATAATGTCTCTAGCATTCGAAAGCTATGAGGGCCGTGGTACGAGACACACTGACCAAAGAATCGTAGACAGACCCACAAATGATTCAGTGGTCTGCTACACCAGAAACAAATTTAGGGCCTAATGGTCTGATTCATACTAGGCATCCTCTATAAGGAAAAGGATAGTTGTTCGACCTTACCTCTCTCACCACTAAGAAGGAGGAAAAGCATTTAATAGGAATTTTGGATTTTGCAGACAGCACATAACTTGAGAACACTTTTCCAAACTTGTTAGCTGACAACTCAGAAGACTGCTAAATTTTAGTGGAACCCAAAGAAAAAGAAGGTTCAGCAGCAAGTAAAGGCTTTGGTGAAAGTGGTCCTGATCTTCGGGTGATATGACTTAGTGCACTAAATGGAGCTTAAAGTGAATATGGAAAGTCTATTTTTCGCAAGCCTTCATGTGAGACAATGCACAAAATGCTATGATATTGGAGAAAGGCTTAGATTTCTTCCGCAAAGAACTCAGCACCGTTTGGAAGCACTCCTGCTCTGGGAGTAAACTTTTGTAGAGACTGAGCACTCAATCACGGCAAATTAAATTATATGTGATCAGAACTGTCCACCATGATCTATCTATTGTCAGCTCCATTAGGCCATATAGAAAAATAGGCCCCATCTGAATATACTCTTCACTAATTGGCTCTTACTAGTTAGTACTCTTGTAATAACTGTAGTGAATAATTAAGAAAAGATCCTGAGAAGTATTTTGTTGAGTATTAGAGCAATATTGGATACAGACAATTTATCTAGTGGCTGTAACAGTGCCTAGCACATAAAGATCAATAAATTATTGACTCATGAATAAATATCACCATTCAAGTTTATCGTCAAATAAAAATAAAACAAGACAATGTCACCTAGGTTATTAGATTATTATTATTATTATTATTATTTTGGCAAGGAATATTGTCCCTGAGCTAACATCTGTGCCAGTTTTCCTCTATTTTGTATATGGGATACCGTCACAGCATGGCTTGATGAATAGTGTATAGGACCATGTCGGGGATCCTAACTTGCGAACCCAAGGCCGCTGAAGTGGAGTGTGTGGACTTGACCACTATGCCACTGGGCTGGCCTGCCAATATTATTTTTATAAATAAATATTGGTATTTTTTCTAAAGGAACAAGAGCACTTCAAATATTGCTAAAGATATTCTTAGCTTTTTTTAAATGCTAACATTTCAATATTCTTGCTTTCCTCACAGATCAAAACAATTTTGACATTTAACGGAACTTGCATTGCACTTATAGTTCCAAAATCTTTGATGTATATCATCTATAATTTAATCAGGTTATAGAATGTATTTCATTTATTGAAGACAAATTTATTTCAGCTGTGTTTAAGTTGCATCTTTTTCCTAATGTGAATTTCTGGGCTGCAGAATCTGAGACATGTGACATCTATCTAATTTGGACTGGGAATTGCCTGTTATATTTTATTTCATTTCCCATTATCCTTATACCTCTCAAGAAGATGTTTCATTTGCAGAGAAGTGTACCAGCATCCACTCTTGTAAATGTGGTTTATTATGTGAAAATAGACCTATCTTAAGTCTGATGCCAAATATCACACCACCAAATGTTGTATCCTTATATAGAAAATTAATTAGGGATTTAAAGGTCAGAATGGTTATGAAGGAAATTTTTTAAATAACCATTTTATATGGGAATAATTTTAGATGTAATCAATTTCCAAAGTTTGTATTTAGATTTCCTATACACTTCTCACCTAATTTCCTCTATTGTTAATATCTTACATTACCTTGGTACATTTTCAAATCTAAGAAACCAAGACTGGTATAGTACTATTAATTAAAACCCATCCTTTATTCAGACTACACTGGTTTTACTACTAATATATTTTTTCTGTTCCAGGATTCCATCTAGAATACCACATCACTTTTGGTTATCATGTCTCTGCAGGACAGGCTCCTCTTGGATGTGATACTTTCTCAGACTTTCCTTATTTTTGATACCTTGACAGTGTAGGGGCATGCTGGTCAAGTATTTTATATAATGTCCCCCATCTGGAGTTTGTGTGATGTTTTCTCCGTACAGAAAAGTGTTATGGTTTGTGGGAATCATACTACAGAGGTGCCATGCCCTTATTATCACAAAATATCAGGGGGCTGATGCTATCAACTTGACTTACCACTAGCAATGTTAATCTTGATAACCTAGACAAGGTAGTGCTTGCCAAGGTTTCCCCCTTTTCTACACTGTCTTCTTTAGAATCAAGCCACTAAATTAAGCCAGCACTCGAGTAGAAAAGGGGAATTAATTCCACGCCATAGAGTGACAGACTATCTACATACATTATTTGGAATTATTCCTTAAGGAAGATTTATCATTTCTTTCTTATCTCTTTCTTTAATAATTCATTTATATGAGTATGAACTCATGTGTATTTACTTTATACTATGGGTTATAATCCAATGCTACATTACTTAAGTTGTCTCATTATTTTTTTCTGTTTTACAATTGGAAACAAAACTCAGAAACTGTCATAGCCAAGAGAAGCCTAAAACTTAAGGTGTTGGCACTCTTTCTGTTTGAGAGAAATGTTACAGAACCCCATCTTTTTGTTTTTGGAGCATGTCTTTACTTTCTGGCTCTACAAAATGCTCCAGTTTGACGTTATATTTTACTTGCCCCAGCTCTAGAATTAGCCATCTCTAAGGATTCCTGGTTTTCCTTATTTGAGGATGGTATTTAGAAACCAAGATATGGGTGTTGGATGTGTTTGTTGCCACTAGAGTGTCACTGCTCTAAAACAGAGAAAGTCAGGAAATACATACATGCATATTAACATATGTAGTCATACAAATTAAAATTATCTCTATATCTATCCATTTGTACTAATATTAAACTAATTTGATGTCTCTGGCTCTAATCCTCCACCAAGCTGTTCATTCTAGGCTTCTCTCCCTGTGTATCACAACTGCCCTTTGCTACAAAAAGAATTCTAGCTCCCACCAGATGCTATCCACTTATTCCTTATATTCACTTATTCCTTCAACCCCAATACACATGTAAAGTAGTTTCAGAAATGTTAACCCATGCTACTAATGATAACCAACCTTACCCACTAGAACACATTGTTTATGTTCGGTTCCTTTTGTCTTTAGCCTTATAGATTTCAGTCACACATCATTTTCCAAAGTTAACTAGTTAGCTCTTTTTTCCCTCAACTCTTCAATGAGATCATACCAGAAATTTATAATACAGAGACATTGTTCATTCAAAGTCTAAATTCCATATTGGGATCCTCTAAGCTCCTAGTTGATTTTTCTTTTAATTTTGATGTACTAATTTCACTTTTATAATGTAAAGGTCTATGGGTTTTGGTAAATGTATTGAGTCACGTATGTTTCATTATATTACCATACAGAATAATGCCATCAAAACAAAGATTTATCCTGCCTGTCCCATTTGTATTCAACTACTCCCTCACCCCAATCCATAGTAATTATTTGTTTATTTCTTGTCCCTCTACATTTACCTTTTGCTAATGTCATATTGATGGGATAATGTAATACAGTCTTTTAGATCTGAGTTCTTTCACTTAGAAATATGCATTCAAGCTGCTTTCATGGTATTGCCTGAATCAATATATTGTTCCTTTTCATCCCTTTTCATCCCATTGTTTGGATGTCAGTTTGTCCATTCATTTACAGAAAGAGATCTTGGTTGCTTCCACTTTTTTTGTGGTTATAAATAAATAAAGTTTTTATAAACATAGACTTACAGGTTTTGGTGTGAAAATTAGCTTTCACTTAATTTGATTAACTATCTGGGAGCATGACTGCTACATCATGTAGCAAATCTATGTTTAACTTTATAATAAACTGCCGAAAGATCCTTCCAAAGTGACTATACAGTTTTTCATCCCAACTAGCAATGAATAACATTTGCCAGCATTTTATATTGTCAGTCTTTTTGGATTTGGGATCCATTCTAATAGTGTGCAAAGGTATGTCATTATTGTTTAATTTTACATCTCCCAAGTGACAAATGATGTTGAGAATCTTTCCACACGCATATTTGCCATCTATCTTGCATCTTCCATGAAATGTCTGTTAATATCACTTATCCATTTTTGTATTGCCTGATTTATTTTCTTACTGTTGACTTTTAGGTGTTCTTTATATATGCCGGATAAAAGTCCTTAATTATGTAATTTACAAATATTTTCTTCCCACCCATGGCTTGTATATTATTTGTCTTAAGACAATCCTAACAAAGTAAAATTTATTAGTTTTTTAATGGATTGTATTTTTGATGTTATATCTAAAAATTCATCATCAAACCCAAGGTCAAAGCAATTTCTCCTGGTTTTCTTTCTGTAAATTTTATAATTTTACAATTTACATTTAAGTCTATGATCTCTTATGAATTCACATTTTGTGTAAGTTGTGAGAGCCATGAAATTAGATTAGACTGGGCCTACTTTGTAGCAACCACAGGTGCCTCCCAGAATCTATCAGAGACCCGCTGGAAGAAGTCATTTTCAGCTTAGCTCCAAGATTACTTCAAAAGACAGTTTATTTTCAGTAACCGTATCCCCAGGATACAATTAATATTAATCTAACGTCTAACAAATCAAAGCACCACGAATGAGAACAGTAATAAAACATGATGCTTACTAGGATTAAATTTTTTAAATGCCAATTTGAAACTACGCCCAGAGAACAGGATTCACTAAAAAGCAAAGAGAAAAAACAAAAAGAAATACCTAGAAGATTAAAATAAGATCTACAAATGAAAAATAAAATAATCACATTTAAAAAAACGATTTTAATAACAAATTAAACTCAGCTAAAGAGAGAATTCAAAATGTAAATGTCAGATTGCAGTGTGGAAGAACAAAAATATAAAATATAAAATATCGAATAGGAGTTATAGAGGATAGGACAAGAGTCTAACAAATATTTAATTGGAAATCCATAATTCAAGACGCAAGTCAGAAGCAAAATATAGAGACAATGCCTCAAAATATTCCAGAATTGATAAAAGACACCAATTCATAATTCCAAGAAGTCCAGCAAATCCAAAGCAAAATAAATATAAATAAAGTCATTCTTACATACATCATGATAAAAGTGCAGAATATAACAGTTAGTAGGATAGGGAGTAAGTGGGTTTGGGGAGAGAAGATTGATTATTTTTTGTAAGAGGAAGAATTAAAGTGACTCTTGACTTTCTACAGCAACCATGTCAGCCAGGAATTAGGAAAATTTTCTTTCCAATGATCTGAAAGAAAAGAACTGCCTATCTAGAATTCCATGTTTTATGGATACTTTCAGAAATAGATAAAACCTGAAAGTCTAACAGAAAGTGAAACCAATCGACCAGAAAAGAATCAAATAGAAAACTTGTAAATGAGAAAACTGTAGTAAAAGAGTTCTATTTTAAAATAGTTCTATTGAGCATCAGTTTTGTCATAATAATAATAATAAATTAAAATAAGATCTTTGAAATTATGGTTGTAGAACAGAGGTTAAAATCCACATTCTTTCATAACCTATTAACCCCAGGTTATTTCCCTCTCTCTTAGTTTTAAGTTCTTGTGCATGGTTTTCCTTTCTTTCTTTATTTTCTGAACCATTGTCCTTTCCTTTAACAGTCATGTGAAAGGATAATCTATCCAAGGTCACATTTGCTCAGTTCCTTCAAAGACCTTTTCCTCTGTCTGGTAGTAGTCACTCAATTCCATGGTTTTACCCTTAATTTTGATTCATTAACTACACCTTCTCAGAGGTCTTGTGATATACTAACTGAAATGTGGCTCTCCTCTATGGTACCGTTTTCTATAGAACTCCTGACTCTTTACACAGGGAGACACAAATTTTCTATGTGTTGACTAACTCTCAATTCCCTTTATTTAAAGAATAATAATAGAACAGTGAATATACTACTTGAATGCTTGCTTAATATAGTCATCATATTTATTTTTAAAAAACATACACGAGAATTACTAACATAGCCTTATGCAATTAATTTGAGTGTAACATAAATTTTTAAAAACTCTAGTGTTGCATTAAATTTCTGCCATGTGTTCAAGTTTGGAGAGACTTAACATGACTCCTTCAGATGATGCCTCCCTTTGTGCATCCAGTTCCACAGATTTTTCTATATATCCTAGGCAGGATTTTCCTCTTTCTTTGCTAGTGATCTGTTCATCCAGGCCTCCTCTTTACTGACTTAAAAAAAACTGATAAAAAGGCAGATATGCCCACTTGCTGCTGTTGACACTTTGCTCTCTATCTCATTCTAATTTCCTGCCACCAACTCCCAAACTGATCTATATCTTGGCAATTCCCTGTGACAATCTGCTCACAGTACCATCCACTGTTTTAAAGATAAAGTCATTATTTTTACATTCAGAATAACAGCAACAAGTGACCTTTACACTTTACCTAAAACAATGACTGACGATTACTGATAAGTTTTCAGTCAAGACTACAGCAAACAAGCCTGATTCACATTATAAAAATAGTAAAATTAATTCAAAGGCTTGAAGATGCTCCTCTTCTCCCTTCCTGCCCCGCGCCAGAGATGCTTCAGCTCCGTGGCTAGATGCGCTGCTGTGTTGATGTCATCAACTAACGCAAAGAATAGGCATGTGCACATTCTTGTTTGATACGCCACCTGCACCAGGAATGCAGTAGTCCAGAAGATTATGAAACATATTTCAGCACTTCTGCCAGCCGTCTCACCCCACCCAAACAATAATCCTTCCCTCCCATTTCTGAGTGCCTGGGAGCAGTTGCCTTTTAGATCTGGAGGGAACATGAGTAGCTAAGATAAATTTGATTCTTCCTTTGGTTTATTTGGCTTCTTTTTAACTCTTGTCAGTATCCACTTAAACTGTCCCCTATTGTGCACTCTTTTCCTCTCCTCATCAAAGGTCTGATCCCAGGAGACAGAGAAGAGCAGGCTTTATTGTAGCTAATTTGAGAGGGTACATTCCTGAGAAACTGGTTACCAGTGCCACAGTAACTCTTGAAGATCTTTGTACTTAACAACATTTACAAAGCACTTTATTACGTGCAGGGCTCTGTACTAAATTCACTGTTTTCTCTTCTTCCTGAGAATATGTCCAACAGCTTGAGGTGCTTATGTAAGTATATCATTTAACCCCACTGAATCTTATTCATAACTCAGAGAAAACTATGTATTGGACCAATTAAAGACTATTTGATATTTAATACCAGACTGATTTCTTCTTTGTTTCCTTACTTACAGGACATATATATAAAACATACATATACACTAACAGTATACACACACATATCTGTATATTCTCACTATACTCAGTTATCAATGTCTTGAGCTTCAGTCCTAATTGACAAAGCCCACTTATCTCAAGCCATCAATTTGAAAAAGTATTGGTGCTCCATAGTGATACATAAATTTCAAGGTTTTATTCTCTTTGTATATAAAAAGAGAATAAAATTCAATTATGTTTTATGGAGTGGTTTATTTATTTGTTTTTCTTTGGTTTAAATAATTTAAAGGAAAATAAATGCCTTGGAATTGAAAGAAAAAGAAGAAAACTTTATTTATGAAGAAACAAAATATATCAGGCTTTAAAAACAAACTATCACATTTATTATTAGGTTTTAATTTTAGAATAATGTAGTCTTTACAACAGAAAATTTGTAAGATAACACAGTAAGTTGAGAGTCTAGTGTGGTTTCTCTGATCACTGCACACACACACACACACACACACCCAAAGCATCTACAAAGTACAAAGGTATTATAACTAAACTGTATCAGTGAAGGGTTCTAACTTGATTATGACATGGGATTACAGCCCAGGGCTCTAAAATCATTGTTCCATTCTCTTGTATATATTTATCTGATGATTTGGGAAAGCAGGTTATTATGCACTGAATTGCATCCCCCAAAAAATGTATACGTTGAAATCTCACACCACTGGTACCTCATACTGTGACTGTATTTGGAGATAGGGTCTTTAAAGTGGTAATTAAGATAAAATTCAGACACTTTACCAAGTCAACATGTGAGAATTCACTTGGCAGCAATTGATTTTGATTTCCCAAGAAGCCCATTGAGGATGTGCCCATTTTAAAGCAATCTTATAGGTCTTGTACTCTCATATATTGTCTTTGAATGCTATTAACCTGTTAGTATCTTGTTATGTAGATATAAAATAAATAATTCACATTAATAATCAATGGGAAATCAATGATTATTTAATTAGATTCCCTGTGGGAGTTTTGCGTAGTTCTTGTCAATTTTCGAGAAGACACGTAAGTTTTAAACTATTTTTAAAGTTTGCTGTTCAAATAATCTAAAGAAAATATTTCCATATTTAATTTACCTCAAACACACAAATGTTTTACGCCACTTAATGTACAACTGTCTTTTATCTGACTGCATATATACAATACCTACACTTCCAAGTTTGCCAGGGAAAAAAATGAGGTTGCTAACTTAAATCCCTGTAAGGAAGAGGCTAGTGATGTATTCATATAAAGCAGACTGATATGTAGACATAAAAGAGTGTTGGGGATTATGTAAAATTGAAACTGGTCAGCCCATGTAAAGATATGTAGAACCACTTTTGTTTGACACAGCTGGTCAAAATAAAAGCTACCTGAAGTCTAAATACAGCCCACTGTAAAAACATTTACTATCTTCACAGGAATTAAGTATTTTTGATCCTTTATATTTTAGCAACAATAAAACATGAATTTGAAATTCACTATTCAATATGATCAATTCAATTTAATATGATCCTGCCAGATTTTATTTTCAATATAATTAATATAAAGAATTCAGTTGGTGATGCCTATATATCAATAGATTTTGGAATTAAATTGGGAATATATGCTACTCTATGACAGTAAAATATACCAGACAATGGAATATTTACATGGTGAATTCAAGTAGTGGAGATACACTTGACAACATTTTTAGTCCAGCTAACACTGGACTACTCTTCATACTATGTATGTGTTTCCTTCAATCCATGAACTAGACATAGAATTTAAACCATTATCTTATTGACTATGTATAATTTATCTTAAGTCGTGATTGTGCACTTTATGTGGTAACACAACCAGCAGTAGCAGACATATGACCTTCTGAGTCTATAGTTATAGTGTCTTGTGACCAAAAATAGCAATAGCATTCCCTCCCTCTGGCTCACTAATCTGAGGATGCATTTTTAATTTCATTCATTTCATTAATATAACAGAGGGATGAAGTTAGTTTTCTGCCTGCAAGCAAAATGACATTTACCATTATGAAAGAAATGTAAATAATATGATTCTGAAATATAACTGGGAAGGTCTCCAAAAGGCTTGACCTTTCTAAGTTTTATGTATAAAGAAACACCATGAGATTTTTATTCTAAGATAATGTTATATAAGAAAAACTCAGTGTTCATCACAATGATAAAATTAACAAATCTCACATTTTTTTAACCAAATGGTAGATAACTGCTTAACTGAACTCCTATTCTTATTTTTTTTTTCCTAATCTCACTTGAAAGGTCAGAACTAACTCAGCTTAAGTGTTCAATCTTTTGGGAACATACAGAATGACAAAGCAATAATGGTAGGGACACAAAATTGCAGGAATCATATTTATAAAAGCGATGTAGGGGCTGGCTCCATGGCCGAGTGGTTAAGTTCGCATGCTCCGCTGCAGCGGTGCAGGGTTCGGATCCTGGGCGCAGACATGGCACCGCTCGTCAGGCTACGTTGAGGCGGCATCCCACATCCCACAACTAGAAGGACCTGCAACTAAGATATACAACTATGTAGGGGGGGTTTGGGGACATAAAGCAGGAAAAAAAAAAAAAAAGATTGGCAACAGTTGTTAGCCCAGGTGCCAATCTTTAAGAAATAAAAAACAAAACAAAACAAAACAAAAAAAAACGATGTAGTGGATGGGATGAGTCATTGACCAAGATTTATGCCATTAGCAAACTTGTGTATACAAAGAACAACAAAAAAACTTTCAGTGGATAAACCATGATTATTGAAGAAGAATTTTCAGCATACCATCCACAAAAATTAAAGTGGTAAAATGTTTTAATTGAGACTTAGCTTGGAGTGGCACCTAATTGCCTTACTCCTTCCTTATATATATATATGACTGTTTTCTGGGCTCAGTTGTTGAGCTAAACACTAAAGAAGTAAAAGATTAGAGACATTCTACTGTAAGCATAATGCATTACACAGTGTATATGACAGAAATCTATGGGAATAGAAGCTACTTTCTTTTATTTTTAGGTGAATATATTATTCTATTTTTCCCACAATCATATATTCTTCACTTGGTTCACTGCAAAATGACATTTATTACACAAATTATGGAACTAATGAGATAGACAATAAAATAGTATTAAAAATGGCCTTAAACTCCACAGCAATTTAAATATTATTGTATTTAGTCCACAATTCAGATCCATAATGTATTTATCACACCCTTTATTTTTTGGCCGTAGATGAAAATGAGGCATCCAGAACTTTGGAAACCTGTTGTGATATCATATAACTGATGCACATGTAAGCCCAGATTCACTCTTTTTTTTAAATTTTTTTTTAAAGGTTAGCACCTGGGCTAACAACTGTCGCCAATCTTTTTTTTTTTTTCTGCTTTATTTCCCAACCCGCGCCTCCCCCCCCTCCCCGTTCATAGTTGTATATCTTAGTTGCAGGTCCTTCTAGTTGTGGGATGTGGGGCGCCGCCTCAACGTGGCCTGAGGAGCAGTGCCATGTCCGCGCCCAGATTCCGAACCCTGGGCCGCTGCAGTGGAGCACGCGAACTTAACCACCGGGCCACAGAGCCGGGCCCCAGATTCACTCTCTTGAAATTTATGTACTACTAGCACCAAACGATCAGTGATTTTCATCATACTTCACTCTCCTAAATTCCCTCTTACCTCTCTGGTCCATCCATTTTGATTTCCTTGTAGATTCTTTTTGTTTTTCTTTTCTTTCAATGGTGGCATACCCACAAATCTCTTTTAGTTCCCCCTCTTTTTAGCCACTCTCCTACAGTCCTGTCTGGGGATTCTCATCTATTTATATGACTCTATTTACCATTGTATGTGTAGATGGTTCCAACATATTTCAATCTAGCTCCTCTCCTTAATGTCTCTGTATCAGTGATTATGATAATATGGCTGACCTAGAAAGATAGATAAAGATACAGAGAATGTAGTTACACGCATATACTGATATAAGTACACATGTGTGTGTCTGGATATAGTGAGCATGTTTAGATGTGTGTGTGGTGATGAAGTACATATAAATACATATTTTGTCTCTGGCTTATGCTCACGACTTCCTGAGATGAGTTGTTGAAGACTGTCAAACCTGTTATCTATGACAATTAGTAGTCACATCACAGAAACAATAAAAGAGCTCACGATCTTTGAAAGCTAACTGAAGGCGCAAGTTTTTTTAATTAATCTTTCTTGCTTGATTACATTTAACTTCCACACCTTCCACTTTTAGTCATCATGAGACAGTTCACAGCAACTCTATTTACAAACTAGGTAAAATCACAATATAGGAAAATGAGTCATGGAAATAAGTGCACATTATTCAGAATGGTAATAACTGGCAAATATGCGAAAGGGAGCATGAGTTTTCAATCATCTGATTCTATATCAAGGCACCTTTTTTTTTTTGATCAAGTCATTTGTGAACAGCAATTTGCTGAAACAAGGCATAAAAATGTCTTGAGAATTCACACACCTACCAAAATTCCTAACAGTATTTGGAATTAGGCTATCGGATATATCCCAAAGGATGCTCAGAGGAAGCCTCACTGCTTTAGTCATTTGAAATTAGGCTGGACAAATCTTGGGGGAATACAGCTGAGGAACTAATGCTCTATATTTCTCCAAGATGGGCACACTGATTTAATGGCCATTTTTTCATCTTGAAATTCTACAATAATATGAAGCTTTCAACTCATTTTTATGTTCTGTTTCCATAGCTATAGAGTTCACTCTATAAACTATATTTGCAGACATTTTGAGGAAAAGAAACATGATTGAAGGTTTTTTTTGAAAATTCTAAGAATGGTATCTATGTAATAGTTTATTTCACTGATTAATGATTATATCTATATTCTCAAAGTTTTCATCATGAATTCATCATAAATTTGTGACATAAAATTGTGAAATAAGGAGTCTATTCTGATATCAGTCTGTCATATTTAGCTAGAGATTTTTTAACAATCTCAGTTTTTACAATGGCAATAGAGTGATCCCATGTAATAGTATGATTATGGTAAATCAAGGAGAATATTTCAGAAGTGTCTCCATTTATTAACTTTTTAATTGATTGATGATTAGAGGAAGAGGAACCAGTAACATTTTTTAAATATACCAGCAAAATCTATAAGTAGGGTGGAATCACTTCAGTATTCATATTCTTTGTTTTTTAAGAATCAGTTGAACGGATTTGCTTACTTAACTAGAAAGGAACAAAGGAAGAAGGGAAAAGCAAAAATATGCTTAATCCCAATCACCATAGAATAATGGTGTCAATATTTTTGATAGAATTTTTTCTAGTGTTTTTTTCTAAGTGAAAAAATATTATATAAATGTAAATTATATAAATATTTAATGTTTTTTAAGATGCTACACAAAGAGAAATAAATTTTTTTATTATTTTTCCAGTTAAAAATAGTTTCTTCTCAAGTTAGGAAAACTACCATGGCTGTGTGTTATAACCAAATGATGGAAATTTTAACATGAGCTTGATCTGGCCAAAAACACTTCCTCTGCTTCTGATTAGCTAAGAGAATGTACTTGCTGGCAGAATTCTGGATTCTGGAAACACCATATGAATTTTATTCAGAGATGCAGTACACTTTCTGCTACGTGCTTTTCTCTGCCTTTATCATTACTGTCTTCTTGGCAGATAAAATGGAACAAGCTGGCTTTTATTCCCTCGATGAAGCTACTACTCTTTCGACTTTTTCTCAGATTTATTAGGTAGATATAGGTTATCGTCCATTCTCTTATCTTACTGTTTTCTCTTACGGCAGGTAAAGCTGGTTGCTATTAAAGTTTAGGGCTTTTGAATTGTCCTGGAGTTAATTTTACCCTCTCATAGTTTTAACTTTCTTTCCTCTTTATATAAAAGGAAATCAAACAACTTTTTATACTTGCCACTTTCTAAAGCTTATATGATATTCTAATTCTTGTTTTAGAAAATATTTAATGCTTTAGCTCTTTATTTGACTTTTAATAATTGCATTTGATTTCCATTCCTTATGTTGAGTTATCTTAAACTGCTGAGCCAATCATAAGAAAGGGATTTTGATAATCACACGTGGAGAATAATCTTCTTTAAATTTTAGAAATACTTTAATTATCACTAGAAGTTCAGAGAATGAGCACCACATATTAATTTGGTCAGCAATACAGGCACTGCATTATCAGTTTCAGACTGAAGATGGAGTAGACCATGCTTGGATTGAAAATCCCCAATGACAAATAGAAATGGCAAGCAATAGGATATATTGGAGGATATGAGGAAGCCATTTGGTGTAAACCTAATTCGGCCTGACCTTGTCTTTCCAAAAGGGGCTGACCAAGGCCATTGAGCATGCATTGTATATGTGCTTTAGATATTCCCTATGGCAAAAACAAAGGCCCTTGAGATAAAGGTGCAACTTCCCTCCCATTCCCAATTTGGCATTTCCTTAAGGATTAAGCATCTTTCCTTAGGCTAGGAACTGTTTGCTGCACTCACCTGTGACCACCCAGCTCAAGACAATAGACTTGCCTGCTGCTATGCCCTCCGAGAGATAGCAGACCCACTACCTGCTGTGTCCATCAAGCGCTGTGCCCACAGGGCAATCTTGTGACTATTATAGGAGGGACATTTCAATCATATGTGAAACATCCTGTTTGGGGATATATAACCACTCTGTATACCTCACTTCTTTGGTGCCCTTTCTTCCTTTGGGAAGATAGGCCACAGGCCATGGTCCTCAGATTTCAGCTCAGAATAAACTCTCCCAAATTTTCATTTATAGATTGGTTATGGATTATTTTCGTCGACACCACATAAAATAGGATTGATCATGAGAAATTTCCAGCAAACAGAGCAGTTTCATTGGGAGCCAAGTCCACATCATTAATTTCATAGAATACGGCTTCTAAAAGATTTCTCAGACAGGTTAAGGATATCGTTTTGTTGGATTTGGAATTATAAAAGCTTTGGAGGTATTCCATCCTGATCATTTTCCCCAATTGTAATTAATGGATTTATAGAGTATGAACCTTTTGTGTCTCAAGAACCTATAATCAGAGATTGCAAAATCCAGGCATTATTTTGATAGAAAGTGGCAGTTCTATCTACAGTCTAACCTGAAAACTTGAACTTTGGGCTGTATGTAGACATTCTATTGCCAATTTTAAGCTGATTTCTGTCTCCTCTCTGCCCCTGTGGTATTCCCTTTATTCTGGGTAGTCTTCTAACACTGTGATCAAACTTCACTACCTGGGAGTCTTAAATCTCTGTCTCTGAAGACGTGGATTATGCATTTGAAAAAGTACCAGAGGTTCCTAGAAAGAGGATTAGGTCCGGCCCAGCCTGGAGCCAGAGGACTACCTTATAGAAGCTTAATCTAAGTACATCATACAGGAGAAGGAGACTGTAGAAGTCTTGTCTAACAGCATAAAAATTTCTGTTTTATGTCATCCCATTCCTCTCAACCTACTGAGAAAGTTCTGCCAGGATCTACATTTAACAACATAAAATGTTGACTACCAATTAAACCTATTGACTCTGCATTATTGTTATTCTTATTACATGCGATTAAGAAAACACTACGGATATCCAAACATTTGCAAACCATATCTTAAATGTTAAAATATTTGAATTAATTAGAACTCAATAATTTGGCCATTTCATATTGGATTACAATTTCTAAAGGTGACTTTTTAAGTTTTTTTATTTTTATGTACATATTTTCATTTTTAGAGCTCCTTCTTATAAAATAGAATGCAAGAAAAGGAAAATATATTTTTATGTAAAATATTTTTTACTATTGCCTGTAAATTCAGGGAACAGGAAAAGTATTGGAATAATCTACATAAAAAGCAATGAAGATAATTATTAGAAGATTGTAAATGGTAATGTGGTTGACTGTCAAATATATCCACTCTATATCTATTATTACAAGTTGCAAAACAAAAGTAGTGTTTATCAGGTGATGCTCTTTTTATGACCTTTGTAAAAGTGAAATACACAATACCTTCCACAGGGGCCAGCCCCAAGATGTAGTGGTTGAGTTCCACATGCTCCACTTCAGCAGCCCAGGTTTGTGGGTTCAGATCCCAGGTACGGACCTACACCGCTCATCAGCCATGCTATGGTAACAACCTACATACAAAATGGAGGAAGATTAGCACAGATGTTATCTCAGGGTGAATCTCCCTCAGTTAAAAAAAAACCCTTCTACACATCAATATTATACTTGGAAGCACCTTACTATCATTTAAATTAGAGGATTTCTAAATGCATAAGTTTTAGAAGGAAGATAATCTGGTAAGGGACATATTCACTATGATAATTAATATTTGCAATATCCTTTATAAAACGCTGTTATCTTTTAATCTTTTGATTTCTCTGTATCATCTGTGCCAAGTTCAGGGGAAAATTTTTTGTAAGTACTATAACATATAATTATTTTCATTTCACAAAGTCGCTAAAAAATAAATGTAACGTATTTTGGGATTTTTGTTTATACAAGATGGATCATAATATTCCCTGTCTTTCGCAATTGCTATTCACATATTATTCCTTGTAGATCTTTACACAGCAACTTATATGTAACTCTTTGATTCTTATTTATGAGGGCAAAGTATTCTATCTCATAGATGCAGAAATACCAGATTTAATGTTTTCATTTGATATACATATATAGAGTTATTTTGGAGTTATTAAAAAAATATAAACATTTTATTCATTTATCTCAGCCACTGTTTGGAAATAGAGACAATATTTTAGATGTTGCCTAATCACTCTCCATACATGAACTTTTTGCTAACTTTTCCAACCACATAATATACTAGAGTACCTTTTTTCACATGGCAATCAACACTTTATATTTTCTTTTTTAAAAGATAACTTTAATAATATTTTCAAATATATACATGGAAAAATTGCATTATGTGATTTACAGAAGAGATCAAGACTTACTGTATGTATTTACTGGCTATTGATATTCATTTTTCTTTGATCTGTTTGTTCATACATTTTGCACCTCAGGATAATATTTTAATCTAAATTTTTATTTGCATATTAAGAAAATTTGTGTTTTGGTTAACATTACCAATATTTTCCAACTTTTCTTTTTGTCTTAATTGTGATATTATTCTGACATGCTAACATTTGTCTGTTCATTTTAATTGTTCTGGAGTCAAAATAATGAATCTTCTTATAGCTGTATCACTGAATGGTCTGAATTTAGTAGACGCATCAGGAAACAGCTACATAACTCCCCAACTACTGTGCTCCAGCCCAGCCTTCAATGCCTTCTGATTTCTCAGGTAGATCCCAGATGGTTTGCAAACATATTCAGGTATTCAAAAGGCTTACAAAAAGTTATTACCAAGTCCAGTCTAATTAAACTCAACTTTTTTTAGTTGCATTCAATTTAATTCTTTTTCTGTACACAACTCTATCCACAACTCAGAGAAGACCCAGGCCCATTACTTTTGTGAAGGGAAGTACAGGGAAGCAAGACTTTATCCTTCACCCTCTTCACTTCAATCATCCCCTGCGTGCTAGATGCTGCTTCTAACTCCTTCAGAGGTGGATCTTCAAAGGATGATGAAAGGAAACAAGGGTTCTTTTGACTGCTGCTGTTGAAATTTGGCAATGACATCTTCTGTGTGCCTGATACCCTCATATCAGCACTCTCTCATTACCAGCATGAACTAGGTCAATGAACTCTAATGCCGACCACTCATGGCTTCCATTGACCAAGACCACCTTAACATGCCTCTCAATTTGACTAATCCTATCCCCCCAACCTGATGATATTAGGAGATGGGACCTTTGGGAAGTAAGTAAGATTAGATGAGGTCATAAGGCTGAAGCCCTCATAAACAGGATCAGTGTCTTTATAAGAGTCAGGAGAGAGCTTGCTTTCTGTCTGCACTGTGCCCTGTGAGGATGGACACAAGAAAAGTCCACAGACTGCAACCCACAAGAGGACTCTCACTGGAACCTGACTGTACTTGCACTCTGTTCTTGCACTGCCAGCCTTCTGAACTGTGAGAAATAAATTTCTGTTGTTTATAAGCCACCTGGTTTATGGTGTTTTGTTATTCCTTATAAAGACACTGACTTACTCTCTGATCTGCCATTGGCATTTTACATACAGCCTGGGAGTGGATAACAGACTTAAAGGGGAAAGACTGATTTTTGTCCACTTCTCAGCAAGTCACATATAGATTATCGTATTTGTGCAGATATGTGAGTTATATTCAGATATTGTTCTCTATAAAACTGTTTTCCTAGCCAAGTGCATGATGCTTATGTAAGTTTTTAAAATGTCTTACAGTAAAAGTTTAAACACTTTCATAAAGCATTGTGCAATTTCACCAAGTTTATTCCTGGGTGCTATATTTTTATTGATACCGGTAAGAATATTTATTATTTCTAATTTGCTAGTTATGTGATATATGCAAACTTTAATTACAGCTAATTATCTCTCCTTTTGTCAGAATGCAATTGGGTACTCTTACCATCACTGTCTTATTTTAAAATTTATTGGATTTTGACCTTGGGGCCTAGCAGAAAGAAACATATTTCATGACCATTAGAAATAAAATTGTTTTGGGGCTAGCCTGGTGGTACAGTGGTTAAGTTCGTGAGCTCCACTTCAGCAGCCTGGGATTCACCAGTCTGAATCCCGGGCACAGACCTACACACCACTTATTAAGCCATGCTGTGCCACATATCCCACATATAAAATAGAGGAAGATGGGCATAGACGTTAGCTCAGGGCCTATCTTCCTCAGCAAAAAGAGGAAGATTGGCAGCAGATGTTAGCTTAGGGCTAATCTTCTTTAAAAAAAAAAAATTGTGTTTGGGACAGCTTGGTGGCATAGTGGTTAGGTTGGCATGCTCCACTTCAGCAGCCCAGGGTTCACTGGTTTGGATCCCAGATGCGGACCTACACACTGCTCATCAAGCCATGCTGTGGCAGCATCCCACACACAAACAAGAGGAAGATTGACACAGAGGTTAGCTCAGGGACAATCTTCCTCACCAAAAAATTTATATATACATTTGTGTTTCTTCTTATTACGGATAGGATTTGATCTGTATCTACTCAATCAAACATTCAAATATTCTATATACTTGTTTATATCAGAATGACTTGATTTGTCATCAGTTTACAAAAATGAGTCAAATTAACTAGGAAATAATTCATTTCTTTAAATGTCTCCATACATTTCCTGAAATATATGTTACATTTGCATTTTTAGTGTATAAATTATATGACGTAAGAACTCTTTTACTGTTTGCATCATGCTTTTAGTGTGAACATTTCTGAAACATTTTCTCTTAGCTGCATCTTTAGGATAAATTTATATGGATGAGTTGTGTTATCTAACTAATCTCAAAGTTGTTTTTTCCCCTGAAAATTTGAGTTTATCCGATTTATATTGTTTAGAATAGAAAATATATTTAGGTTGAAATTTTTAGCATATTTTACGTGAATTTTTATTTCAGTGCTCTGGAGTTTTCTACCTCATGCTATGTAAAATACTTTTTCTCTCTGTGTAATGTATGTGCTTAATATTTAATAAACTTTAAAGTTTGTACATCATAAACGTAATTTTGTAGCCTGTAATCACGTATAGTTTGATTCACAAATTAGGATTGGAACTATTGGCTTTTATTACAAATGATGTAAAAGCTGATCAGCTTGTACTTTTCCTTCTGCACCTGGATATAATTTTGTCTTTAATTTTCCTGATCATTAATTTTATGGTGATAAGTAATAAACATTTAAAGTAAATCAAAGCAAGTTTTTAAAAAAACAGGCTTTTAAAAAATTCATCAATGCTATTCATTGAATAGTAAATTCTCACAGGGAAGCTAAGAAGATAAATATCACTGCACATCTTCGCAACCACCACCAGCTCTCCAGACATCCTCACCCTTCTCTTTTACTCTCTCTCTCGCTCTTCTACATTATAACATTATTTTTTGTTGTTGATAACATTTACCTACAACGAATGTTTCTCATGGTTATCTAACCTTAGTTGTCTATGTTAATGTGTCCAATGCTCAGCAGCAAGTGCTTTATCCTGGCTTACACTTGGAGATTTTGGATAGCTAGATTTTAATATCATGCACCTCTCCTTTTTTTTTTGTTGTTGAGGAAGATTAGCCCTGAGCTAACATCCACCACCAATCCTCCTCTTTTTGCTGAGGAAAATTGGTCCTGAGCTAACATCCATGTCCATCTTCCTCTATTTTATATGTGGGATACCTGCCACTATGTGGCTTTGACAAGAGTGTGTATGTCCGCACCTGGCATACGAACTGTAGAACCCTAGGCTGCCAAAGTGGAGCACCAACTTAACTGCTGTGCCACGAGGTGGGCTCTCTCCTTGTTTTTTTAAAAAACTTTCGTTGGTGCCCTATGACCTGGCTTCTTGAACACATGAGAATGCCTTCTCTTTGCCTCTGTACTTCAATAAAAATTCCTTGGATATGAATTTCTTCATTTCCACTTTCTTGCCTTAAGAATTGAATTTGTTCTATTTCTTTTGACATTGTAAGACTAGAATGATTACTTATTCTCTCCTCTTAGCATCACCAATAGCACCACCAGGACCATACCACTCATCACACACAAATCCATGCAAACACATTCTGTGCACCAATAGTCAATTATTTCATTGGACTGTTTACTCATTGTAGATCTTAGTAACTTCATTAGGATATTACTCAACATTAATATTTTTGTATTAAAATGTATGAAACATGTTTTATCCTTTCAGTTTAGATTACATATATAAATATATTTATTTATTTATTTAATCTTATATATGTTCTTTTTTGTTTCCTTCCTTTCTGTAAGTAAGTTATTTAAGGATGATTGTACCTTTAATTTGGGTCATGCTAAGTTTGTAATTATTAAGCTTTCTAATTGTGTTACTTTTTAATTTTTTACTTATATCTGCCACAACCATGAAAAAAGCCTTCCTCTCAGTCACTAACTTGTTTATTCTTATCTTGTGTATTTATTTTATCCAAATATCAGTTATAGAACTCATTACTGAAAATACATCCATTTATTTTCAAAGAATTTCTTCGTTGCTTTTGATCATCCCTTCTATCAGCGAGCGGCCCAATACTATGCTGAATCTCACTGACCCACAAGTGACTTGATTTTATTTTCTCTGAAATTGTTTCGTATTTTTCTTTACAGCTGGTTTCTGATATGCCTCTGATATCATTTGGTGGATTTCATTTCCGTTCATCTCTCTTGCCATTTCTTGGCACCTTCCATCTAGCAGTGTAGGTTCTTTAGTGGCAATAACTGCTTTTGTGTTATTTCTTAAAAGAAAATAGTTCTCTACATTTTTTTGTTGCTGTTGTTCTCACATTCTGAAATACAGCTTTTAGAACTTATGGACCAATTTTTATTTATTTGTTTGTTTGTTTATTTATTTATTTTTTGAAGACAATTAGCCCTCAGCTAACTGCTGCTAATCCTCTTCTTTTCGCAGAGGAAGACTGGCCCTGAGCTAACATCCGTGCTCATCTTCCTCTACATTATATGTGGGACAGCCGCCACATTATGGCGTGCCAAGCGGTGCCATGTCCACACCCAGGATCTGAACCCGCGAACCCCAGGCCTCCAAAGCGGAAGGTGTGCACTTAACCGCTGCACCACCGGACTGAACCCTGGACCAATCTTTAAACTACATTACTTTTCCCTTATCTTAAACTATATTCTTTTTTCTTGTTCTAACATTTGTTAGATTTATTTATCGGTATCTTTCAACCTTGCTATTAAATATTTTTCTTCAAAATTATCTGTGATGACAAAGCCTAATTTTTATTCTCTGTTCATTTTGTATGGTATTCTGATACTGTTTTATTAATAAAATTTCTTTTCAAGTGCTTACTTTTAGCCAAATCAAACTTTTTTTCCAAGTGTTCTTCTGAGTCTTTTATTATTCCTACTTCCTCTAGGGTTTCCTTTCTAATTTATGTATAATTTTAATAACTCTCAGTTTGGGAAATTTTCTTCAGCTGTCTAAGGATATTTGGTTTATATGTTTGAGTGGAAACTTTAAAATTCCATGCTGTTGCGGCTGAATGGGGATTTATAAAGTAAACTTGCTATTCTGTCTGTCTCACCTGAGCATATCTTTATTTCAATTCGTATAAATTTGTGATATATTGGAAGAAGTTAGTTATGGTTAAGGAGGTCATTCTTCAATATGGAAATTATAGTCAAATATTGAATACAAGGCTAAAGAAAACAAATTTCCCTATCGACATATGAATTGTAGATATTTAAATGAAGATACTTAAGAAACAATTTTTGCTGTATTTTTAGCTGGAAAACTGACATTCTATCATTTTAAATGTCTTCAACTCAGCAGAGTAATCTAACTGTCCAGATATGGAGCAGGAGATCGACTGAATAAATGTCAAAAAGGCAGCTGTGTTTTCAAAATCAAAAATATCATTCTAAGTTAAACCATACACAAGATGATTATAGGATTGAAGGACAGGAGGTCATGGGGCTAAACTATTTACTACTAGTGAAATTTTTTGTCAAATTTCATTGAATAGCATTGAAAAAATTCAATGAAAACAGGTGAGATTAAAAAGAGTTGCAGAGTGGACACTGTAAGTCTACTCCTTTGTCTTGGATTCTTGTGTTTGTCCCCCTCTCTCGTATTAGTTTAATAGGCTTTAAGTGAACTAAAAGGAAATAATGAGTAGAATGAAACAACTGATTTATTTCTAATCCTTTAAACCAATTTTTTGCAATTGTAGCTAAAACTTCCTAAATAGTCTGTCAGTTTCATCTCACTCCAATCCACTGTACCTATAACCACCTCACTTTTACCTCTTCATTTTAACTCTTCATCACTATTTTATCATACTTCTCTGGCTTTGTAGCAATACTCATAAGGACTGATATATAATTCTCATAACATTCACCTGAGACTGGCTTAATAATCATATCATGAAGTTATCCCCAATTATCCAGTGCGGTAGGCAGAATAATGGCCTCTCCAAAATATCCACATCATTATCCCCAGAGCCTGTGAATATGTTACCTTGAATGGCGGAAGAGAATTTGCAGATGTGATTAATTAAAGGACCTTAAAATGGGGCAGTTATCCTGCATTATCCAAGTAGGTTCAACCTAATCATGTGAATCCTTACAAGACGAAGAAGCTTTACTGGCAGTGGTGAGAAGAAGATATAACTTCAAAAAGTAAAAGGTGCTGGAGGAGGAAAATGGAGGAAGGAGAAGATGAAGAAGGAATATGGGCAGCCTCTAGAAGCTAGGGAAGGAAATGGTTTGAATTCTCCCCTCCAATGTCCAGAAAGGCATGCACCCATGCTGACACCTTGATTTTAGCCCAATGGGATGCCTGTCAGACTTCTGACATACAAAACCGTAAGAAAATAAAAGTATTTTTTTAAGCCACTAAATTTGTGGTACATTTGTTAAAACAGCAAAAGGAAACTTGGTATCCAGAAAAAATAAAAAAGCTATCACTCGATTCTCATTGAATGCAGCTTTGGGAGTTAGTCTCCTGTTTGGTTTTGGTTCTTTTCAATGTTCTTCTCTTCCCCTGAATTTTATTAATGGCATTTGTATGCCTAGCACTGAACAAAGTCACAGAAAGTCAACAAATTTGAGTACAATAATCAATGAAAGAATTAATGAGATGAATTTGATTTGTATAACCTTTACAAGTTAACATAGGCTATTTATTGGAGATGAGAAATTTCTCCTCAGTAAACATTCCCTCATTATTACCTGTTTTGATTTTGATAGACAATAAAATCATCTAGCAGCATCATGGAAAGAATTTGATATATGATTGAAGCCGACAATTTGTGCTGGCACCCAGAGAGTAGGAATAGTGCCAAGTAAACCTATAGTTAGGAAAAGAGTGACAACGCTCTTAAGCAGCCTCCTCGGCTGAGAGGAAATTACTTGGATTGTATGCAAAAATAGGAATATGGACACAAGGCAAAATAACATCGTTTGATTTGGTGGAAAGAAAAGACAAATAGGTATCAGGAGAAAGAAGTTCTAATCCCAAATCTGTAAATCAGTCACATTTTAGCTCAGTGCCCTTGAGAAAATCTCTTAAATTTCCTGCCTGTCTGTTTCTTCCCATACACGATGAGGAGTTTGCATTAGAAGGACTTTATAGGTCTAATTTTGCTACTTTAGATCATAAATTCTCATTATTATGAGTTAAATTTGACAGCAAAAAACATAAGACTTATAGGGGTCAACACTCACCCAGAAAGGCATTTTAATCACCAAGAGGACTGTAGCACCAGTTTTCACCCACATTGTCACATTCCTCATGAATTCTATTTTCTCTGCCCCTGGGTTAACTGATATGGATGCTTTAGCTCATATATAATTTTGCTTCCTTAGTAAATAATCTTGTTCACAACCTGGCAGTTCTCTCCTCAGACATTGAAGTGCACACTTTGCTCACCCTGACCTCTTCATGTGAGGGGAGTCTGTCAGGAGACTCAGAGACCATATATATTTCCAAGTAAATGCACTGAGTTCACAAAATAGCAGAATTTTTATTTATTTTGCATTGAATCACTGACTCATGTGTAAATCTTGACATTTTATAATATAATTTCATACCTCTCCAAAAATATGCATTTTATTCTTAATATAAAATTTTAGTCTATGTTATAGAGCAAAATATTTACCTCTATAGAGCTTCTGTGTATTATTTGCTAAATTAATTTGTTCAAATTATAACTATTGTTTTCGTTGTGAATGTTGTCTTATTTTTCGTATCTATTCTGGTTGAGTATTGCTGGTATAGATTTTATGATGGTGGTGTGTACAGCAATATTGCCAAACTTTCTAATCAGTTTCTATAAATTCTAGCTACTTTTTTTTATATAGATAATTACGTTACTGATAATTGCAGGTTTATTTTTTCTTTTAAACTAATTCTGCTTTTATCTCAATTTATATTACTGTAGGTTACAAGAGCTCCTTTGGAGCAATAGTTAAAAAGCAGCAATGATAGTTGGGCTTCTTATCTTTCATTTTTTTCTCATTTATATAATGTTTGATGTAGGGTTTTTTGGGTTTTTTTTTTTTGGCTTTTTTTTGGTGAGGAAGATTGGCCTTGAGCTAACATCTATTGCCAATCTTCCTCATTTGCCTTGAGGAAGATTGTCCCTGAGCTAACATTTATACCAAACTTTCTCTATTTTGTATGTGGGATGCCACCACAGCATGACTTGACAAGCAGTGTGTGGGTGCACGTTTGGAATCCCAGCACATGAACCCCAGGCTCCAGGAGCAGAGAGTGAGGACTTAACCATTACGCCACCGAGGGGTCCCAAAGTTTGCTGTAGATTTTTAATACTATCTTCAACAAATTGAGGAGACCCTTTCTGTTTCTAAATTGATGTTTTTTCATAAACAAATAGCTATATATGAACAGACATACATATATATGGTTTGAACTTATTTTTGAAGTAGAAACAGAAGGAAACTTTGCCTTTTCTGCATATATTGAAATAATCTTCTAAATTTTTAATGTATTCATTGATAATTACATTGACAGATTCATATTGAGTCATTCGTTCTTTGGACAAATTTTACTTTGATCTTGATTCATATATTAACATAAATTTATACACACTGGAATACTATTGACTAAATAATTTATTTCATTTTTCACAAATATTTTTATGCACAAAGTGATCTTTTAATTTCCTTTTTTTTCATTAAACTAATATATTGAGGTAATTGTACAATCACATACAGGTTTGAAAAATAACATAGACTGATTTTTTGGTACCCTTTACTATTTCCCCTGGTGGCAACATCTTGTGATCCTATAGTACATTATAATCAGAATACTGCTATTGATAAAGTCAAGAAACTTTACACATACTATTTTGGTAGGTTCCTAACGATTTTCTACATAAACATGCAATCTGCAAATAAAAGGTTTAATTTTTACTTCCTGGTGGGAAAACTTTTTTATGTCTTTTTTTTTGCCTTGCTGCTTTAGCTATAACTTCCAGCATTATCTTAAATAAGAGTGTTGATAGCGGCTATCCTTGCCTTGCTTTTTATCTAATGGAAAAAAGTATCCAGACCCTTATTAAATGTGAAATTAACTGTAGATTTTTTATAAATGTTCTTTACAAAGTTGAGAAAGTTGTCCTCTATTCCCATTTTCTGAGTTGTTTTTTTAAGAGAAGGTTTTGAGTTTTATCAATTTTTTTGTTTTACTTGATATAGTCACGTGATTTTTTCTTCTTTACTTAATATGGTAGAATACATTGATTGATTTTTGAGCATTAACCAGCCTGTATCCCCAGAATAAATACCACTTGGTCACAGCATATAATATTTTTATATATTATTAAATCCTATTGGTTAATATTTTGGTAAGGATTATTGTGTCCATATCCATGAGAAATATTGGTCTGTACTTTTCTTCTTTTATTCCATGTGGTTTTTGTATCAGGTTAATACTAGCTTCATATAAAAAGCGGGAAAATCTTTCCTCCCTTTCTCTTTTCTGGAAGAGGTTGTATAGACTTGATGCTAAGTTTTCTTTAAATGGTTGCAGTTTCCACTAGGCCCAGCATTCAGATGAGCTCCTAATGCTTTGCCCGCCACTTTCTTGAAATTAGTAATACATTTGGAACAAGAGTTTTGGATGTTATTTTAGCACTGGGCCCCACAAATTTTGTAGCTAGTCTTATTTGAGATGTATAAACATGGTTACTGCTGAAGAAACAATTGACTCAAATTAATGTATGCAAGATTTCTACAAAGAAAATGGATAACATTTCTTAATTGTCATTGATTTGCAATAAATAACACACTTGATAAGTATTCTTTGGTGTTTATTAATTTTATGTTTATTGCATATCCATAAAACTGTAGAGCTCTTATATGAGTCTTCTTTTATTGATTTTAATAAAAATGTAACATCATTGATATTAAATAGTTTAATTTGCATATTTAATTGTGTATGGGCTAGAAAATAGCTATTGAGAAGAAATAGTAGATTGAGTATACATTATGCACGAATTTTCTCATTATAGTAAAATTTAATTATAAGTTTGAATTATAGATTTCTTGCTTGGGTAAACTAATTCCTCCATTACCAGTGGCAATGCAAACATATCATAATTAGAGGATAGAACTAGGTAATGGAATGTGTCTCATCAAATAATTGCACCTCTCGGTTTGATGGATCTTAAATGAGGATGGAGAAAATTATATCAGTTATAACAATATATTTTTATTTGTTTAATTTCCTACTTATAAAATTTATAAATAGTCTAGGTTATGTTATGTGAACACTTTTCTTTTCAATTATTCAGGTGATTAAAAGAGAAATAAACATATTAAGACAATAATAACATTAATTTTGAAATAGCCACCTTGTAATTTTACACTTAAAATATTAGTTAATGTTGAGATGATGTCAGCAAGATAGTGGAATAGGAGGGCCACATCCCTCATCCCCCTATAGAAATGTAATTTACCAGCCATCCACAGACAAAAGTGCCTTTCTGAGAGTCTTGGTACCCAGGTAAGAGGTTGCAAAAACTTAGTGGAGTCCACGACTAAGGAGGGTCACTTTAAGAAGGCAGACTCATATGCAGATAGACACAGGCCTGCTCACTGTGGTCCAGTCCCAGCTGGGAACCTAAAAGCAGCCTCGTTCCACTATACACTCTGCTCAAGTCCTGCTTGTTTATGGTACCCCAACCAGCCCCATCCACCAAGGGAAACGGAAGGAGCCAAGCTTGCCAGGACCCCCTGGTAACAGACTTGGCTGTAGACCCTGAAACAGCCCCTGTAACCCAGTTCCAGCTCTGCTCAACTGTAGTCCCAAGACTGTCCCATTAGGCAGGGGACCTGGGAGAAGAAAGTCTTTACCTGCTAAACCTAGTCTTAAAGATTGGAAGAGGTGTCTGCTTCTTCAAATGCACAGACAACAACACGAAGCTACATAGATTATGAAGATGGCAAACATGACACCACCAAAAGAGGCGATGATTACATTGTTACATTTGAATTTGTACAATTTATCTCTTCTTTTCTGTAAGAAATTATAATTGAAACACATATACTTTCTACTGTAGTTTACACCACATCATACAATTTATGAATAACTACATACTTAGAGTGACTAATGGGCAAGATACGTTATAATTTTGCATTAGTTTTATTTTATAAACTGCTCATAAATCACCATTGATTATGCAAGAAGATGATTACAATAAAAATGATAATAATGAAAGTATATTCAGTTTAGAATATACCAGTAACTGTGGTAGGTATTTTGAATATGAGGCATAATTTGACCCTAAAACAAACCTATGTGTTATTATTATCTCCATTTTACAGTTTAAGTACCTGAAATCTATTAAATATTTCTATAAAATTAAATCTATTAAATAGAACAAGTAATGCTGCTTAATATTTACGTAGCTGGAAACCAGACTTATGTAATGTAAGAAACGCGCTGTTAGCTACTTCATTTGTCTGCATTTGGTTGGATTTTTCCTCTATCTTTTCATAATTTTTCAAAAGATATTTTCATAGTTAAATATATTATCTCTATTATTGTGTAACATAAAATGGCATAGATCTTTTTCCTAAAACATTCATTCTATCAAAATAAAATCAACCTTAATCTGAGATTCTTTGAAACAAAGAAATTTCCATTCCCTGAATATAAAATGTCTTTGCTGACATATATGAATAGCAGAACAGATGTATATTATGGCATCACAGTATAAGTGTTTGTGGTCTGGTTGTGGTGCATGCATGTTTTTTGTCTTGCTTTGTTTTTGCTGGAGCAACCGTTGAAATAACCTTTACATGTAATGGTTCATAAAGTAAAGCAAGTCCCCTTTTCTGAAAGCTAGCATTTCCAAGTACACATTTTATATACATGCCACTTTTCCTTGATATTTTGATTCTTTTCAATATAGAGGACCCATTATCCCCTTGAGATTATAATATGGTTATAGCAATTAATCAGAATCTAACATGGAAACAATAGCACTAACTCAGGGGTATAAGAGGAAATCTAGATAGGGTTATTATGTACATTATTTGGCTCCTGTTCCATTTCCCTGTAACTCAAACAGAAAGTAACTTTCCCCACCCGACACACACAAGCAAACAAATAGAAAAGAATTTACAATTTTCCTGTCCATGCCTTAGTAGATACAGCTTACGCATATGACAGCCATATGGAAAATTAATTAAGATTGATTTTGAGTTTGATTATTTGACACAATGAAGAGAGAAATTTGAATTGATGTAATTCTAAAACTCATAAAGGTATTAATAGAAAGGCAGAAAGTCAATCAATATTTCAAGGAGATATTAGAATAATGTGTCATAGAATGTCCACGCAAATAAAATAACGCTAAACCTGGCCCAAATTTATAGAGTTTAGCAAACTTTCCAGGCTGTCACATAGAAGTTTTGCTTTGTAACACCAGCTCAGTACTGCAGTGGCAATTATTCTCTCTAGATCCAGAAGAAGCAAGGGGAAATAAAGGCTGATAAATAAATGTTCGTCTAGACTCAACAACTTTTACACTGTTCTTATTTCAATGGACACAATGAGCATTAATAAACCACAAAATGTGTGATCCCTTGTGATGAATCTAGAGAAAATTATAGTTCCATAACAAATGGTGTTTTGAGAGTAGGAACCATATTTGAAACTAAAAATGAACCCAAAGAGACTACTACAGAACCTGACACAGGGTGATCGCCATAAATATCTGTTTAGAACAAAATCAGAATAAACTCAAGATGACAAATACTGATATTATACTTATCCCATGAAATGAGCTCTCTGTGGAAATTCTTCCTGGTTATATATGATTTTATATAACAATTTAGATATAACATTGTTAATATTAAGGCACTATACTTATTTTTTGCCTCTAGAAAATAAAATCAGCCAAAAATAACATGAACAGAGTTGTCCTCAGTTTTAAAATGATATTGAAATTAATTGATAGGAATTTGAATAGGCAAGTGCAAATATACTGTGGTAGCCTGCGTGGATTCAAGGAAAAGGACAGTGGATATGTTATTCCTTATACAATTTTTTTTTGGATATAGAGAAAAGAAAGTGATAGCTCTTTAAACAAAACACTCTCTGATACAACTTATTTTGAAGTAGCTTTTTTCCCCCTTAAAACATTGACTGAGTCAAAAAAGGAAAAAAGAGTTTAGAACTAGAAATGTCCATAAATATAAATATCTTGTCTAATAAATTTCAAAGAGGAGAATGAAAGTGATTTGCTCTTCGTTGATGAAATTATATGTATTCGATTCAATCTGATCAACACTTTCTTAAAGTCATGACGTGAATAAAAAATGGGAACAAAACCCCCACTATTTTGTAAGAGAACAGATTTTCAAGAAAATTTAAAATATATGAACACTGCTTTATGGCATGTAATATTTACGAAGGTAAAATTGCTTTTGTTAGCCAGAAAAAAGTGTCATTGGCTTATTAACTAGGAGAAATTCAGTGGGGAAGAATCGTTAAATAGGTTTATTTTTTCCTACTTCTGGAAGATCACTTGGGCAGTGATCTATAGCTTTCCTTATCTCTGCCAGTTAATAGAACGGTCATTTTACGTTTCCGAGGATTAGAAAGTTCAATCCAAACTAAATAAAATGTCAATCTTATTTTTATTCAAAGCTACTACATTCCAGCTTGAACACAAATCTCTCGTACTGTCAGTGACCTCCATTGGGATGGAAATTTTTGTTTGCTAAAGTTCTTCATCTCTTGAAGACACACTACCATCTTCGTCTAGATCACTTGTGATTTGAACTCAGAAAAGAAATGAGAAAAAAAAATATGAAACCTTCCTAACAGTCTTGATGCAATTATCAAAAATTAGCATTTATTAAACTATAACTAAACCAGAGCTCATATTTTTGTCAGTTTGTGAGAAACAGTAAAATATATTAATGTCACTTCAAACAGAAATAGTTATTGTGTTTAGACGGAAAAACTTCATGTCATCCACAATTTGGGGTAACCACATAAAGAAATCCTTGTTATGAAGGAGCTGAGAAAAAATTCAATTGATAATCACTCAATAAAGTTTTGCTGCTTGAACTTTGGTTTATCATTTCCATTTGAAAAATGCATATTTCACCTTATAGTGTTTGAGATTTTTTCCAGTTAGAATAACATGAAATGGAAACATATTCATATTTTAGAATTTGATCATATTTTACTGAGAAATTTTTTATTTTGAGGAAGATTAGCCCTGAGCTAACATCCACTGCTAATCCTCCTCTTTTTGCTGAGGAAGATTGGCCCTGAGCTAACATCCGTGCCCATCTTCCTCTATTTTATGTGGGACACCTGCCACAGCATGGTTTCCCAAGCAGTGCATATGTCTGTACCTGGTATCCAAACAGGTGAACCCTGGGCCGCCAAAGCAGAACGTGTGAACTTAACTGCTGTGCCACTGGCCCGGCCCCAGAAATAATTTTAGATGTAGTTTAGCATCTGGATTATACATGATTAGAGAAGTAGAGTGCATATATTTTGAAAATATGTTGAATGAAAGATATGATTACCAGAATATGGATTCAGAACTCACATCTCTATAACATATGGATGTGATTTTTTTCCATAATCATTTAAATAGAGCAAGGTTGATTTTTATTTACATATCTTTTTGAAAATATGTTAATGAAAGTGAATGAATATTTACTATTTTAAATTCAAGGTAAATTAACTTGTTACTTTTCAATAAAGAAGTGTACCCAATTTTAGATCCTTGTGGATTTTGTAATTACATAGTAAAATTCATATTTCACCTTTGTTTATCACAAAAACTATGTAATATTTCTATTATTTACATGAATGCGTATACACTATTAATAAAAACAGAAGAATACAAATATACCCAAAAAACACTAGATTTGAAGTAAAGAAGAAGAAAACAACAAGTTTTAGAAGACAACAAATTCTTCTTCTTTATTTGAAAGAGGATTCCTTATAAAAGCAGACTCATTTTGATTTTTAGAGCTGAGTTCGGCTACTGTGATTGGTGTTCAAATCTATTAGTGGTTTGAGTATTGTATATGCTTGGACTATCCTCAAATGACAATGTTGACAGTAAAAGTTATTTTTTTTGCTTTCTAATTCTGCTGGTTAAGACTGAGCCTTGAGAAATTTGAGACAAATTTTTTCTAGAAATACCTATCTCATGATTTTATTATTGGCAATATTTTCTGGCGCTGTTTGGCAATTCTCTCTTAATTCATTGACACCAGGACGCCTCTTTTTCCTTGACCTCAAGCTGATGCTCATCTCGTATAGGAAGCCCACTTAAATAAACCCAGTGAAGTAACTGATTGTAATAATCAGTCAGTGGGAGAAGAAGGTAGGCAGAAAATCCTCGTGGCTTAAGACTCTTTTGGGGCCCGCCCATGGCCGAGTGGTTAAGTTTGCGTGCTCCGCTTCCTGGGCCGGGGGTTTCGCCAGTTAGGATCCTGGGCATGGACATGGCACGGCTCATCAGGTCATGCTAAGGCAGCATCCCACATCCCACAACTGGAAGGACGCACAACTGAAAATACACAACTATGTACTGGGGCACTTTGGGGAGAAAAAGGACAAATAAAATCTTAAAAAAAAAAAAGACTTTTAGTTGCCCTTTATTCCTTCAAACTTGAATTATTCTTACCTTTTTCTATGCCTCTTTTTCATCTCTTCTTTTTTTCTCCAATGCTTACCAAATCATCTTTTCTGTAGCTGTCATTCAATGTCTACGATAAAATATTTCATAAGATTTAATCTGTGTGAAAATCCTATTTACAAGCTATAAAATCAATTCAATTCAATCAAAAAAATATTGTGTGTGTTCTTACTATTTGCTTAATTATTACATTTCCAGGAAATCTGTCTAAATATCCCTTGCCTATACTAAGTTCTCCGTTTTTAGCAATTTAAATTTGAACAAAACAGAGAAAGGAATTCAATTAGATTTAACATTAATTGTACACCTCTTCAGCACCAAGAAGTATTTTACATGATTTTTTGTCTGGCATCTCATTTAAACCACATGGCAACCCTCTAGAGAGATATGGTATTCACGGAAAATTGAAATGCACAGATATTCAGCAACTTACCCTAAGCTCATGAATTTTCTACTGGAACATCTATTTAATAAGAGATAATAAGAAAATTGTTTTGTGTAGTTTACTATAAATTCTAAATGATATTTTCCTAGATCATAAAAAGAAAGACCTATCCCTTTAAAAAACAAAACAAAACAGAGCCTTGACATTAGCTAAAGAAATAAAAGCATATTTTTATCAGAAACTATTACAATAGGGGAAATTACACTTCAGTATAGAACTGAGCTCAATTCTGAACACAAAAAGGAAGAGGGGCGATTTATAGTCACGGAGCAGAGCGGAAGGGGTGGGGGTAGTTGGTGGATGGAAACTTACTAAGAGGCAAGGGCAACTCTTGGTAAACTAAGGTAGGTCAAGGTGATCAGATACCACCTGGCGGGGGGGGGGCGGGGATGGAGGATGAGGAATTTGGTTGGAGGTTGAAGGTGATCAGACATGAGTTAGGTTCTCTCTAAACTGATTTAGCAACATTGTTACCAGAAGTGGACTCTAGTACAAAACAGGCAGAAGTACAAACTCTGTACAAAACTAGACATCATCCCAAGGTTGGACCTCCTTGAGCCGAGGTCTCAGAGGAGCCTGACTTCAGTTTGGTCAGGGAGAGACTCTTCATCACCCTGACAATCATTTATTCCCGGGATGAAAATGTCTTCTTATAATAATGTTCGAGATGGCTTCAGGAAATTTGTTTCATCACAATATTAATCCTCCAGTCAATGAACAGCCCCCAAAAGACTCAGTCGTAAAGGCAGATATGTCTCCACACTTATCTGACATTTACTTTCAGATCAAGAGCCCATATGGATCTTTCTAAGTGGTGTAGTAATAAGAGAGACCATAGTCAGATCTCTCTAACAGAGAGCTGAGATTAGACTAATTTGCAGTAGTTTTTCATTATATTTGGAAGCAATTTAAATATAAAACACCTGTGTTTTCAACTCTAAGGTAAAATAAAGGGACTGAGGGAGGAAGCAGTGACTTTTTCACAGGGCAAAGTCTTCTTTTATTCTCCATCGTAAACCTGAGGAGAGAACAGCTTTCTCTGCAGTACAGTGAGCTGAAGGTCATCATCAATTTTGTTTACTCCTGTTGCAAGTGACTGCACTGCTTGTAAATAATTCATGATACTATGTTATAAATAACATTTCATGTAAAGGAAAACCATGCTGGGGTTTACTAAGTGTTTCTTTAATCTTTAGAAATATATCAACTCAAATAGCTTCCACCTTTGCATACAGTCTTAGCTTAGTCTCATAAAAATTGCTTTCTGAATCTTTACTGTGGAAAACACGGAATGCCTACTGTTGAAATATAGAGAACTTGCTGCATAAAGGTAAATTTTCCTGAATTCTGGCTTATTATTTTTAAGATTTCTCAAAGAGAGATAATATAATACATAGAATATTTATCTGAATAACTGGAATACATAGACGGGTTATGAAAAAATAGATTATAGGCTAAACTTCATAAAGTAAACATTTAGGGAGAAAAACCCTCACACTTCCCAATTTGCATTTTTCCCCTTTCAAAAAATGTAAATAAAAAGATTTTGAAAAAAATGCTTTATTTTGCCTTCTATTAAAATGAACTTTTCACGGAGTTTCTAAAATTTACAGAATAAAATATTTTGCCACAAAAGCATATCCACTTTTACTAGACAAATGTAAACACTGAATTCATAAATAATGAAATAGAATTTGTAATATTTTCCTGGTTTGAAAAATCCTTCTAAAATATTATACAAACCATTTTGCTTTTTAGCATTCATTTCACTGTTTTCTCCTAATTAACCCTTACATAAAATGAATAAAGTTCATGATGGTTCAGAGTTATCTAGGAAAAAAGGGTATTTAAAGAAATCATTGCATTTAATAGCACATTAACTCATTATGTATTTTATTGCATGTTTTATTTTACAGTTTAAATGTGTAAATGTATATACATCTCATAGTCTGTTAAAAGATTTGACATTTCCAATGTGTATCCATCCACAAACCAAGCTGCATGAATTTTTTCACATTTCTGTCTGGTCAGAGCTTTCTGAAAAGAAAACTGACAACCTGGGTTAAGGATTGTTGAATGGTACACATTCCCTGGGAGTTAGAGGTTGTGTATTTCCCCAGAGTCATTTGATCACATTCTAGTGGCAATATACCCAGAGCCATTTGCTGTCTTTGAGAGTAATGCAATCTTTCTTTTCTCCCCTAGAACCGTACGCCCACTCCAAAGAGTTGTAAAGGTCACTCTCCTTTTCTCCTGAAGGCTACTGTGCAAGAAGCTCCTATATAAACTCCAAGATTGACACTTCAGATTTCTTCTGTGATACAGAATTTTCTCTCTCTTTACACCTGTTACTGTTGGTTCCCATGCCCCAACCACCCACAGCGCAACATGGAATATCTCTCCATTTATTTACTTCTTATATTTCATTTACCAGAGCTTTGAAATTTTTCTCATACATACGTTGTACATGTTTCGTTAGATTTTCATTTTGGGGGCTGCTAATGCAAATGATGTTGTGTTTTCAGTTTGAAATTTCATATGTCCATTGCTGGCAAACAGGAAAACAATGAAATTTGTATAACAACCTAGTATCCTGCAACCATTACAGAATTGTTTATTAGCTTGAAGAAGTAAATAAATGGAGATACATTCCACATTCATGGATGGAAAGACTCAATATTGTCAAGATGTCACTTCTTCCCAACTTATTCTGTAGATTCAGGCAATCCCAATCAAAATCCCAGCAAGTTATTTTGCCGTTATAGACAAGTTGATTCTAAAATTTATTGGAGCGGCAAAAGACCCACAATAGCCAAGATAATATTGAAGAAGAACAAATTTAGAGGAATGACACTACCCAACTTCAAGACTTATTATAAAGCTACTGTAATCAAGACACAGTGAAAGACAAATTTATCAATGGAACCAGAAAAGAGAGCCCAGAAATACACTCACATAAATATGGTCAACTGATCTCTGACAAAGGAGCAAAGACAATACAATGGATAAAAAATAGTCTTTTCAAAAAATGAAGCTGGAAAAATTGGATGTCCACATGCCAAAAAATTGAATCATGACACAGAACTTACACACTTTACAAAAATTAACTCAAAATGGATCCTGGAACTAATTGTAAAACTCAAAACTATAAAACTTCTAGAAGATAATTTAGAAGAAAATTGAGATGACCTTGGGTATGGCAGTGATTTTTAGATTCACCCTCCAAGCACAATTCCTGAAGAAAGAGCTGATAAGCTGGACTTCATTAAAATATAAAACTTCTGATCTGTGAAAGACAATGCCAAGAGAATGAGAAGACAAGCCACAGACTGGAAAAAAGATTTGCAAGACTCATGTGATAAAGGAATGTTATCCAAAATACACAGAGAACTCTTTAAACTCAGCAATAAGAAAGCAAACACCCTGATTAAAAAATAGGGCAAAGACCTCAATAGACATCTCACCAAAGACACACAGATAGCAAAGAAGCATACGAAACACTGTTCCATGTCATATGTCGCCAGGGAAAGGCAACTTAAAACAACAATGAGATACCTACATACATATTAGGATGACCAAAATCTGGAACACCGACATTATCAAATGTTGGCAAAGATGTGGAGCAACAGGAATTCTCATTCATTGCTCATGGGAATGAAAAATGGTACAGCCACTTAGAAAGATATTTTGGCAGTTTCTGACAAAACTAAGCATACTCTTACCATATGATTTAGCAATCATACTCCTTGGTTTTCATCCAAAGGCGTTGAAAACTTGTTTGTGCAGAAACCTGAACATAGATGTTTATAGCAGCTTTATTCATAATTGCAAAAATGGATAAATAAACTGTGGTACATCTAGACAATGAAATATTATGTAGCACTAAAAGGAAATGAGCTATCAAGCCATAAAAAGACATGGAGGATCCTTAAATTCATATTACTAAGTGAAAGAAACCAATTTGTAAAGGCTACCTACTGTATGATTATAATTATATGACTCTCTGGAAAAGGCAAAACAATGGAGACAGTAAAAGATCAGTGGTTGCCAGGAGTTTGGAGCATGAGTGAGTGATGAATAGGCAGAGAACAAGGATTTTCAGGCAACGAAAATATTCTATAAGATACTATAATAATAGATATATATCATTATACGTTCTTCCAAACTCATAGAATGTACAACACTGAGAGTGAACCATAATGTAAACCATGAACTTTGATGATCATGTGTCAATGTAGGTTCATGATTGTAACCAGTGTGCCACTTTCTTGGGGGATGTAGATAATTGGGGGTCTATACCTCTGTAGGGGAAGGGGATCTGCAGGAAACGTCTACACCTTCCTCTCAAATTGGCTTTGAATCCAAAACTGCTCTTAAAACAAATAAAGTCTTCAGAAAAAGAAGACAGATTAAGTTCCGAGACATTCTACAGGAAGAGTGAGCCTTGAAAACATTATTCTAAATGAAAAAAGCCAGTCACAAAGTTCCACATACTGTGTGGTTTCATTCATACAAAAGTCCAGAATTGGGAAATCTCTGTATAGAGGTAGTAGATTAGTGGTTGCTTAAGACTAGGAAGAGGTTGAGAGGGTGGTGGCTAAAGGTGACAGCTAAAGATATTTTTTCTGAGGTAGTAGAAATAGTCTAAAATTGACTCTGGTTGTAATTGCACCTACCTGTGTATATACTGAAAGCAATTAATCATATTCTTTTTTAAAATTGGGATGTAATTGACATATAACATTGTGTAAGTTTAAAGCGTATACCATGTTGATTGGAGACACTTGTATATTAAATACCACCATAGTGTTAATTTATGTCTCCATCACATAACATAATTGTTGTTTCTTTTTTGTGTTGAGAACATTTTAGATATAGTCCCTCAGCAACTTACAAGAATATAATCTTGTTAACTATAATCACATTCTGTGCATTAGATACACAGAACTTATTAATCTCCTAATTTCAAATTTGTATCCTTTGTTCAATATCTCCCCAATTCCCACACCTCCCTCCCCTTAACAAACACCATTCAACTCTTTGGTTCTATGAGTTTGACTTTTTAAGATTCCACATATAAGTGATATCATACAGTAATTGTCTTTCTGTCTGACATCTCACTTAGCATAATGTCCTCAAGGTCCATCCATGTTGTCGAAAATGGCAGGATTTCCTTCTTTCTCATGGCTAAGTAATATCTCTCTCTATATATCTATATATAATCTTCTTTATTTATTTATCTATTGACAGATACTTAGGTTATTTCCATATCTTGGCTATTGCAAATGATGCTACAATAAACGCAGCAGTACAATATCTTTTGATGTCTTCATTTCATTTCTCTTGGAGATACACCCAGAAGTGGGATTGCTGGATCATATGGTAGTTCTACTTTTAATTTTTTGAGGAACCTCCCTACTGTTTTCCATAGTGGTTGTGCTAATTTACATTCCCACTAACAATGTACAATGGACCCACCTATCCACATCCTTATCAATACTTTTCTCTTTTGTTTTTGAGGAAGATTAGCCCTGAGCTCACATCCATCACCAATCTCCCTCCCTTTGCTGAGGAAGACTTGCCCTGAGCTAACATGTGCCCATCTTCCCCTACTCCATAGGTGGGATGTCTGCCACAGCATGGCCTGACAAGCGGCATGTAGGTCCTTGCCCAGGATCCGAGCCATCAAATCCTGGGCCGCCAAAGCGGAGCATGCGAACATAACCACTACACCACCAGGCTGGCCCTATCTCTCCTGTGTTTTTGATAGTAGTCACTCTAACGGTGTGAGGTGATATCTCACTGTAGTTTTGATTTACATTTCCCTGATGCTTAGTGATGTTGAGCATCTTTTCCTGTACCTGTTAGCCATTTGTATATCTTCTTTGGAAAAACGTCTTATTTACTTCCTTCACCCAAGTGTGAATTGTAAGTGAATTGTGTCTCGATAAAATTGTTTAAAAAAGAATGGGATAGGAGCTTCATAGGACATAAGAATTTGTATATGTCTGCATCTGTGTCTCTCTATATCTAACTGTCATCTATTTTTTCTATTTATCTATATTTATATATATGCCTATATTTATATCTCTAGATATCTCTCTATCTATCTGTATATCTATCTAACATCTACCTACCTACCTATCTCTTTATCATCTATTTTAAATTTTAACTTCAAATACTTTGCCAGGGTTTTTTTCTTTTCTTATGTATGGAACTTTCTATTCTCAAGCTATATGTGAGCATTTTATTTATTAAGATGTGGTCTTTTTATTCATTAATGTTGGTTGCAATAACTAGCATTAAGAAACACGATTTCATCAAAATTTATTAATCAGTAAATAAAGAAATCATTATTATTGCCAATACTTCATGTGACCCAGTAGTTGGACATTGAGGCAAAATGGGCTAAAACAAATGAAATATATATATATTTTTGTGTGTGTGTGAGGAAGATTGGCCCTGGGCTAACATCTGTTACCAACCTTCCTCTTTTTTCATGAGGAAGATTATTCCTGAGCTAACATCTGTGCCAATCTTCCTCTGTTTTGTACGTGAGATGCTAGGTCCGTGCCCAGGATCCCAACTGGTGAAACCCTGGGCCACCAAAGTGGAGTTTGTGAATGCAACCCCTCAGCCACAGGGCTGGCCCCCAGTGTGCATGTACTTTTATGCAAAGTTGTAGTAACCTATTTTTAAGATGTAACCATGGATAAAGTATGATTATGTTTGGAAATTCTATCATCTGTCCTCATTACACACTTGGCTTCCTCTTTAAGCAAGTAAGCAGGCTAGAACTTCCTTGTCTATTTGGATTATATGTCTTAAATATTTATTATTTAATATGTTTCAGGTGGAAATCTATTTCCATATATTATTCATTTTGTCTTTCATTTGTCTGCAATTACTGACTTTTTGAATAGTCCTCTTTTTAACCTGAATTGAATAAAGTATTCAATCATTAATGCATTTTATTCTGTAATTCTGTATCTAGAAGAACTTATAATTTACTTTTTTGTCATTAAATTCTTCAGCATATTGTCTTCAGAAATATTTTCTTTTAATTGTTTCATCATGTCTTTATCTGATATTGATAATCAACTACATTTTATTTTTAAGCACACCCATTTTCCTTCAAATGTGTGTATTATGATAATCTAATTTGGTGAAAATTTGAGAATTTTTATTTCTCCTTCAATGCTTGTTCCATTTAAATATTTAAAACAACTTCAAAAGATATTCTCAAGGTTTTTAAACTATTCTGAAGATTTGGACAGAATAAAGCTATATTTTCAAGATAGCAATATAAAATTACAAACCAATACAATTGTATATACCTGCAAAAGGATCCTGCAAGCTTAGTCTGCTATATATCATTTAGGCTAATATTTGTTCTCTGCATAATTTCTGTAAAAATGGATTAATTCTCAGTCACCCTCAAAACCTAAATAAAAACAAAATTCCGAAAGATGTTTTCAAACACAAGGTCTTTATACATTTATATTTTATACATTTAATCATTTATAATTATACGCATTGATCTAAAAAAGTGATATATTCAAATCATTGCAAGCAATTGACTTGTTCTATGTATGGTTACCTAGCCAGAAGTTGTTAGATACACACGAAGTGAAAGTTGCCTTCTTGTTTTAAATTAAAATTATTTCAATTAATTAACAACTGGCATACAAACTTGCTTATATTAATAGTTTTCTTGTTCAATTAATAGATTAAACAACATTACTACTTTGCTATTAGAGTAATATTGATGATTTCAAATGTCAATAAGCTAATATTTTCAGTATTTTCCATTTGTTCCAAAGCAGAATATTTAGTACTCATTGAAGGACAACCTCCTGATAATGAACAGAAGTATTTTCTTGCATTCAGAAACTTAGGCTCTACCCAAAAAAAGCAATGAGAAATATTAGATAAGATGAAAGGTATATGTAAGCTTCAATGCTTTTCCCTCCACTAATTTTAGCGCTTTAATGCTGCTCCTCAAAGAATCCTTCATATCTCATTAAGAATTATTAGTGAAGATGTATCGGGAAACGGTGTAATTGGAAACACATTTGAGTGAACTTTTGACATTTAAAAACATTCTAATTCAGTATAGGATGTCGGAAAACCTTGAATCTAGTCATGTTTTGCCCCTAATTATCTGTTAGAAGAAGAGTTTCGGTTGTGATTTTTTTTTTTCCTCTGACATATTCTTCTATTCTGTTTCTTAATTGTAGGCAGCAGCACACCAGGACAAACGTGCTTAACAAAGCTGGTATCTGTCATAGGAACTAGAGAATGGAGATTACTTTGCTCGGAGAATTGTGGGATATGGGAGCAGAATCAAAGAAAAGGTTTTCTTAAGCATGGGCAGCACAAGATGCTCGCTGATGTTTTACTTAGACAAAATTGCTTTTTAGCCTCCTTAAGAATGCACGTCTCATGGTTGCTTACACCTTCCAGTGGGGAAAATCCATGAAGGTTACATTATCTGTCCAATGGTTAAATCAAACTCCTTTATTTTTTTAATGACCAACTGGAGAATTCCTGTTAAAGAAGTGATACAGAAAAAAATATTTGTAATCCACCTTTTTGCTTTTATTTCATAAGTGGTAGGACAAGAAAGTCAAATCAAAAGAAAGGTTCTTAAAAGTATTGGCAACTTTTCTTATTTGAATTAGTAACTATTGATAAGAAATAGTATGAAGTCCCTACGTTGATGAATTATAATAGTAGGTGGAGACTTGACTTCTATGAGGGTATGATTAAGGAAAATACTACATAATTTGGTTGAGGAAACTGATAAATATTTTAAAATTTTTAATTTTATACATACTGAACTAAGTTACAGAACATCCAAATTACCTATATACAAATTGGAAGTTCTACTTTAATATATGTGAGACTAAATGACAAAACTGCTCATATTAGGTCTTAAAATCTGATATATTTGACAATTCTATAGTCTTTTATGATAATTTTTATGTATTCTCTTTTTTTTTTTGAGGAAGATTAGCCCTGAACTCACATCCACTGCCAATCCTCTTTTCGCTGAGGAAGTTTGGCCCTGAGCTAAAATATGTACGCATCTTTCTCTATATGTGGGCCACCTGCCACAGCATGGCTCAATAAGCATTGCATAAGTCCGCACCCAGGGTACAAACTGGCAAACCCAGGGCTGCTGAAATGGAGGGCGCAAACTTAACCTCTGCACCACTGGGTGGGCCCCTGTGCTATCTATTTTTAAAGATCTTTCTGAAACTGCTGAACATTCAGGTTTGCCACACTTATATTTAAAAAACTGATTATTTCAAATAAATATTACAATGATAGTATAAAATTTTTAATTTTAAATGATGGCTCACTACATCTAAATTTAGATACTGTTAATCTATGGGTCATCTTGTGTTCCAAATATTGAAACTTTGTAACACACATATGTTGGCTAAACTAAAGAAATAATAAAGTAGAAAATCAGTTCTGAAGAGATTGTATTTTGCAAATTAGGTTTGTTTGATTGAGTAACTTGTTTTGTTAATGATTAAACTATATATACTGCACGCTGGTTGAAAACATGGGTTTGTATTTTACTGACCCAGTTGTAGTTGGATATTGTGGCAAACACTATGTGAGATTCTTTGTAAATTAAGAAGAAAACTTTGCTCAGGGTTACTATACTTATTATTAATTTCATTAATACTTTTAAAAATTAATTCTTTACCAAAAGTATGCATTAATATCTTTTAAATAAGTATGAGCTAAATTTAATAATTTAAATTTAATTATAATATAATTTATTTTTATTTATCATTTATCATTTACTTTTAGTTCTATAAATGAATTTCAGGTGAGTTGGTACCAATTCTATAAGATAAATCATAAATAAACTTTTTTAAAATTGTTTTTAATTGCAGTAACATTGGATTATAACAAAATATAGCTTTCAGATGTACATTGTAATATATTTCATATTCTGTGTAGATTACATCATGTTCACCACCCAAAAACTAATTACAGTCCATCCCCTCACAGGTGAGCCTAATCACCCTTTCTGCCCTGCCGCCGCTCCCCCACGGTAACCACCAATCCAATCTCCATTGCTATGTGTTTCTTGTAGTTGTTTTTATCTTCTCCTTAGGAGTGTGATCATATGGTATTTGACTTTCTCTCTCTGACTTATTTATAAATATTTTGAATTGAAAAGAAGCATTGCATCTTCATTAGATCCTGTTTCCTATATGTCTGTTTCTCCACCTAATTTTAATTACTTATGGGTTTTGTTTCATTTATTCCCCAGGAAATGTGTTTCTTTATACCACATAAATGCTTTTGCTATGCTGGACATAATTGTCACTTGATAACATTTTATCCACCACAAAGTATAAATATATTTGAAGTATGCTCTTATTCGTACCTTAGGCAATCTTGTGAGATAAAGACAGCAAGCATTTTTATCTCTATTCTACAGGTGAGGAAATAGTTTCAGAGATGTTAAATGACTTAAACTTTTCACATGCTGAGAAAAGTGGTGATGGACCCAACACTGAGTCCCAGGCTCCTTCTCTCAAGTAGAGAACACCTAGAAAAACAGATAAGACTCAGAGCTGTTATTTAATAATTTACTTGTATTACTGGCGATTTTTGCGTTCCATAAGTTTCCCAATAGAAGGTCGTGAGTTCATGTTATTGAACATAAATTGGCTGGGAGGAAAAACAGTACCAACAAGAAATAATATACATTTAAATGCCAGATTTTCATCCTTTAAAAATCATTACGCAGATGAGAATAAATCAATGTTACACTCATTCAGAATAAATAAATTGCTTTTCTTTTTCACTGTATTTTTATTTGCTTTCATGATTTGCTTTGTTGTTTAAGTATTTCTAACACATACATAAGCAGACAGTTTTAACAATTATCAACTCGTGGAAACAGTTGATATCAATGTTCTCTTTCACCTACCTCTTTAATATTATAGTAGAATTGCCCAGACATAATTTTAGCATCAAGCAAAGAAAGGATAAGGGATATTTTTATCATATTTTAAATAATTCCTTAGTAACATTAAATATTCAGTAAGCATGCTAATTTCCAATTTGTATCACATAAATATCAATTACAGTGTATTTGAATCAACATCCAAATATAATCTCTTCATTTTCATTGGTTGATAGGTGTCTGTAGTTTCTTTCAGTCTACATGTTCCTGTGTTTGTTTCTCTCTTTTAGCCTCCTTGTAATGTATTTTGCTGGAGAAATCTGAATATTGCCCCAGAATTTCAATTTTGCTGGGTGAGTCCTCTTGGTGTAATTGTAGTTGTAGATTAAAAGTCATATCAGAAATTTTGAGCAAATTTAGGCTGTATATTTTTTGTGTGTGTGGCTAGGGCCAAGAAAACACCATATGTAGCTTCCATCATGATCTGTAATATCAGGTATCCTTGTGTTTAGTTCATTTTCAAATACGTTATAGTTTTCATTTGCTTCCTGAGAATGTCTGTGTTGAAGGTTTTTGCTATTCATAAGGATGTTATTGTGCTCCACATTTCTTTCTGTATGTGGATCAACTGCAATTTCTTTTTTTCACATATTTGCTACTTGAAATTAATTTTCCTAAATTTTTGTAGGGGAGGGAGAGGTTAGTATATCTTTTCTAGCATCCCAGCTGTAAAGCCTCCCCTTTTCTTCATTTCATCAATTTTTCTAAATATAACCTCTTCCTTTCTAAAATCTGCCTTCTCTGCACCTGCACACATCCCATTTTCATTCTGGCTTTTTCTTTTTACCTAACTTTTCATAAAGCAAGTAAAAAAAGAGCAAAATATTACACTGTTTATAGAGAAGATAATACGTATTAAAGACAAAAATGAGGTTAAACAATCGTAGAGTTGCTCTCCTTGCAGAAGTGCACAGAATACATCAGATAAATAGAAAATGAGTATGTCCTTTTTAATGATGTTTAAAAGTGTAAACAGAAAAATTCAACATGCAAGAAAAGCTAAAAGGAAGTAAACTAACTAGACAGATACAAAAAGACAAAACTGATATTCTAAAATCAAATATATTTGCTCTAAATTAAAAATTAAATTAGGCAAGGAGGAGTATATTAAAGAATTGGAAAACAGATCTAATGACATTACAGACAATGCAGCACACAGAGGATTAAAAGCTAGAAAATACGAAAAGCAAAATTAAGAAGTAGAGGCTGGAGGGAGAAGTAGAATCCATACTTCTAATTGGGGTTCAAGAATGAGATAATAGAGGAAACAGTGGTGACAAATTCTTTTTTGTTGTTGTTAGTGCCGTTGAATGGATTCCTACTCCTAGCAACCCTATGTATGGCAGAGTGCAACCCTGACCGGTCTTTCTGTGCCATTCTCTCACCTTCTGGTGCTGTATCAGACAATATTCCACTGCTATTCACAGGGTTTTCATGGGCAATCTTTCAGAAGTGGGTGGCCAGGTCCTTCTTCCTAGTCTGTCTTAGTCTGGAAGCTCTGCTGAAACCTGTCCACCATGGATGACCCTGCTGGTATTTGAGATGCTGGTGGCATAACTTTCAGCATCACAGCAACACGCAGCCACCACAGTGTAACAACTGACAGATGAGTGGTGTGCGTCCCTTACCTGGAAAGTAACATGAGCTGCGGTGGTGACAGCACCAAATCTTAACCACTAGACCACCGGGGCTGGCTAACAAATGCTCAGCAAGATAATTATTTAACTTTGTCCAGAGTTAACAAATGGGAGACATAGATAGGCATTTGTATCCCTGCCTCATTCAGTCGCTAGTTGTGAGCTGCTGTGGGGAGAAAATGACTTTGGATGAGGTGGGTCTTTGAAACTGAGCAAGCTGAGTAAGCTGACAGATAGCTGAAGGCTGCCTTGTCATACTGCTCATATTTATAAGGGCAGCCCGGACCTTCTTTAAAGGGGAGGTACGAAGCACATCTTCTAGCTGCTACACTGCTCTGTCAGAGTTGAAATTTGGAGACCAAGTATTCTGTGGTATCACTGTTATGTTGAACTATTTAATTGCCTATAGTGTAAAGATTTCCGCTTGGCAAATGAATTGAGAAACAATATAGAGCAAGATACAAATTGGAAAAAGAGCAACAGCTATTTCTGATAAACTGTTAGAAAGGATTCTTATCAATTGAGAAGAAAAAAATTAAAAAATCCATTAAACAAAAGCAGCAAAGCAAGTAAATAGTTTGCAAAAAAGATGCACAAAAGATTTAAACCCTAATGAAATATGACCAAACACACTCATAATCAAAGAAATAAATATTAAACTTCAATGAGCTGCCAGTCTTTGGCAATCAGTTTTGTGAAGTACAAAATATTTGTAATATTCACTGTGCTGACAAGAGTTTGGGAAAATGGATCTCTTATACATTATTGAATTACAGGGCAAATTGGGTAAAATGTCCTTGCAGGACACTTGGCAATATCTTTCAAAATAAAAAGTGCACTTTAAGTTTTTCTCAGCATTTCTTTTAGGCATTTATGCCAGTAATACACTTGTTTTGGGCTCAAAGCCATGTAGACCAGCAACAACTGGAAGCAATTTTCTATCAATAAGAACTTAGATTATTTATGGCACTTTCAGATCATTAAATACAGAGTAAATATTAGAATGATAAGTATATGAACTAAAAGGAGATTTACTCAAATGCTTACCATCATTTGAAAAACAGTGCAAATCATTAAAAGGGCAAGGTACAGAAGTATATATTCATAGGCTAAAAGTTGTGTTAATATATGCAAATTCTTATAGATATATAGGCATATATTAGAAACAGAACATAGTTATACCCTGTGTGAAAAGTTGAATTTTCTTTATTATTAATCCTTAAACTTATTTGTTAAGGTGAGTCTCCTTTCTGCCAATGGTATAAAACTTCATCAGTACAGTAAGAGCATAACTGATCCTTTTAAAATTTCACATTATTTTTCTATTATTTATTATTATATTACTTTTACATGTGCACCTTAACATATTTTGCCAAATTCCCAAACTCCGCGTGGTCGTCAGTTTCTGAGATGACTCACAATTATCTCCAACTCCTGGCTTTCACGCCCTTGTGAATCCCTTCCCTTTCTCTGTGGGCTGGACCTGTTGACTTGCTTATGACGAAGAGAATTCAGTATAGGTGATGGAGTGGCAGTTCCAAGATCAGATCTTAGAAGTGTGTGACTTTCATCTTGTTTGGATTATCTTTCTGACTCTTTCCGTGTTCTACCTGGAAAAAAACTGTTAGAAGCCTCCAGCTGACAGCCAACAGGAACTGAGGTCATCACTCCAACATCCCCCAAGGAACAGAATCATGCTGATGGCCATTCGAGTGGTTATATGAAGATATGTTGGAAGTATATCCTTCCTTAGTTGAGTCTTCATCTGAATTTGCAGAACCTGGAAAAACACCTTAATTGCAACTTTTTTGTATAAGGAAGTTTTGCCCTGAGCTAACATCTGTGCCAATCTTCCTCTATTTTATGTGGCTTGACAAATGGTGCTAGGTCCACGCCCAGGATCCGAACCTGTGAACCCCCGGTTGTCAAAGGGGAGTGTGTGAATCTAACCACTATGCAACCAGACCAGAACTTAACTGCAACTTTTTGAGGGACTCTGAAACAGACAATCTTTCCAAGTTGTACCCAGATTCCTGGATCATCTAAACTGTAAAATAATAAAAGCATTGCTTCAAGCCACTAAATTTTGGGGAATGTGTCTTTTAGCAATAGAGACCTAATAAGGCCACATGTTAAAAATCAATATTTAGCTAAAGACAAATATCACTGTGATGAAATATACTCCTGGGGAATATGAATACATGTAAAATTTTAATAAAATATATCATTACAACTTTGTTATTGCAAATGTTATTAAAATTTTTAAATCTGACATTATTTTTCAAGAACAAATTTCTCCACTCTTAATTATTTTAAGCTGATCTTGTGGTCACTATTCTGCACATCTGTGGTCAATTGTAACAGGGTAAGTTAGGGAAATGGTAGATCAAAGGGTGAATTCAAAGGGTGAAAGGCAGATGGGCGGCATTAGACCTGGGAGCATATTACAAATGCAAATCTCTGGCCCTATGTCAGACATAACGAATCAGAAATTCTGGTTGTGGAGACCAGGAATCTGTGTTTTACCAAGTGTTCCTGGTGATTCTGATGCAAAAACACATCCCAGATTTTAAGTGGACTAACAAAGCCAAGGTTCATTTGTTGAATGGTTTGAAAGGGCTGAGGGGCTGAGGAGAGTGCTTTGGAACACATGATTCCTCTCAAGAACTAGGTTGACAGCAGATCCACCATTTTCTGATGGCAAGATAGCAACATGAGTTTTCAAGGTTTATTTTGATTATAGATTATCTTCTAACAAACCATCCCCAAACTCAGTGGCTTAAAAAAGTCAATGCTTTACTATTTCTCATGACTTCTTCAGTTGACTAGGAAGTTTTTCCATTGGTCTTGCTTTGGTTCAGTCATCCTGCTGCTTTCAACTAGCAGCTACATGGTTGGAATGTCCAAGGTGGAGTCATTTACATGTCTAGGGCCATGGCAGGAATGAGGAGAGGACAGAAACTAACTTTCTGCCCATGATCACTCAACGTTAAATAGTCTGGATTGAGTTTCTTTAGATGGTATCTGGCTTACAAGAGAGCAATAGTGTAAACATCCAGGGCTCTTCTAGACTAGGCCTGAAACTGTCATGGGGTCACTTTTGCTGCATTGTTTTAGGAAAGAAAGTCACAAGGTCACTCAAATTCAAGAGAAAAGGAAAATATAGCATCAATATCTGCATGAGAGGAATGGCATGTGACTACACAGAAGAGAGTAATTGTTGATTGGCCATCTTCAAAGAAAATCTAACCTACAATTTATTCTAACAGATGATGGACGTCTCAAGCCATCAGTTAAATGCTTCAACCCAGTAATGATACACATAACTTCCATAATATTTTATTATTTACACTCAAATGGTGCTAATTTCAAGAAATAGAGAGTGAATTCCTTTGTGTGTCTTGAAGAATGACTAGATTGGTGACTGATAACAATGTTCACTGCAAAAGAGATTCACTTACATATGAGTTTAGTATTAATGATGTCAATGATATAACTACAAAGTCATTTTATTTTCCTTCTTTTTTTCCCTACTTGTAAATAACCAAGGCAATGACTTACTTATTCTTTAACTCTTAAACGTGAAGATTTAGTTCCTGGTAATGGGGCTTGTGATTGAAGATTTGTAAAGACAAGCTTGGTGCACTACTTCAAAATTTCTTTTCTAAAATTTTTTAGAGGCATATGTAAAATGATTGCTTTGATCTTTCTCTAATACCTTTTGCCTGCACTTTTTGATTTGTAGAATCTCTCTCTTTTTTTTTGGTGAGGAGGATTAGCCCTGAGCTAACACCCATGCCAATCCTCCTGTACTTTGTATGTGGGATGCCTCCACAGCATGGCTGATGAGTGGAATAGGTCAGCACCTGGGATCCAAACTCATGAACCTCGGGGCTCCCGAAGCAGAGCACACAGAATTTCATCCACTTAGCCATGGTGCTGGCCCCTAGAATCTCTTGAATAAAGTCTGTCCTGAAACATTGGTTCTGAAAATGGTCTTGCAGCAAAAACAAAACAAAACAAAAATCGTCTCTGACTTTCCACCTGTATTTTGGTTTCATTTTGTGTTCACCAGCAGTAGTATCTCTGATGGACTGAAAAGACAGCAGAATTCTTAGGAAAGGTGTTGTATAATAAACTCTTGCGTTCTCAAAGCATTATTTGGTTAGTTGCTCAGATTCCAGCAAATAAACTACTTTCTCTGAAAACTATTATTAGAAGTTTCTTCTATGTTATCACAGTTAAGTAAGATTTTAATAAGATGTTTTAGCATAATAGCTCCTATTTAATTCTGTTTGAAATTTTGAGTAAATATATGACAAAAAAATTAAAAATTTTCAGACATTTTATTTTCTATTTTTGACCTAAGACTAAGAAAACTGCCCTTATAATCTTTCTGCTCATGAAGAGTAATACTGAAATATTACATTGTATTTTAACTTTTTTCAGAAAAGTGATTGAGTGTCCACAAATCATTGCAAAATTATGATTTTTAAATCATTCATACATTCCCCATGTTTGTTTATTGTCAATGACAGCTACATGTCACTTCCCACTTACCGATTTTTCACTCTCTGAATAGTTCTTCAATTAGAATTAGAATTAGGTATTTTTCTAGCTGTATACAATCCAGAAATTCCTCAGCAAGCGGTTAAGCAGAAACAGAAATAAATTCAAAATTAATTAATTGCATTGTTAAACTACAAGAAAAATAATCCTAGAATAGAGAGCTCAAAAATAGACCCACATATAGTCAACTGATTTTTGAAAAAGGAGCCCAGGCAATAAAATGGAGAAAAGAAAATCTTTTCCACAAAAAGTGCTGGAACACTGCACATCTACATGCAAAAAAAAAAAACAATCTAAACACAGACCTTATACTCTTTTCAAAAATTAATTCAAATGAGATCACAATCCTGATTGTAAAATGCAAAACTATGAGACTCCTAGAAGATAACATAGGAAGAAATCTTAATGACATTGTATATGGTGATGATTTCTTAAATACAATGCCAAAAGCACCATCCATGGTAGAAAGAAGTGTGAGCTGGATTTCATTAAAATTAAATTTTTGTGCTCTGAGAAAGACACTATCAAAATAATAAAAAGGACACCACAGACTGGGATAAAATATTTGCAAAAGACATATCTCATAAATATTTCCAAAAGACATATCTCATAAAATATTGTTTTCCAAAATACAGTAGCCCCCCCCATGTGCAGTTTCACTTTCCATGGTTTCAGTTACTTGCAGTCAACTGTGGTCTGAAAATGCTAAATGGAAAATTCCAGAAATAAACAATTCATAAGTTTTAAATTGCATGCCATTCTAAGTAGTGTGATGAAATGTTATTTTGTCCTGCTCCGTCCCACCTAGGATGTGAATCATCCCTTTGTTCAGAGTATCCACACTGCATACCCTACCTGCCCATCAGTTACTTAGTAGCCCTCTCAGTTATCAGATTGGCTGTCACAGTATTGCACTGCTGGTGTTCAAATAATCCTTATTTTACTTAATGATGCTCGCAAAGTGCAAGAATAGTGATGCTGTCAATTCACATGTGCCATAGAGAAGCCATAAAGTACTTCCTTTAAATGAAAAGGTGAATGATCTCAACTCAACAAGAAAAGAAAAAAAATTGTATGCTAAGATTGTTAACATCTATGGTAACCTTTATTAGAGTATATTGTTATAATTGCTTTATTTTATTATTAATCTCTTAATGTGCCTAATGTATAAATCAAAGTTGACCATAGTTATGTATAGGAAAATCATAGTATACATAGGATTCAGTACTATTGGCAGTTTCAGGCAGCCACTGAGGGTCTTGGAATATATCCCCTGTGGATAAGGGTGGACTACTGTATACAAAGAACTCTTAAAATTCAGCAGTAAGAAAAAACTTGATTAAGAAAATGAGCCAGGGCCAGCCCGGTAGTGCAGTGGTTAAGTTCATGTGCTCTGCTTTGGTGGCCCGGGGTTTGCCAGTTCGGATCCCAGGTGTGAACATATGCACTGCTTGTCAAGCCATACTCTGGCAGGCATCCCACGTATAAAGTAGAGGAAGATAGGCATGGCTATAGAAGATAGCTCAGTGCTATTCTTCCTTGAAAAAAAGAAAAAGAAAATGAGGCAAATATCTTCACAGTCACCTCATCAAAGAAGACATACAAATGGAAAACAAGCACATGAAAAGATACTCCACGTCACATGTCAACAGGGAAATGTAAATTAAAACAATAAGATATAACACATATATTATAATGGCCAAAATCTGGAATACTGACAACAGTAAATGCTGACAAGCATGTGAAACAATGGGAACTCTCATTCACTGCTGGTGGGAATGCAGAATGGTAAGCTACTTTGCAAGGCTGTTTGATGGTTTCTTACAAAACTAAACAGACTCTTATCATACAATCCAGCAATCCTTGATATTTACCTGAAGGAGTTGAAAACGTGTGTACACACGGAAGCCTGCACATGAATATTTATAGCAGCTTTATGCATAATTGTCAAAACTGGGAAGTAACCAAAATGTCCTTAGGTATGTGAATGGATAAATAATCTGTGGTACATCCAGACAGTGGAATAGTATTCAGCCCTACAAAGAAATGAGTTATCAAGTCGTGACAAGACATGGAGGAATCTTAAATGCATATTTCTAACTGAATAAAACCAATCTGAAAAGGCTACATATTGTAGGATTCCAACTAATATGACATTGCGGAAAAGGCAAAACTATGAAGATAGTAAAGAGAACAGTGGTTGCCTGGTGTTAAGGGGAGAGAGAGATGAATTGGTGGATCACAGAGGATTTTTAGTAGAGTGAAAGCACTCTGTATGATATTATAATGGTAGATACACGTCACTGTACATTTGTCCACAGTCATAGAATGTACTAAGTCAAGAGTGAACCCTAATGTAAACTACGGACTCTGAATGATGATGTGTCAACCTAGGTTCATCAACTGCAATCAATGACATTGCAATGTTGATAATAGTGATGTTGATAAGAAGGGAGACTATGCATATGGAGGTAGGGGAGATATGGGAAATCTCTGCATCTTAAGCTCAATTAAGCTCTAAACCTAAAATTCCTCTAAAAATTAAAGTGTATTAAGAAAAAGAATCCTGGCTGTTTATGAAAGTTCAATGGAAATATAAGATAGAGAAGTAACACTTTTGATAATATTACTTTATCTTTTGCATAGCAGAATATAATTCAAAAATGCATTTGTAATGAGTATTGAATAATTTTCAAATATCTTTAAACATCAACTATTGAAATGATTCAGTCGATAGTAATCATTTCAATAACCTATTTTCCCTTAAATTTTAGCCGTCATAGACTAAAACTAAAGAGAATTATCCTTTAAAAAGTCTTTAGGAGAATATTATTTTGGAGTTTGATTAGTAAATATGAATTAATTTTGCTTCCTTGTTTTTCTTTTATAGTCTTTCTATTTTTCCTATAATATATGTGTTTAAACATATGCAAATATACACATATATGTGTTTAAGAGAAATATATATGTATAGAAATAAATATATATGAACTATAGGCATATATATTCATATATATGTAAAATATGTACGCATACATGCATTTATATATTATGTATATCTAAGAAATAAACCATAAAGGAGCATGCGCACACACCCACACACAAGCATATATTGTGCAAAACATAACTTCCCTTGCCATTTTATTTTTCAATATGGCACAAACTTCAGAACGAATGAAGTCATCTTACTATTTGAATATGTATATCAGATCCTGTTTACATAATGCATTTCCACTTGCTTCACCTCTTATCTTTATTTTAATACATTCTTTGCTATTAATTCACCAAAACTTGATACCACTTATTAGGTAAAAATACAAAGAGAAATAAAAGCATATAATGTTTTGAACAAGCTCAGCAATTAAAAAAGTTGAAAGGAGTATTTTATTTTGTTTGTCTGAAGATAAAATTCAAAAGTGTAAGTTAAAATACTTTTTAAAAATTTACGCGAAGTATTTGGAAGCAAATTAATAACTGGCAATCATTCAAAAGAAAGATCTATGAAGTTATTTAGAAAAACAACAAAGCTAAGGTACATAGGAATAAAAATGTGTTATTTCCATTCTTGGGGAAACATGGAGTTTCTTTCTTTTCTGTGAAAGAAATACATTTTCTCTGAAAATACCTTCTTCATTGGTCGTTTTGCTTTGACTCCACATTATATCAGAATTCTCTTTTTTCTCCTTATTTGTATTTCCCTCAAGAATAAAAATAGTGTATATGCTTTTAGAAGAAGGGGGCAGCTTAAGATAGACGTATGTAGTACAGCACATTAGGTTTACCCATTAGTTTACTCCTGGAAGAAGTAGACTGAAAGAAGATTAAATAAAAGTCCCAAGGAACTGGAAATGGAAGTCACAAATAGAATCTGGAACCAGAAATTGAAAGCTTACGGAAGCTTAATCATAAAGAGCTACCTTAAAAACGTTTGTTCAGAATATAGCAGAGAAAAACCACAGAGAAGACCAGTTAGTGTTTTTATCCCCCTTGTTCTACAATCATTACTATAAGTAGGCAAATACACATAATTAAATCAAACTGCTAATAGGGAGAGCCAGATACTTTTGGAAACTTATGTGGGAAGATGTTCGGGAGTAAAAATAATGTATAAAAATATTCTTTAACAACAACAAAACTTGCTGGATGGACAGATAGGTTAAAAGTTTGATTAGGAAATAATTTCTGGTCTTCCTTTGTCTGTATGCATATTTAAAATTAATGAAAACTATCTCCAATTTAAAAGTGTCCTAAAAGTAATTACAAGTAAAATGGAGGATTTTGCTTTCATTTATGTGTATTTAACTCCTTACCTTCTTAAAGGATAGATGAAATGTTCTACAATTATGCTTTCATAAGGTAATCTACTTATTAAGATTTTTTTCTAGGTGCCAAATATCAATAATATATCCAAATGATACATTTAAAAATGTCTTTAACTAATTTTTTAAACTTCATATTGCTGAGGTGATCACTGGGCATTCCCCTAACGTCGTGAGAAGATGATTAAATGAGTGGCCATAAGTATAATTAACATCAAACTTCTTTAGCTACAGTTTTTAGAGACATTGCTAGCAGAGCAGATTGATCAGTGTGGTTTGGTCAGTGAAAAGCAGAAACACTGTGAGTGATTCTCAATGAAGGATTTATCACAGGATCATACATCACATAATGTGTGAGAAAGTGGAAAATTCTCCATAGGTTAGCAGTTCTGTCAGTTGGGAAAGAACCCTGGACATAAAAGAAGGAGAGTGTGAAAAAATTAGAATTAACAATGACAACCTAGAATCTGCAAGATTAAACTGGAACCCACAATTTTCAGGATGTAGTGAATGCTGTTTCTCATTCTTGCTTCCCAATCACACTCAAATGTCTGCGGTACCAAATGCTAACCTGGAATCTATCACAGAGCTAATCCTGGAACATACAATCCAGCCTAGATATATCAACGCAATGCGAAATCACCAAAGGGCTTTTGACAAATTTGTCACAATCTGTAACTTAGATTCCAATGCCACATTTCACTACACCTAATTTACCCATAATTAAATCACAAATTATAGGACATTGGTTTACCATTTTGAAGTAAGTTGTACCCTTCCCATTTCTCTCAGTTTTAGTAAAAGACACAAAACAATATCTGTAGGTATCTGCAGAGACATGAATAGTTAAAAATAATCTAAAGAAAAAATAAAGAATCTAATACTAGAGGAAGAATGAATAAATATTGAAATATGAAAAAACAGATATTTACAGTTTTGCAGATTAAAGACACAAATGCAGCTTTCATAGAAATATAAAAAAAGATACCCTCTCTAAATGGCACATTCATGCTATTTGTTGAATGTAATCTTGTCATATTTTTCATCAATTGAGACTACAACTATGAGCCATTTATCTTTAATAATGTCTAAAAAGACCCATAGCAGACAAAATAAGGCAGAAAATCTAAGCATCTTAATATGTCCATTCACTGAGATAAATATAGTTAGTAAATGTTATTTTAATTAGTAAATAAAAGCTTGTTTACATAAGTTATAATTGTGATAAATACATTCCATTTATAAAATGGTTTGCCACATCACAGATTACGCAGTGTATGATGTTGCATGCATAGGAATATATAGCACAGATCTCTCATCACCACACAGAAATCTTGAATTTTAACATCAGTCTTGCAACAAAAGTGTCTAAAATTGTCCTACTGATCTATTTTCATTTTCAATTCCTGCATTCTTGACTATTTCAGTAGTTCTTATCAACAGTATCATTGTACTAGTCATTGCTCTTTTAAAATTTTTGTTTTCAAAAGGGTAGTTGTACTTGACCACTGTTGCAGATTCTTTCACAGCAGTACCATTGTCAAATTAAGAAAGTATATCTAGCAATGTCCAGAGCTGAGAAGTGCTAAGACAATTTCTTAATATGGTCATTAGTAATTCTGCAGGGAAAAAAATTCTTATATTTATTTAAAATATTTGGGGGTCTTGGAACTCCTTTTAAAATTATATAAGTAGTGTCTGAGGAGAGTAAAACCACACTGCAGTATGTCGTAGGATGGGTTCCTCAAAAACCTGTAGAAAGACTTCCACAGAGTCTACTGACTCCATATCTCTGAGATTTGTGTGGGTGTGTTTTATTCGGTAGAGAACTTTCCAAAAAATGCCTGCAAAGTTTGAGGGAAGGATTAGGCAAGGGAGATGTTGCAAAGTGATGCAAATCCAGCAGAGCCCTTGACCAAACCTACCGAACATTCTAGAATTGAAATGGCCCTTCCAAAGCGTCTGACTTTAAAAAAAAAGGAACAGGCGTTTGGATTCCCACATGGGATAGGCGTTAGATGTGGGCTGTCCCCAGGAAGTGGACAGGATCTTGAGAAATTAACTATCTTCTGCTTAGAACAATTCTCAGAGACAGATTCCAGTGAGAGCTATTGCCAACACTCCCAAATGTGCCTTGGTGCTGAAGAGGGAATATTGGCTGTTCATGCTAGCATCTATTGTAAGGTATAAATGGATATAAACTAAAAAAATAAAATTTTCTTTTCCTCTCTTTATTCCCAAATCCATTAGAAAACACAGAGAAAATGCACCAGGATAATGTGGGGACACATACTTTTTATCAGCTAATCATAGAGAACCTGTAACTGTATGTGGTTCACAAATTCCATTGATTTTCATGCCACACAATGTTGCTTGATTAGAATGGTACTCCACAGTTGACAAGTTAAAGATAGACTCGCGTTATGATGTTGACTTGCTCATCTAGATTTCTGTAAAGGCCTCTGGAGTCTTTTGAAGAAAGGTAACCCTAGTTCTTCTGGTGTCCCTGGTATTTGGTAACTTTTCGGTACTTGGTTCTCTGCATTTCTGCTCTACCTACATAACCAAATTTCAATTTGCAAGCTATGGTCTCAGGACTGATTAAGACTTGTTCTAACGTCCTCCACCTATTTTGACAAGACCCGTCATTTATCATTTTTCTCTTCCTAAGAAAATATACTAAATAGGGAAGGAATTCCTATTTGAATCTCAACATACAGAAGCTTAACTGGTTTCTCTTTCAATGTATATGTACTCATCCATTGTAAATGACTACAGCAGGCCCTACATCCCTATCTCTGAAGAGCCAGCTAGTGAGGTATATGTAAATGTTAACAACTGGCTCAAAAGTTCATTTTATGTGTGTGTACATAAGCATAATTTTATTATAAATTTTACTGATATAAAGGCTATGTGCCACACAATTTACATATAGTAATGAAACACACAATACACTATAGTAAATTCCATATAGTCAATTGATTATGACAGAATTCTTCTGTTGATTTTTACTAAGTTGTTGATTTCGTCAAATACCAGTCTAGATGTTGCTGTGAAGGTATTTCTAAGACGTGATTAATGTCTAATTCAGCAGACTTTGAGTAAAACAGACTACCCTTCATTATGTGGATGGGCCCTACTCAACAAATTTCAGACTTTCCAGCTGCTGCAATAACATGAGCCAATTCCATAAAATCACTCTCTGTCTCTCTCTCTGTCTCTCTCTATATATATATATACACACACACAGATATTCTATTTGCTATGTTTTTGTGGAGAATATTGACTGTGATTTCTCATTTTTTTGCGCTAGAAAAATTTTAATGGATCAGTCCAACTCAATTGAATTTTTAATAAGTATAATTCACATTTACTTTATCACTTTAAGTCTAGATAATCAATAAAACAAATCAAATTGAACTCTCATTTGTAGTATTTTGTAATTCCCATGGTATAAATACCATTACCACCATGGCCAATTTTAAGCTTCCAATGTGATTATACTGAATGCAGAGTTTGGAAGAGACATATAGTAGTGCAATATTATATAATATCTCCACATACAGATATGATAGATATAAATAACCTCAGGTACATAGATAATAGTGAATAGATAATAAGTAAAATATAGTAAATTATTTAGGAAGTGATAGTTGAATATTTATTGCATGTGTTTTTAATATACTTTATTAAATTGTAAGTTTTTCTAATTTAATTTTTAATAATTGCTAGAGTTAACAACCACCTCATAAAATTTGAGAAAATGTATGAATCAGCTCTCATGGGTCATTACACTCCAGTCCCAGAAGACCACTGGAGCTGCCTCTCAATGACTGCAGTGTGCCTTATTTTTCTAAACAAGGATAAGCTCAGTGGTTCCTAAAGCTTTCATGCTCCTTCTTGGCTGACATTTGGATGGCAAATCTCTGAAGAAATAAGAAGGCAAGGGAAGGAGATTAAAGGCAAAGAAAGGGAAGGAACGGATGAGAAGGGAAGGGAAAGAAAAAATAAATAAATTCAATCCCAAGCAGGGCATTCTTTGGATTCTCCCAACACAATTATACAAGAATACCATATGCATAATCCATTCAACAGACACTTGGGATCCAGAGCAAGTTACCATGGTATCATTCAGAACTATACTGATATTGACCTGCGTACTGGAAAAAATGATAGGTAAATTAATCAACATGGAAATTATACTAAGTGTCTTGAGGACTTCAGAGATATTAGCTCTTTAATTTATAATAAAATGTTCTTCACTGTTTTCACTGTCTCAAAGAGCAGCTTAAAATATAGAATATTCACAGAAATACATATATATATGCATATATATAATGTAAATCATATAAATCATTTAAATTCATATGTATATATATATTTATATGTGTGTGTGTATATATATATATATATATATATATATGAATTATATTCTTGTACCTGGTGCATGAAGAGAAGAAAACGTTATGTATATGGAGATTTTGCTATTTGCATTCTAAAAGTCCATCCAATTTCAATCTGTTTCTCTGTGTAGCTAAATAGCATAATCCAACTGAAGAAAATATTTTTGTGTGACATTTCTTCTTTTAACGTTTCCTCTATAAAATGGATGAATTTTACCAAAATAAATTTATTTTAATATTGATGTTTGTTTCTTTTGCTATATAACATCTTTGCCTGTATATCCCAACTCCTTTTACCTCTTTGTTAATGGATAATTGATCTGTCAAATTAACAGATGATTTAATGTAATGTGAAATAAAAGACCAAAGGGAAGTAATTACTATAATAGCTACAATTTGCAGTTACTTATTGCTTTATATTTTTGTGCGTGTTTTTAAAAAAATTTTCATGTAAACCTTTTAGTCTAAATTAAAAAGGAAATAGAACTAAATGGGGGGCAAAAAATTGTTCGTTTGCTAAACTAAAAATTTAACTGCTAATATTATGTAAGAAAAGAGAGTTCAGTAAAATAACTTTAGCAAAAGAACTGTGAAGAAGCTCAAGTACATAGTTAAAAGCTGAAATGTTCTGGGTCAAGCAGAGTTTAGTGGTCTGGGATTAGGCCATTTCATTTTCTACCTTCCTCTGCATCCTCTACTTCTTCCTGAGTCAATTCCACGACATCTCCAGAGTTCTGTGGGGCACAGGGTGGAAAGGACTATTTCAACAGTGTGTTCATTTATATATATGGTTGATGTGCTTGATTTCAATGTGCCTCAAAAGTCCGAGAACAATAGTGCAATAGTCTGTGGCAATTCTTCAGTCAATAATGCTGATGAAACGAGCTTTGTTTATATCAATATAAATTATAATTCTTGTGTTGCAGTAAAAGAATGATCTTATTACAAATAACCTATAGGTGGTTGACTGATATCTAAAAGAAAACAATAGTAAAAATATATATACTTTAAAACATCTTCAATATTGACAACTCTTGTTTTTTAACACAAAATTATTTTTTTCTTAGACAATAACATTCTTTAAGGATGGAACATATATTACCTTTGTACTAAGCAAATGCCTTATATGTTATATGTGCTCAACAAATACTTAAAGTTGAAGTCGATTAATTCTAAAATTTCTACAGAATATCTATTCTCAAGCTTAATCTAGTTTTTAGTTATACTCTGATGTGAGATAGAAACTCATGTTCTATTTGCTTTCATTTAAACCTTTCATGGGGAATAAAAATGTCTTGCAGTAAATATGACATTATAATGCTTAATAAATGTATTATTTTAATTTAAAACTCTTTAATATAATTACTGAGAATATTCCTTAAAGGCATTTTTCTTCGACCTAAACAGCATCCACTCCTAAGAGGTTCATCATTATTCTCCTATTAGAAAAATCGGTCTAGGGGCCGGCTCTGTGGCCGAGTGGTTAAGTTCGCATGCTCCGCTGCAGAGGCCCAGGGTTCGGGTCCTGGTGCGCGGACATGGCACCGCTCGTCAGGCCACGTTGAGGCGGCGTCCCACATACCACAACTAGAAGGACCTGCAGCTGAGATATACAACTGTGTACGGGGGGATTTGGGGAGATAAAGCAGAAAAAAAAAAAAAGAAAAAGAAAGAAAAATCTGTCTATTTCATTGACTTCTATCTTTTAGCTAACTAAAACTTAAATGGACAAAGTCAAATCAAGTTATGTCTCATGGAAATTTTGAGACAATCCCGTCCAGCAGTCTAAAAGTCCATGATATAATTATGAATTTCTTATTTAAGTCGTGTAAGACCATAATATTAGAATTCTCCGAACTGTTTTACACAGGATCTTAGAGATTGCAATCAAATACTCCAGAGAAGATACAAGCATGGCAAGTCATAGAAGACACAGCCACCACATATAAATGAGACAATAGCCATGCAATATTTTGCAGCCAGTAAATATTACTTGCAATCTAAGGTCTCATCTATTTAAAATCCACTATCTGATTTTTACTATCTTGGTAGTGTCCTATCTAAAAGATAAGACAAGCGTATAATGCAGCTCTAAATTCACATATTTTCAAGCATTTTATTCTATGAAAGCTAAGAGTTCTTGACTACTGCAACAACACTCAGAGCAGAACATTTTTTTTTTTTACCTGATTACTGTCATATGGCAACTTTATGATGATGCTCTATGCAATGTGTTTGTATACAGGGATTATTTAAAATATCATTACAAGTAATTGTGAATTGGCAAAAAAACAAACAAAACACAGCTTTATAGAAAACGTGCAATATGTATGACCATCTTTTCCCCTGTTTGAAGGCTGTGCTATAATAATCGCTAAGAATGGGTGTGACCGCAGCAAGAGAGAATGAGACAAGATGAGAGGGATCCATTGAATTGATAACATGTAAAGATATCAGTCCATGTTTAATTTAGTCATTAGTTTCTAAGAATTTTTACCTGGCCAGCCCTAGTCAAGGGTATCTTGACTCCTCCTATAGGTCCCAATTATATCTTATAATATGCAAACAATAAATCTTATTGCACTGATTTCAGTAGCCCATTTTACTTTTTTTGTTTTTGCCACTAGACTAGCTCTGGGACAGTAAATATTATTTTAATTTTGTCAACCATTATATCCTTAATACTTACACAGTTTCTGGCTCATGGTAGACAATCATTGAACATATTTATAAGTATATCGGACCATTCTAACTGCATTTATTGTTTGTTTAACAATATGAATCTATGCAATAAAATGACAGTTTTTGATGACAATTAAAAAATATTTTGAAAAACAGAGAGTTTTTAAACTAAGATAGCAAAAGTAAAGAAACCATAATCTATGCTACACTTGTTAGCTACTGACTTTAGTTGAATTTTTTTTTAATTTCCTTTTTCTTCACCTGTAAAGTAAGATGATTCAACTAGCTATTTTGTTTTCTCCTTTGTAACATCAAATATGGACACACTTCTGTAATTAAAATGGCTCTTTTTCTTGTATTTAATTTTGCATGACTTTGATATTAGTTTTATTTAAGCATAAAAATCATTATTTGTTCTGCCCAGTTCACTTTTACTAAAAATCATGAAACGTATTTAAAACAGATCATATGTATTTAAAATATAACTATATCAAAATCACCCAAGATCTTGCCTTTGCTCTTCCACACAAATCTGTTCATTCTTCTTTCACAGTATTTGAATTCCTCAGTGAAAACTATTTTTTTAAACCTGGATTCTTATTGAAAATTAGAATATTCTTTTTAATTTTTTTCGATTAAATAATTTTATTGTTTTTTTAATATCAAGATCTTTGTTGAGAGAGAGCACTCCTACAACCATCTGTGTTACACGTATTTTTAAACACTTCTCTACATGCATTACTGAACAGCTATCGTATCCATTCACTGAAATAATACTCTTCTCAAGTTAATATGCATGTAACATTCTTTTTTTTTTAATTTCCTTTTTTAACAAAGCAGAATGAAAAAATGTCCTTAATGATAAATCTCTAGATGAAAGCCTGAGGACCACAAAAACCATGGGATCAAAGTGAATGGGAAAGTGTAGTCTATATCCTTTCTAAGGGTGTATCCTTTCTCATGGGCCATGGACGCAAATGGTGAAATGCCCTTAAAATTAATCCAGACATCATTGCCTTTGTTTCATTTTGGTGGAGTTTTCGTGGGTGTGCAAACATGTGTCAAACTTCTCATTTATTTTCCTTACCTTCTACCTCATGTTTATTGCAATTATAGATATATGGCAATGTTTGGTTACATTTGTTATCTAAGAAACACACTTGGTGGGGCTGGCCCAGTGGTGTAGTGGTTAAGTTTGCACACTCTGCTTCGGTGGCCCAGGGTTGGTAGGTTTGGATCCCAGGTGCAGACCTACACACCACTTGTCAAGCCATGCTATGGTGGCATCCCACTTATAAAATAGAAAAAATTGGCACAGATGTTAGGTCAGGGGGCAATCTTCCTCACCAACAAAAAAAAAAAAGGAAAGAAAGACGTACAATTTGTAAGTGATAAAAATTTTTAAATCTAGGTTATAAATTGAATTAAATTGTTTATTCTGAAGTCAAAGGTATTTAAGTTTTAAAAGGGACTATATTGAAAACTTGAGTGTAATTATGCTAAGTATAACCAAATAGAAAGTATTGTCTCTATTTTGGAGGGTTTAAGATTTTAAGTATATACACATTGATACATATTGATGTCAGAATTTGACCTTAATTCAAAATTTCCAGAAGGCTCCCTTGAGGATCACTAGTTTTTGTTTGTTTGTTTGTTTGTTTTTTGAGGAAGATTAGCCCTGAGCTAACTATTGCTAATCCTCCTCTTTTTGCTGAGGAAGACTGGCCCTGAGCTAACATCCATGCCCATCTTCCTCTACTTTATATGTGGGACGCCTACCACAGCATGGATTTTGCCAGCGGTGCCATGTCCACACCCAGGATCTGAACCAGCGAAGCCAGGGCTGCCAAAGCGGAAGGTGCCACCCAGCCGGCCCCGAGGATCACTATTTTAAGCTGTCTTACAGAAAAATAGTCGAATAGATTTGGAAAACACACGGTCACTATGTGCAGCCACTCCTGTTTGTGCTCACATTTGTCGTTTTGTGTATATTGAAATCTCTGGGGTTGCAATGTATAGGAACCTGGTTAAATGCTGCATATATCTCCCTTTATGAAGGTTTTAAGAAGGCCTATAGTAGTTGGTTTACTTTTCTATATTTGATCACACAACTTTTTTGTTCTTATATCTCATCTCTTATGTTTGATGAGGCTAGCTCTCTGCAGAATATCAGGAGATACTTTCAATGGTATTTAACTAGATACATTATTCTTGAGATACAGAATGATCTTCATCTTAGAACATTCCATTCATTTCAATGTACTGGGCAGACAATTTCACCAGAATCACTACTCTACATTTTATATATATATTATATATCTATTATATATATACTCTACACCATCAAGTAGTGGTAGGTAACACTTATAGAGCACTTATGATAGACTAATCATTATCCTGGTGCTTTGCATCAAGTATCTCATCTAATTAACATAACAACTTGAGTGATAAGTGGTAATATTATCATCACTCTATTTATGAGAAAAGTAATACACGCAATAGTCATATGACTTGCCACGATTTGGCACAGCTAGTCCACAGAAGAGTTGGAATATAAATCTGAATTATTTTGCTATTGCACATGAGACAACCCATTTGCCCTAACCCCAAACCTTTGGTTCCTATCATAGCAATACATATTATTTTTATAAGAGGTCATGGATGACCAGGAAGGACAAGAAGAATGTCCTGAGACCCCATTTGTCCTGTCTAAACAGTCTCTCAGTTTTTAAAGGCTTTGTTTGGAAGCTTTTTATTATTCCTATCTACCTGGATTTTCTTATTTTTGTGTTTTTCATGGAACAGTTTTAGTTTAATTGCTTTATAAAAATATTTAAATAAGCTTCAAATTTTAGTTTTCAATTTGCATAGAGTAACAAAGGTAGTACAGAGAATTCCTGTATCCTTCAGACCCAGTATCCCCTATTGTCAACCTCTTCCTTTACTATGGTGCATTTGTCACAACTGATGGAACAATAGCCAGGCCTTGTGGTCTAATGGTCAAGATTCAGTGCTCTCACCACCATGGGTTCATTTCCTGGTCAGAGAACCATGCCACACATCTGTCAGTTGTCATACTGTGGTGGCTGTATGTTGCTGAGATGTTGAAAGCTATGCTACCAGGATTTCAAATACCAGTAGGGTCATCCAAGGTGGACAGGTTTCAGTGGAACTTCCAGACTAAGACAGACTAGGAAGAAGGACCTGGCCACTCACTTATGAAAAAATTGGCCACAAAAACCCTGTGTGGGGTGACTCTGTGGCCTAGTGGTTAAGTTTGCCATGCTTCACTTTGGCAGCCCAGCTTCGGTTCCCTGGTGTGGACCTACACCACTCGATGGCAGCCACACTGTGGTGGCAACCCACATACAAAATAGAGAAGGATTGACAGAGATATTAGCCCAGGACGAATCTTCCTCAAGCTAAAAAGGAAGATTGCAGGGCTGGCCCGGTGGTGCAGAGGTTAAGTTCGAATGTTCCACTTTGGGTACCTGGGGGTCGCCGGTTCAGATCCTGGGTATGGACCTATGCACTGCTTGTCCGGCCATGCTGTGGTAGGCATCCCACATAAAAGAGAAGAAGATGGGCACAATCTTCTTCAGCAAAAAGAGGAGGATCAGAGGTCGATGTTAGCTCAGGGCTAATCTTCCTCAAAAAAAACCAGAAGATTGGCAACATACGTTAGCTCAGGGAGAATCTTCCTCTGCAAAAATCTTCCTCTGTGAATAGCAGCAGAGCCTCGTCTGATATAGGGCCAGAAGGTGAGACGATGGCACAGAAAGACCAGCAGGGTTCCACTCTACCATGCACAGGGTTACTAGGAGTCAGAAGAAACTCAACAGCACTAACAACAAAATGGAACAATAGTGATACTGTATTATTAGTAACCGGAATTCACAGTTTATGCAGATTTTCTCAGTGTTACCTAACATCCTTTTTCTGTTCCAGGATCCATCAAGAATAGCACCTTACATTTAATAGTCAGGTCTCCTTAGGGTCTTCTTGGCTATGGCAGTTTCCTAGTCTTTCCTTGTTTTTAATGACTCTGCTAGTTTCGAGGAGTACTGGTCAAATATGTTTTACAGAATCCCTCAATTCTGGTTTTTCTGATGTTTTCCTTGGGGTTATGGGTTTGGGGAAACAAGATCACAGAGGTAAAGTGTGGTAGATTCCTTTATGATAGGATATTTATTCACTCCTTTCTGGCATTCTTCAGTCCTGGCAAATAAATATGATATAAAGATCTCTACAGAACTTCACTCAGATTCAGAGGCATCATGATTATCATCGACTGAGAAACTTTGCATTATTTCCAGTGTGCATAACTATTTTCAAAATAATAGGGATTATAAAATTTACCGTATATCATTTTTAAACCTGAATAATACCTCTGGCCAAGCAATTTCTCCCCACTATAATTTTATTTCAGTATTCATCGGATCGGAGCATTTGATTCTCCACCAAAATTCTAGCACAATTGTTTAATTCTTTCACTTTTAGAGGAATTCTAGCAGCCATAGCTGGAGATGAACTGATCAATGAGCTCATAATGGGGGTAGTAGGGATGGTATTTTACAAGTACAGTGTGTTCAGGCTCAGAGAGTACTATAGGCTGGGTGGAGGGATTTGATTTTATGTGGTAATCACCTGTCAGGACAGAATATCTGTAAATTAGTTCAAAACTCAATGCATATTTGGGCGGACAAAATAGAGAAAAATCTATTATGGAGAGTAGAGCTGGAAAGTTCCTCATTGCATAATTTCCAAGAATAGAACAGTAGTTAATATTAAATAGGAATACAATAAAACTATATTACTCTAGCCAACTTCTAACTCACACCAAGCAGACTTTATAGATGAGTTTTCAATTCAACTAGGATGCATCTCTTTCTGACTATGTCTTTCGTATTAAGTTAAGCCCTCCAAGATGCTTACTTTCTACCATTTAGTTCCAGAAACAATTCTATGTGTTAATATTTACGTATCATATCAATAATTTTTCCCTCCCTTAAAAGAAAATAAATCAAGTGTTTAACCGTTACTGGCTTCTGTAACACATTTCTTCTTAGATATAATGTTTCTAATCTCTTTGTTTTGAAAGCATTTTTCTCATAATTTCAAGATTATCTACCCACCTACATGCAAAAGAAAAATACTGGAATTTCTTTCTTTGACTTTTAAATTATTAATTAATTGGAAGACAAGCAACAAAGATCATTATATAAACAAACACATAACTGCAAATGTCTACAGTAGATTTCTTCATATTTTGAAGTAAAGCTTTCTGTACTGGTGTCCACTATTACAAATTGCCTTCGGATGGTCTTGAAGGAGATTGACAGAGTCAAAATTATAGGAAAAGTTCTAAAGCAGGCTGAAGAATTGGAATTAACTTCACAGAATATGATTCAAACTTTTGATTCCATCAAACATTAAGTAAAGTCAGGGGAAAAAATAACTTCTTACATAGTATAGACAAATAGATGCAGCTGCCCTCACCAAGACAGGGTTTCCAAAGGACTGATTGAAAAATCGAATTGTCTTTGTATGTTTGAGTTACTGTTTATATTTGTTCAATGTTTCAGAACAATTCATGTAAATAAAACATAAAAAATAGTGCAGATCTGTTTGTAAATATAAGCAATGTCCTTCTGCCTCTTCCCTTTTTTCCTTCAGCCTTCCTGTCTTAGATACCCACTCCTAACTACTTCTATTGTAATTCTTCTTGTGGATATCTGCATAATTTTAACTAATATTCTTTTTCGATATTGTTATTGATTTCTCAAATATAGACATTATATTTAATACTCTACCACCTGGCACCTGGTGTCTTATAATTTTCAATGTTTATTAGAAGTCTTGATTTTCTATTGACTACGTTTGTAAATTTTAATTATAAATTTAACATCTTTTGGTGTTCAATCTAATTTTTCACAGGTTTCAGGACTCCTCACTTTAAATGTATTTGTCTCACATGTTAACCTCTAGTTTTCTCATCCCACTTCCCTATTCTAACTGTGACAAAGGACATTTATATTTATATTTTCACTGTCTTTAACTTTCATTTATATCATGAATCCATTATAAAGTTCTCCGGTGCTTCGGTCACAAAGCTTATAACAACATTTACAATGCGACTACTTGCATTATATATATAAATATAGCCTATTATGGGACAAGTGTGTGTCATGATTATATTATTTTAATGGATCTAACACCATGTCCTTTAGGCACACAAATAACAATGATCTTTAACATATGCCTTCATATTAAATTCTCTATCATTTGTTTAAACCCTGCCAGCCACAATTAATTTGTTTCATATAGGGAAGATTTCTTTAATTTAATACAGTTTTTTGGCATCAGTCTTTATTTCTTACTTTTTCCTAGAGTTTCTCTTTACTCTGTTTTCCCTTTGATTTGCTTCCCTTTGTAATAGCCTCAAATTTTCCCATGCTATCAGTCAAAATATCTTTCCAGTTGAGTGAGGGTTTTCATTTTTCTTTTTCCCTAAAGACCTCCATTCTGGAGCACTCTATTCTGTTCCAACAGGGACTAGTTCTTTAATAGGTTCCTACACACCTGTCTTCCTGTTGCTCTCTGTTTCACTGGTCTTAAAATACTGTTAGCTGAATATCGCAATCTACTTTCTTAGATTATTTCTATCCTGTTCTGAATTAAACCTTCAAATGAGTTCCTGAAAATGGGTGCAAGTCAGATAAATATGCTATGTATTTACTTGCCTCAAAATGCCTTTTGCAGTCTAGATTGACTGAATGCTCAAATGTGTATAATCTACTTTCACAATCATCACATTCAAATCTTTAAAATCCGTGTATCATTTCTACCAATTATTGATACTGTAAAATACGATGCTGCTCTGGCTCTTTTTGTGTCGCACATTACTTTTTATTCTTTTTATGTTTTATTCATCTTTCAAATTATAAAGTAAGATTAATTGGTGATCTGCCTAACCTTGAGTCATTTTAGACATGCTCTTAGTATTTCTCAGTCTAAAGTTTCATGATATTATCTCTCTGGTTAATTCTCTTTTGTTACTGGTTATATGTAGCCAATTATTCCTTCCCACAATTTCCTTGGGATGTTGGACCTCTTAAATTTCCCCATATACCTCTCTTCTATACTTCTCATATTCTCCATTTCTTTCTTTTTCAGTTTTTTACTTTTCAATAGAAACTGCTCTATATTCTAGTTCTTCAATCAATCTTACTTTGGGGTAGAACAATTACATCTTATTTTTGCACTATACATTTATGTTTCTTAGTTTATGAATGCAATATCTTCTTGACACTTTCTGAGTATCTCATTCAAGTTTTTACAATTTTGTAATCTTTAAGTTTTTTAATGTTTCTCAACTACCTATTCTCTGGTCAGCTTATTGTTATTGTTTCTCATTTTCGCCTTCCTTGTTTTTTCTTGATTGCCTGATCTTATTAAAGTCTCAAGGAAATGAAAGCTGAGCAATTTTACTTTGATGCTATATATCCAAACTAATAGCTTTAGATTTTCTAGATATTTCTTTGATTTATTAAGAGAGTACTTACATTTCCTCACAGAGGTTTACGCTACCTGCCTAAATTGATGAAAGCAATTCTTAGGTGGTATAGTCACATATTTTCAAGCCGGCCATTAATCTAGTTTTTGGTGTTCTTGTCCTAGTCATCCACTTGTCCCTACCTGGCTACTCTGAACTCAGCATATCTCTGTTTTATCGTCATACAGATTAATTATCATCCCGTGTTACAGGCCCTTATGAAAAAATCAGAGCTGCCATTTTGCCACTTGCATAATCCCCAAACTCAATCCTATAAATGTTCTGCCTTATGGAAATTTTTGTAAATGTTACATAGTTGGAAATTTCTAAGACCACTTCCAAGGGTAAGAGACTAGTTTTCTATTTTCAGCCCTGCTTAATATGTAAAACAAGGCCTTTAAATATCTATAAATTCTTTGAAATATGAATGTGGTGTGTGTGTATGAATTTGGTATTTCTGAAGTTCAAAAATTATAAGGAACAACCATAACATTTCACCGAATTCTAGTCAGAAACTACTAATTGAGACATATTTGTGTTTCTAAATGTCTCTCTCTACTTATCATCTCTGCAATTCACCTTTAAATTTACCTCTATTACATAATAAGTATTAAGTGCCCAGAAGATGCTAGAAAGAGAAGTTTATTTCCTTAATACAAGGAAAAAATAAACTTTTTACATTTTCACGTCTACACCCAATACGAAAGAATAGTTGTAGGGAGGAAGAAAGCAAATTGTTTTTCATCGACCCAGACTCGATCCTTTGTCAGCAATCTCACTGTGGTTTTCAACAGTGAATTGTTACCTTCCAGAACATTATCTTTCAAAATATTTCAACTGGCTGTTTTTTTACTTTCACTTTAGAAAAACGGATGACCCAACTGACAGTAATAAAATAAAATCTGTAAAACAATCAGTGCCCATTTGATCTTAAGCAAAGATTATATTAGCTGAACAGTGACTTGGTGGACTGGGAGATACAATTTATCATTCCTCTCGAAAGGTTAAAAACCGACAACTATATATAAATGTGAATGAAGAAATTTTGTTGGAAATTCATAATAAAACTCAACTCTTTGCCTTTGCTCTTGCTCTCAAAGAAGAAAGAAGGACGTGGGACATTTAAATGTCAGCAGTTAAAATCATTCTTGGGCTAAAATAAGAGAGTTGAATATTCTTTGTCTGCTCATATTGCAAGAAAAAGTCAAAATAATGTATTCTCCTGAATAAGAAAATATTTTTAATTAAGAGTGCTGAATATTCTATTTGGGTTTTAGGCAGTGGTGTGCTGGCGAAGGTTTAAACACAGCCTCTCCCTGTGGAGCTGGAAAGAAGGCTTGATTGTGGTGTTTGTCAACTTTCATAATGAAAGTACTCATGGCTGATTTCAACCTGCTTACATGTCCTCACTGAATACAAATGGAGAAGAAATGCCAACAGGAGGCTCTATGAGCCACTGTGAGCCATCTCCTGCACACCACTGCTCTACAGTAGTTACGATGAAATGTAAAATTGTTTAAAATTATGTTTATATAATCTCTTCTGCATGTAAATGATGATGTTGTGGTATAGATCAACATGTAACGCTTTTAAAAATATGACTGATACTGCTTAATCATCACTTAGTTCTGTGAGTAGCTTGCTGCATAATCACAACGTGATTAAAATTTAGGGTTTCTAAGTGTATCACACTTTTGCTCAGATAAGATGTAAGGTTCTCCTTCCTCAATGCTTTTTACAAATCTGGAAATGTGATTGGGGTCAACTCTACATTCTGCTGCAATTTCCCAAAATAAAGAGATGATTTGAATTCTGTCTCTGGAGAACACTTTGAAAGATTTATTAATTTAAGTGACAGTTACAGAGAGTTCTTTTTCTCAACATTTTGCCTTATTTTCAAAAGAACCTGTATTCTTACTACTTACATAATAATATATGCCTTTTAGGAGTATTATAGATGTTTTTGCTATGAAATGTATTTGAGAAGTAAAATGAAAACTATATTTGAGTGGGGTAGGAGAGAGAAGAGAACCTAGTATATTCGCAATATCTCTTATATTTTTATAATGCTAGTGTTTACTGTGTGTTTGTTTTGTTTTGATGTGTGTGTGTGTTTGTGTGTGTGTGATGGGTTCAAGTTTATGAAAGGTGACTTAAGAGCTGTGTGGAAAATTCTAGTAATTTACCAAATCTATGATTCTAAAGCTCTATCTATCTATTTTTCTATGCATTGGTACTCAGATATAAGTTAAAGTATTGGATATTGATGGGACAATTGTAAACACCATGCAAGAAATAAAGAGTTTCAAAGAGAAAAGTATTTTGAAGAAAAGTTTTGTTTATAGTTTTAAAAAGATAGTTTGAACCATTAGTCATTAGACAGTAGGCATATCTTCGTAAAATTTCACTACTCCAAAAATGAAAACCTAAAATCTTAAAAGTTTACTGAAAGATAACAAGGAGATAACTTACCCATGAGTAGAAAACATCCATAACAGAAGTTTTTCATACACCAGATCTTTTGGATACTAGAAGGAAATATCTGAACAAATTTTGGAGAAATAATGGGTCAATGATAATCCCAGTCTTCAAACTTCTTTAACATAGATTCTAGACTAATAACACCTTCATCTGTTATGATCACCCAATGGAATAGATTTTCCCAATGGAATAGACATGAAATAGTAGGTCTTTGCAGCATACAGTAGGCCTTGAGCATACATGGATCATCTTTTTCCACGTGTCCAGATTTTGTTGCCTTCAGACAGCAGAAAATTTCACTACTCTTACTTCTATGTGTCTGTAGACATAGGTAGATGTTTGGGGCAAAGGCTGCCTTTTGAAATCACATCCAGAAGCTGTTTATTTCTGTCTCCAATAATGTGAGGGCATGAGGATGAGTCAGCAAGTATTGATACATCTGTTCTATAGAGTCAATCACTTCCTCCAGCATACCATTCAAAGGCAAGAATTGGGAGTAAATTTAAGTAGTCTGATTTGTTCAAAGACCCAAGATGTGATCTTGTGTTGCTTTTGATTAAAAAAGATTATTTTTTTTAATACTCATCAATCTGACTCTTCTATGGTTGGTTTGATATTTAATAGAGAAAGGGAACATTATTTCACACAGCACTTCATCATTCAGCAGACAGGATAAGTCCAGAAAGATTTACCCTGGTGGTCAACCAAAAAGAAGCACCACCAAAGTTAGATCATTGATGCATGGCAAAATCCAAGCACACAATCCAACAAGCATAGTGAGAGTAATCTAAAAGTTCTACAGCACCATAAAACAAAACCCTGCCTTAAATAATAAGATGCTCCAAGAGAGGAAAAAATCACTAAACTCAGTCTTTTTTGGTTAAAATCTATGACTTCAACTATCAAATAATTATCATCAGTCCAAAAATTTCAACCTATGCTTCATTTTGATCTACTCGCATTTTGCCTGAAAGAAAAACATTCCAACTTTACTCATGGGTGACATTGCTACAGATCAAAAGAGCAAAATCCATAGCACAGTAATTAAGCACAATCAAAAGCAATAAATATACAGTGACTGATAAATACATCCATGAAATAACATGCAAAAATAAGGTCAAGTAGCAACTAAAAACTTTAGGATAATTCTGAATATACCTAGGTTTGAAACTCCCACAAATTATTTAAAAACAACTTTTAAAAAGGAACACTTCAGTACACAACATAAACTATTTATGGAATGCAAAATGAATATTGTCATTGGACATTTCATGAGTGTGAAGTACTTTATGCCACTTCTAGAAAAAATAATACACAAGATCCCTCTCAGAGATGTATTGAAAGAGAGCTCCCTTTTTCTTTGTCTGTTCTATGTGCTTTACCTAACTCAGGCATCAAAATGTGATATCATAGCCAGTGACATTCTCTGGAATCTGATCATTCCCAGTATACTGCAGATCCATAATTGAGTATACAACAACAGAAATTATGCCATTAAAATAAATAAAGACATCATTACATAGTAGGTAGATATCTATCTATATGCCTTGTTGATCATGAATAGTGTATCTACAGAAAGCCAACTCTGGCAGAAACGCAAAGATTCAAGCAATCATAACACAGCCTTGATTGCACTCAAAATGTGAAAAACAAGGAGATGAGATAGTTAATGAACTCCAGCTTAAGTGACAGTTTGGCTCACAGTGTTTTTATGGTGAGGATCAGATATCCCCATTAAAAGTGGACAGGAGTAGCTTGGAGAGAAAATGAATTCTTGACAACAAACCGTCACTGAAAATCATTTTAAGTTCTATCTTTGTCGTATGTTCTGTAGGGTAATTTAGCTTGCTCAGTGGCAGTTTGTCCTACCATGGCACTCTGGCTCAGCGAAAGCGATTGCCTTTGTCATTGGCAGTTGATTCCCGCCTCCAACTTCTTCTAGCACTCCCACATAAGCTTCAGATTCATCACACTCCACTAGCTACACTAGCAAAAACCTATTCAGGTATCACCCGCAGGGGTTCAGCCCACCTCCACCTATGACACCCTCCATACCCCTCCCACATCACGGTTTCCCTCTTTTTAACTCCTCCATTTCTTAATGTCATTTTCTTCCCTTTTGTGGCCCCATCCCAAGAAGTGGTAACTGCTTTGTGGAGTTCTTCAATCTGGGTTACCTCAATGGTAAAATTTTGATAGTACAACCCTCCAACACCTATGTAACTAAATCCCTCTGTGGAAACCCCATTCTTGAAACGCATAGTTTGTTTTATATATATATATTCTCAGTTGACATATAAGCTTCATGCCTTCTGAAGATACTTGTGTGCCCTTTACCATCACCTCTGTTAAAGCAGTCTACTAAGAATTTTCCTGATTCAAACTTTTAATATCTATGAAGAAATTTTCTAACAGCTAAAATTTATCTCAAATTTTCATCATTCCCTTATAACTTTTTTGAACTAATTAATTTTTTCCATGCCACATATTCATGATTTTATCTTTGATATGAAAAAGTAAAAATATCCTATGAATATACACCCATTCTAATTTCTTTCAAAATGTAGAGCTTAACTCCCTGAGATTTCTAAGGACTGAGTGTTAAAAGTAAAGTTAATTTGTCTGCATGATTTTTATTTTTAGGGATCATTTTTTAACGTTTTGATCAAACATATGGAGTAATCTTACCTCACATGACTAAGTGATTGTTACAGATTTATAAATGGGAAAAAAAAAAGTTTATTTCCAAATGCCAGTCATATCAGCTAGCTTTTTTAAAGCATCTGCTTAAAACAGAAGATATAAAATAAAATGCCATTAGATAATGGTACATTTTAATATTTTTGATGTTAGAATTCTAAGACAATATTAAAATTATATAGGTTAGTGATTTTGTTATTTTTTAATGGAATTAAGAGGGTATTTTTTCTTATATCGCGTTTAAGAAGCTACACCCAAAATAATTTCAGCAATTATTTTTATCTGGGATCCATGCTTTAGAAAGGAGAAATGGTCTCTGAACTATTTACGGCAAACGAGCTGAGTGGAAATCTCAGCTGAAATATGATATCATTCTTAGTCTTAAAGACAATCTGTGTCTATAAACTTTTGCAAAAATCCTTCCAAATTTGTTAAAAACTCCTTTTTAAAAATTATTTTTAATAAAATTCCATTGCCTCAGATTTTGAAAAAGGTGAAGGTTTGACTTTGAAATCTCAACAGCATCTCTAGCAAATAAAAAGAAAATTTAAAAGCCTTACTTTGCTTAAACATATAAAAATAACTAACATTTAATGAGTTCCTACAATGATCCCTGCACTCTGTCAGCTCTGATTAAGTTCTGATTTAACTTCCTTAAAATCTCTAAAACTTCTCCTATTTGCATTTTAGAATAAGAATTTCAATAAACACAGTACTCTGAATATTATAATTGTGCATCACCATCTCAAACATGTAATGTAAAAATAGAAAGTGTTTTTCCCTCTTAGCAATTCATGTGTAAGTTAGATATTTAGAGGTGCAATCTTCATGCAATAACTTTAACACATAATTTATACTAAACAGTCAGCTGTCATATAATTGAACCTGCGTATACAAAAAAACTGATATAAAAATGGGTCCTTCTCTAGGTGACTGACAAGTGAACGATTCCCAGAGACCCTCTGAGGGACTAAATTAAAAGGTGAATATTTATCCATCCATTAATTCATGTTTATGTTCCCACTATGTAGGAGTCTCTGATAGCTACTGGGGGAGTTTTCGAATCAGACAAAGTAACTGACTTTCCACTCTTACCAGAAAGAACAAGGAGACAATTACCTACGTGCCTGCGAACATACTTCCACGCATACATATACATACACACTAAAATGTGATGACTGTTTGTAGTAGAGGCTGAGAGGAAAACTTAAGCCAGTATTAGGGGGTACACCAAATAAGGCAAAGCTTAGCTGCAATATGATCTTTTGATGTTACTATACCGAGAGAAGGTAAACATTTTCTGTCAAGGACCAGATAGCAAATATTTTAAATTTTTCAGGCCATGCAGTCTCTGTCACAACTACTCAACTCTGCTATATAGTGCAAAAACAGCCACAGACAGCATGCAAGCAATGAGCATGGCTGTATGCCAATAAAACTTTATTTATGGATACTAAAATTGAGTTTCATATAATTTCACGGCACAAAATATTATTCTTCTTTGATTTGTTTCAACCATTTGAAATGTGAAACCTATGTTGTGTGGCTCATGGGTCCTACAACAACAGATGGCAGCCTGCATTTGGCCCATGTGCAGTCTTTTGCTGACCCTTGTTCTATATACCATGACTCTTGAAGACAAAGAGAACACTTTATTACACAAGTATGTAAACAAAGATGAAGGATTTCAGAGAAATTAAATTGAACATCAGGAAGTTAATTGAAGATTAATATAGTAGATCACAATTTCCTAGAATGTTCTTTCCACTAATACATCCATTTAATCATTCAATCAAATTCATGTGCTTGGCATCATGTGCCTGATACTCTTCTATATGCAGGTTTTGCAGCAATAAACTAAACAGGCAAAACTTCCCACTCTCGTGTAGCTTACATTACATTACAGGATTACTTAGTTTATAAACATTTCTTACCTGACTTTTCTGTTTAGTGAGAGTAATGGTATGGAATAAGCATATCGAGTACAGTAAAAACATAATCCATGTACTTTATTTTGTTTTTTCCCTTGTCAGAAAAGTTATATTTTTTAAGCCACAGATGGTAAGGGGAAAATATAGCAAACATGCCATAATATGCACTCCATTCAGAATGAGCATGTTTACATTTTTCAGTTTGCCTCATTTATGTTATTTATATTATTAATGATTTAAGAGTTAAAACTTGGAGATTCCTTTATCTTCTTCACAAATTCAAAATTTTCCTTCTGAAGTAACCAAAATAATGGCCTTAGTATGGACTGGTCCAATACACATTTTTTTCCCATTATATCACATTACTATGTATTTCATATGTAGGAACGTGTGATTTAATTAGTTGTCCTATTACTATCATCATCTCTATGTTATATAAAAATTTTACAATTTATGTATTATTTTCTAAGTGTTTCTTTTCATTCATCATTATGTTGTGGACCGTTCGTTATGATGACACGTACAAGTTTGCTCAGATATAAGAAACAGTATGTAGTTCATCCAACAACAGTTTAACATGACCCTTTCAGTGATGATAACTCTTCCCTATCCTTGAATTATGCAAATAATACTGCAGGGAATATTCTTAAACATGTCACTTGGTGCACATTTATAAGCCCATTTCCAGAGTATATATGTAAAAATGAAATTGGCAGGTTTTTGAGAGGAATATATTCAATATCACTAAATTTTATTGCTTTCCAACGTTGTAAAAATTTACACTTCTACTTCCATTATAGAAGAGTCTCTTGCTTTACCATCCTTGTATGAAGTTATAATTGAAAAATTTACTTTTGTAAGTCTGATCCCTGTGAAATGCTATCAAATCGTTACATTTGAATGCAACTTTTAATACTTTCACTGGTAATATCAGCTTACTCTGAAAATTGCTTATTCACATAAGTTTGCCTCATGTTTCTTTTGGTGTTTTACTTTTACTATGAATGTGTAGAATCACTTAATATGTTTTTAATATTGTTCATGTATAATGCAAGTATTGTCATATATGATACAAAAATTTTACCTCAGTTCCTTTGCTATTTTTAATTTTGTTTATATAATTAAATACTGTATAAAAATGTAATTTTAAAATAAAACATTTTATTCATTCATAACCTGAGATTAAAAAGATACTTCTCTTTGTGATTTTTTCACACTAATTTTTAATACATATAAAGTTTCTTTATGTGTGACGCAAAGTAGTACTATTTAATCTTTTTTTCTATAAAGGACAACATTTCTTAACGTCACTTTATAGATATTACGTCACTCCCTTGATTTGTAAGGTCACCTCTTTTATAACCAAGTTTCCATAAATATTTGTGTCTGATTATAAGCTAGTGATTAATATATTTGCTAATAATTATGTTACAATTATATAGAAATGAAATATTTATATATTATAAATATGTAATAATGAGATATAACTTTTCAATATTTTTTAGATTTCTCTTCATTGTCCTTGGACACTTACACCACATTTTCTAATCAACCTCTTTAGATACTTTAAAATAAATTGAAGTTATTTGGATTGACATTCATTGAATTTTCGGTGATTGTGTAAAACTGGCATTTTTATACCTTTGGAACTTTCTAACTAGGAAACATGTTTACCTCTCCTTTTCATTTGAGCTTTTTTACATTCATCAACGACATTTATAATTCAACTTGTATATAGTTTCATATTCTGTTAATTTTTCTCTGGATTGCATATTATTTTGTATGAGATCCTAAGTACTAGTGAACAACAGCACTTGGTTTAATGTAATATTGAACTCAGTCAACTTTTTGAAAACTCTTTGTAAACTGTTCTAGCAGTTTTAATTAATTAATATTTTTCTTTAACTATAAGAAAATACTATGTATTCTCCTTATTAGCTAGGTACAAGAAAAATAATTATAACATATCTATTCAAAGGACCAATAGTTATGATATAATAAATAATTATTTTATAAATAAATTTATTAGCAAATTTTACCAACAAAATGCAGAGAATTTCATAAGGGAATTATGATAAATATAATTATAATAAAACCTTAAGATATAGCAATGATTAAGTACAGGACTAACGTGTTTTATGGAAAAACTAGATAAGAATACATTAGAAAAATACAAATATAATTTATGAATGTAGATGGAAACATTTTAAATATAAACCAAGGATACTAAGATGACTGAAAATCACTGTATCTTTCACTTCAAGCTGTTCACAATTTGATATGCAGGTCCATTTTTCACAGTAAATTTTCCTTTCCCTTTTCTAAGGACAGCTCTGACTCACAGTGACTTTTTCTCTATTATATTCAGTATTTTATTTGTTTTCAATGAGAGAGATTTGGATTATTTTAATTTTAGATATCCATATGGCTGACCTGGTCATTTTCCCTGACAAAGGTGTGCTAAGGTTGCTGCTCCATCTCTTAAAATACAGACTGCATACATCTTGCTTCCTTAAAGCTTTATTATTCAAGATTCCCGATGGTGTTTTGTATTTTAATATTTGATATCTCCATATATATATATATTTATAAGAAACTTGTCTTTTTACATTCAAAATCACGACCAAGGAAGAGAGAATTGGGTTTTATCATTTGTCAAAAATGTCCACTCACAGGAAATATTAAAGAAGTCAAATCTTACCTTTGTTTCCTGGCACTGTCACCTGTCAGCCCCCACTGGAATTTGGTACCCCAGCTCTGGGCTCATTACTGTTGAGTTACTGATTTCTTGTCTTCAGTGAAAGGGTTGAAAGCCAAGTGATTAACATCTGGTTACTTGGCTTCCTTCTTTCATTTATTAAACTCTAGAGCTAGTTTATGCACATATCCTAGTGAAGTTTTTAAAGCTGAAAATTACTAATCAGCATCTACCTACATTTAGTTATATCTCTAAATCTATCTGTTCCAGTCTGGCGCCAAGCAGGAAACACATAGCATTCTCAAAAGCACCAGTTGGAGAGATATGAGAGAAAGTAAAGAAAAGAGCAATAGACATTGAAGCACTCACAAAATAGGAATGGTGGGAAGTTGGAACCACTAAGGACCTGAAGAAACAAGAGGAGAAGATGAAATTACATGGCCCCAGAAATTTGTGGAAACTCAGAAGAAAGATTTTTCTAAGAGGTGACAGAGCAATATAGCTCTTCCAGCACTGACACAAGGCAGAGAAGAAGACAGCAATAAGCAAAGAGCTTGCTTCTGATCTTCTGCTGCTGAGCAAACCCAACTGCACCAGAGAACAAAGGGTCCACATAATTGATTCTGTAAACGGCATCACCAAATGGGTATTGTGTGAGGCAAAGAAGGTAAAGAACAGATCTTGGGATCAACATGTCACTAACAAGGTTAATTCCCACAATGTAGTCATCAGATTGCATGGAAGCAAATTAGTTGCTGAATAATTTTACTCATTCTGGAGTTTTTACTCTTTTATTAATATTACATAAGAATGGCCCATCATGATGTGGTACAGGCAAAATCATAGAAATGAAGATCAGTGCAATATAATAGTTTAGAAATAGATCCACATATATATGGTCAATTAATTTTCAACAAAATTTCCAAAGTAATTCAACAGGGAAAGGATAACCTTTCCAATAAATGTACTGGAACAATTTGTTAGCGAGATACAACAATATGAATCTCAACACTGACCTCATACAAAAATTAAATTGAGGGGCTGGCCCAGCGGCCTAGTGGTTAATTTTGGCGCACTCTGTTTAACTGACCTGGGTTTGGATTCCAGGCAAGGACCTACAGCACTCATCAGCTGTGCTGTGGCTGTGACTCACATACAAAATAGAGGAAGACTGGTACAGATATTAGTTCAGGGCTAATCTTTCTCAAGCAAAAGAAGAGGGAGATTGGCAATGGATGTTAGTTGAGGGCGAATCTTCCTCAGGAAAAAAAAAAATTAAATCGAAGTGGATAGCAGACCTAAATATACCAAGTTAACAGTGTAAAAGAGAAGAAAATAGGAAAAATTGTTATAGACCTTGGGCTGGGCAAATATTTCTTAAATAAGACACAAAAAGCACTTAGTATAAACTGGGACTTTGCCAAAATTAAACACATTGTTCTCCAAAAGATAATGGTAAGAAAATAAAAAGACACATCAACAGACTGGGAGAAAATATTTGCAAAACAAATATTCCCTAAGTTATTTTTATTCATAAAATATAATGAGCTCTTCAACTCAATACTAAACAAAGAAAAAACTGAATTAAAAAAAAGTGGAGGCCAGCCCAGTGGCACATCAGAATCTCACTAGCAGTAAATCTGGCCATGTGACTAAATTCTGACCAAGTGGATATGAAGCAAAATAAATGTTTGCAACTTCTGTCTCATGTCCTTAAAATGATATGATTCTCTCCACTTCCCTCCATGCTTTGAACATGTAGATGAGCACAGTACTCAGATTCTTGACAGAGCGATAAGAAAGAAGGAATTAGATCCCTCAGTGACCACGCAGAATCAACTATCCACCCTGCACTGCTCAGTTATACCTGCTTACTTTATGTAGCACTGCTAGATAGAAAAGAATACAGTCTAGGATGACACGTACATTATCTAAAGCACATGTTAACCCCTACTATATGCTTAACTCCTAATTTTATCCTTGTGCTTTCTTCTTGATACCAATATCATATTGAATATCTCTATGTTTCTTTCTCTCTGGACATATTGGTATAATGGCAGTTGATGCTATCATATAAAATAAAGCAATACTCACACTATCATGATTGAGGGTTTGTTGAAGGTTGGGTAAATTTGTGAGACTACATTAGAATTAATATCTTCTACAGTGGAGGGCTTTCTGTTTCAGGTATTTACACTTGCTTTTGATTCTACCTGGAAAATGTTTACTCCTCTTGCTCGTGCAGTTCTCAGCTCAATTATTGTATCTTTGTAGATGTCTATGCTGAAAAATGTATCTTATATTGCATCATCCCTCATTTATTTGCTATATATTTTTTATCATCTAAGTATTGAAAATTTTATCATTGATTTACTTGGGTTTTTGATGTTGTTTATCATTTAGAATATGATCTTAATGAGAATGGGAACTCTTCTTAATATTATTTATCTCTAGCACCTTCGATGTCTGGTATATAGTAGGAAAAATTAAACATTGGTGGTTTAAACTCATTTATAGAAGGAATACTTACAGACTAGAATTTGAATGCCCTCTGTCAATGAATAGTGCACAGTTATTCCTCTAAAAAATTATTGAGAAACTACTGTATATTGAATATCCAGAAAGATTCTCCCCTCTTCGAGCTTGTATTCTAGAAAAAACTAGAAGATACACAGATAAAACAATATGTATTTCATACATGGTGATTATGCTGTAAACAACAAAGGTAGAGCCCTTGGTGAGTTGAAAAGGGACTAAGGATTTTCACTGGCAGGCAAGCTGAACTCATAAACTGATTTTTGAGGAATGAACAGAAAGAAGCATGGAATGGTAGTCCAGGCAGAGGGAACTAAATGGATAAAGTCCTGAGTTAAGAGTTTTTTAGTCTTTTTATGGGGGGCACATTTTCAAGGAACAGCAAGGAGACCAATATCTCTGAGGAGTGTTATGGGCAAAGGAGAGTGTTTACAGAAAGGAATGGAGAGTTAGAAGGGGCAAGAACATTTAAAGCATCCTAGCTCCTTAAAAGAATGCTGGTTTTTATATTGTTAGATTAGAAGCCATTCACAAAACATGATCTTAAAATTTTTGTAGATGTTTGATTCTGGGCCAAAAAGGATTTAAGGAGTGAAAAGTGCTAAGTAAGAAGAACATTTAGGAAGCTATTGCCATAATTCAGGTGATAAAAATTTGTAACTAGGAGGAAGGTAGTAGCAAGGAAGGCAGATAGAAGTGTGGAGATTCTGGGTAATAGAACCTAGAGAGTGTACTAAAAGATTACAAGTCAATATGAGACAAAGAGAATGTAGAAGTAATGAATCTGTATTTTTCCCATAGAAGATGGAGAACCATAGAAGCTTAGAGTATTCATTTACTGAAATGGTGTAGACTGCAAGGGAATAGGCTTGGGTGTGGAAGAAAGATCAGAAGTTTTGTTTTGGATTTGAAACATCTTTTAGACATTAGAAAAGAATAGCAGTGTAAGTGGTTTTGAGTTTATGGTAAATTTCTTGAGCTTATGTGACAAGTCCAAGAGTAGACTTACAAACTGGGTTAATCAGCATAGAGATGGCATTTGATGCTATAAGATTGTATTAGATTAATAAGGAGTGTGTGAACTCTTGCATCACTCAAGCATTTAGACATTACAGAGATGAAAAAGATTCTTGCATGTCAGATATTGGAGTACTGAAGTTGTTAGAAATAAGATCTAGAGTATGATCATGTGAATGAGTGTTTGATGTGAGTTGAAACATAATTATTGGAAGAAAATATATCAAGGAACTGAAAGAGCAGGGCTTTGAATTTATTGTCTCTGTGGATATTAAACTCATCAAGAATTATTATGAGAGTAGAATTGGACAAAGTTGTAATGATTCAGTGATTAAAATTTTCAAGGATTGATGGGGGCTAGATCTGTAGCCGATAGATGTGAGGAATGAGAAGGTACTATTGCAAAACTTCCTTTTGAATGTGTCTGTTCAGTAGCCCATTTATTCTTTGATTCTTGCTGTTGTCAACAGCCATGGACACTAACTTTTTTCTTGTCTTGTTGATCTAATTCTCTTGTCTTGTTGAGGAGTACAGGCGTTCCATTCTCTAACGTTCTTTGGTTTCAGCTATGTTCCAGGAAGAAGACCTGAATACCAACTGCCTTTAACCATCCTTAACCAGTCAGCACTGCAACCGCAGGAGTGACATCTGCACAGATTGGCCAAGAATTGTACCAAAGTAACTTTTGCCTCATTATAAAGCTAGAATCACCAACCTGGTGGGAGCTAAAGCTTTATAAGCATAACATGTGATACATGGGAAGGCATGTTGCCATACTATGGGTGTCAAAACTTGTACCCACCTGTACATGCAATGATGAAATTCCCCCTTTTGAATATTCATTCACTCCTCCAAATAAACGTACCCACCTCCCCTTGCTTGGGGGTCGGTGAAATTATTCACTGCAGTCTCCTTTTATTTGCTGCATGCTGTGAATAAAATTATGCTTTGCGTGACAACTACTTCTGGTGTAGGTTTTGGTTTTAACTCACCAAGGAGCAAACTCACTTTGGTCTAGTAACGCTTTTAGGGAGATCATTGGCTAATATACCTTGTCTCCTTTACTGATGAAATTTTGCATGTAATTTTGTGTTTTCATAAATCATAAGCTCTAAAAGTGTGAATCAATTAAACAGTAGCAGATACTTTTTATCAAAGTATATAAATCCTTGATATGCTTTCTGAACATTAATCTATCATTTTTTCAAATTTAATTTATTGCTTAACCAAAAAGAAATCTCAATCACAACAATATTAACAAATCATACATATTTACAAATGTAACATTTCAACAGTAAACACAAGGGTGTAGGCATTGATGTACCATATTACCAATAACATTATGTTGTCATTGACAAATTAATGGGATAAGATTCTACAGAGTCCTTCAACTACTTTACTGTTTTACTGTGAGATAGCTGACCCTATACTTGGTTTCAGTGACATAGAAATATTTTGCAGCATGGAAAATAAAATTTCTTTGCCTTTTGCTGGCAGTGATTTCTAATCATAGCCCAGACTGTTTAATATTTTGGATTAGAAAGAAGGCATAAAAGTAAATATTATGTTCTTTTGACATTAAATAGGCAAATGAGACTTCTGAGGAGAAAGCTCCAAAAATAAAATTCACATTTAAGCAAGATGGCAATTTTTCAAGCAACAAACATCTAAATCTAAATATATTCACATAGATGACAGCAAACAAAAGCACACCATAACAAAAAAAAATCAAGGAGATGTCTCTGGTGTCAAAATTCAAAACAGAGACCTGACAAAATACCAAGATTTCCTCCAACATGTAGACAGCAAGACTGCATCATTTTATTTTTATAGAAACAGACATGGCAGTGTTTGTACAACTCTATAAATATACTAAAAACCATTGAAAAAGCATATGTCAAATGGATGAATATTATGGTATACAAATTATATCTGAATAAAGTTGTTTAAAATATAAATATGTATACATATATATGTATATGTGTATGTATGTGTGTAAATTGATATATATATATATTAAGTCATCACAAAAGTTGAATGTATGGCCAAAAACATTCAGAACAATCTTAGGGAAAAGATACCAAGGTGGAAAAAGATCAATGTAGATAGACTACTGTGGCCTCAGGGATCTAACAAACAGAAAAGAAAACACACAATAACACACACAAATACAGAGTTAATCTATACAGTTTACATTCTACTGCTGCTTCAAGTGGTGTAAAAAAAAATAAAAACAAAGACAAACAAAGGAACACAAAAGCCCCTGATGATTAATTTTTAACTCCATTTGATTTCTTTGCTACAGAAGCAGATAATTGTAAAGTTCAGGAAGACATCACAAGACGGTAGTGGGAATCATTTCATTCTAACCTTGAAATATGGTAAACACCCTGCAGGTAGTTATGGTACAGATTATTTTAAGTAAGAAGACTTAAAACCATAAGAAAAAAACAATTTAATGTAGAATACCATAGTTCTTCTATCTTATAACTAATCTAACGCCCTCACTCCTCTGCATTGATATTTATTTTCCTAGTTCTTCATACCGGAAGTACTGAAATCATTTTAGACACATAAATGTTTCCCAAAGGCATATCTTACCAGAGAAAGTAAATTTTCCTTGAAGATAATAAAGCCCAAATTTAAAGTCCTTCACTTCCATGGCCCACCATAGTTTCTGAAAGAGACACTAGTCCTTTATCTAATGTCATCAATTCATTGAGTATTTAAGATTTGTCAAGATCCATGAAAAGTTCTAGCACTCAAATATCTCAAAGCATATCTAAGAAAATATCTGTTATAAAATTTTCAAATTTGATGACAATTGTAAAACTATCCATGAAATTAGCAATCAGCTATCAATAATAAAACTTTAATGAAATAATTTTGGAAAACTATGCTATAGGAAAGGCTGAATTAATGCTCTGTTGTCACTGTAGAAAATGAAAGTATTGAATCACTAAAGTATAAAGAGTCAAGCAAAGAAGATGAGGATGAAGAAAAAAATTACGGAAGTGTGTCAGGTAGTTAGTTAAAATATATTTATATGTGTGATGTTTGTAATGCTTTTGTTATTTCTCACCTTTTTAAAATAGGTAATTTGTGTGATTTATTTTCAATACTTATTCAGTCTCATCTTACTTTAATATTCAATGATCACGCATTTTTTAAAAATGGCTCCCCAAACTGTTTTCCTACAAAATTCTGGATTTTGTGGTGACCCCTCCTAATATATATATTTATATTTTTGTGTGTGTGTGAAAGATTAGCCCTGAGCTAACATCAGCCACCAATCCTCCTCTATTTTGCTGAGAAAGACTGACCCTGAGCTAATATCTGTGCCCATCTTCCTGCTCATCTTCCTCTACCTTATATTTGGGATGCCTACCACAGCATGGCTTGACAAGCAGTGAATAGGTCTGCACCCAGGATCCAAACCCGTGAACCCCAGTCCACCAGGGCAGAAACTGCGAATTTAACCGCTTCGCCACTGGGCCAGCCCACCCTCCCAATGTCTTTTAATTTATTTTGTGGTTTCTTTTCCCACTTGGCTCACTGATTCATCACTTGCCTCAGTACTTCCTTCTTATTCCCTTCTTCGTACTGCTTCTAAAATATATCTTTCCAACACAAAAATTTTATCGCAAGAGATATAATTTAAATTCATCCATGTGTTTCTTTTGCACATGCAAATTTCAAAATATTAAGAGTAATGTGGCCTTCTTTGAAGAAGTATCCGTTAAGATCTTTGAGGCATTTTTTAATCGGGTTTTATTTTTTCTTATTGTTGAGTGTTGAGTTTTTTGTACATTTTGGATAACAGCCCTTTATCACATATGTCTTTTGCAAATATTTTCTCCTAGTCTGTGGCTTGTCTTCTCATTCTCTTAACATTATCTTTCACAGAGCAGAAGTTTTGTATTTTAAAGAAGTCCAGCTTATTAATTATTTCTTTGAGGGATTGTGTGTTTGGTGTTGTAGCTAAGGCATCACCATACACAAGGTCATCTAAGATTTCTTTAATGTTATCTTCTAGGAGTTTTATAGTTTTGTGTTTTACATTTAGGTCTAGGATCCATTTTGAGTTTTTAAGAAGAGTGTAAGATCTGTGTCTAGATTCATTTTCTGCTTATGGATATCCTGTGGTTCATAGATTTGTATTTTAAAGATGAGCCATTTCAATATTTCCATATGTTATAGCTTATATTGTCAGTTTCTTCCATAGTGGGCATTTTTTTCTGTAAAGAATAAGGCTGTCTTTTTAAGATTTCAGGTGTCAGTTCAACATAACTTCTTTTAAAAGATGATACTGCATTTGCAATACACACATCATTGTCAATATTCAAATAGATACAGAAATAGATCAAGTTACATATGAGAACTGGAGAATATGAAAAACTGAATGAAATTTAAATCCTTAGAAGGATTTTTAAGATTTCTTTAAAGATTTCTCATAGTAAATATTTGAGTTCTTTTTCTATGATTTGTGTATTGGTAAAGGTTGTAATGTAAATTGTTAAATGACTTGCATTTTTGTTTCTTGTTAAAAGCTTTCTCATGTAGAAAGTTGTCCTACACTGTGTCAAAAGAATCAGCTGTCAGATTGCTAATGTTTAATACATTCTGAGAATAACTGCCATGTACCATACTAATTTGACCTTTTCAGAACTCCAGATTTGATTGGATGGATATTTCTCTCCTATTTAAAAACTCAAACCCCTGTTGAGAAGAGCTAGAATGGCCATCTGTTGAAATTCAGAATACTAAAAAGGTTGAAGTACACAACCAAATGCTTCAGAGAATGTTTCATAATTAAATTTTTCCATCTTATTTCCTGTCAAAAATTATGAGAACCTGAAATGGTATGAATTCAATTTTCATTATGTAGAAAAGAAAAGTAAGATGAGCTTGTTGTACCATTAGGTGTTATATTGAAAGCCTATATGAAAAGGTTTTGGTTTTGCTGAGATGTCAGGGATTATTCTAAATATGACCACCCTAGCACAAAAGAATGTTTCATTGCTGGTCAGAATGTCCTTTAGATAAAGAACAAAAAAAAAAGAGTTAATTTTGTCCATCATTCAATGCAAAAAGCTTAAATCACCTGTGCTGCAATATTGATCATGTAAACTTATTATATAATTTATAATAGCCCGCAAATTTAGAGCAGGATAAATGAAGGCACAACAGCTGATATAGCAGAAATCAAAAATAATTAGGTTTATTTTAAAAATGCCAAGGCTGATTTCTTGATAGAATTATGTTGTAGTTTTGGCTGCCATAAACAAAGTACCGTAGACTCGGTGGTTTATAAACAAGAGAAATTTATTTCTCACAGTTCTGAAGGCTGGAAGTCTGAGATCAGTACGCCAGCATGGTTGGGTTCTGGTGAGAGTCTTCTTCCAGCCCTCCTTGTATGTCACTGACTCCTCCTTGCATCTTCACATGGCGGAAAGAGGGCACTAATTCCATTCATGAGGGCTCCACCCTCATGACCTAATTACCTCCCAAAGATCTCATCTCCTAATACCATCACAATGGGTATTAGATTTCAACATATAAATTTTGGGGGGATATACACATTTAGTCCATATCAAATTATATAATCAATTATGTGATTGAAATATATGATTTCTACATATTGCACAGCAATTACAATAGGAAATATTATTAGCATAATCATATGCATTTCAGGTTTTCATATGCATAGATTATTGATAGAATTTGAATATAAATTTAGTAAATATAATTTATTTCCATCAAATAAAGCAAAAACAAATGTCATTTAATAATTTAGCAATAATAGATGTTACTATATTTGCTGAAAAATGAAGAAAACTAAGAAATATTGACATTTTTAACAAAAGTTGAAAATTCATAAATATTGATTTTAATTAAAATAACATTCAATAATTCCTGATTGAAATTATTATAATTACCTATTCTTATAAAGGTTCATGCTGAATTGTTTTGTCCTCTTTCATGCCCGGTATAAATCATTAGCTACTTAAATTATAATTGTACGTATTGAAAGTGAGATCAAAGAACATAGCTTTTATAAACAATTCTTATAAAATGTCTGCTGAATTAAAAAAGATATATTTCTATAAATATAATTTAGAACCATTAGTGGTATAAATGGAAACATTCCAGAATGCAATACCCAAATTGACCCAAGAAAAGCTTATGTATGTGTGCATGTACATAAGAATATGAAAAGAATATGATTTGCATATAAGAATATGAACTAATATGATTTTCATATAAGAATACAAAAATGAGACTTCAGACTGCTCAAACACATTGTATCAAATTGAGTACCATAATTCTTACTGTTTGGCATAGCTGTAAACAGAATTTGTATGATTCCTAAGAGAAGGCAATAAATAGATTCAATAATTAACTAAGATGAAATGGATTTTATGCTCTCATATATTTTAGCCCACGATTGTAAAATCTCTGAAAGTCCATTGGCCTGCGCCAGTTTTGCTATATGATATGAAGACAAATTATACCTTAATCTCAGCGAAGACAGTAATATTTTCAGTTCTAGCAACTTCAGACAAAACAAACATGGATAATGTTTTCACTTTAAATTCATAGAAATGCTCTATAAAATATATATTAACATATTAAAATATATAATGAGATTAAAGAAGGAAAGAGAAACTACTAGTTGATAAAAAGAAGGAGAAATAAGCATTTGAACTTACGATATATTGGCATTGAGGTGGGTGGTAACGAATTAAACACAAAAGTACATATTGCAGACTAAAGGCTGGAATTTTCAAGCTAAACTAGGGACATGAAAGAAATATGTTCTTGAGAATGTCAAGAGAGAAACTGGAAGTGAGCTAGTTTGTAAAATGAAGACAGTAGAAAAGCTCAGTGGAAGGAAGGTGGAAGAGTGGAAGGAAGGTGGAAGAGAGGAAGGGAGGACTAGAGAATAAAAAACGCTTGTCTGTTCTAGGTAAAAAAGAGACCATGTCTCTGCCCATGACTCAGGCAGTGACCTGCATGAGTAGAAGTACAAATATACACCTGGGTTTAACGTAATATTTAGTCTTACTAAATCTTTTTCGGTATCTGATAGATATTATTAGAATAAAGTAATAACAAAAAGACTAGAAAAAGAGCAACATGTAAAGCTATTTTTAAGAATGATCATAATTAAAGAAAAATATGACCTTGCATTTTGGAATTTAACAGAATCTACCAAAACTAAACAGATTTCAGTGATTGCAGAACATTAAACACAAAAGAACAATTTTCAGATCAAACAGAAGAGCGAGCACCTACATATAAACAACAGCGATATTGACAACAGTAGTCTCCTTTTGTCAGGCATATTAGAAGCGGGAAAAGAATGAGTAAAATATTTAAAGTGCTTAGAACTATAAGTGTCGGCATAAAATTCAACAGGTTGATGATACTCTTTATCTTTCTCCTTCTTCAGTGCCTCCAAACTCCTTTAATACAACACTACCCACCTATGATAGAAGGGATGAATTGAAAATATGTTTCAATACCCAATAATAATAACAAAAGCTATATATTTATCATTTACTTTTTAGTATATAATGACATGTTTCCAAATGAAATGACATCAAATTTCAGGTACCCTACTCAGAATTTATCATTGGAATTGCTACAAAAATATTTTAAAAGTTTGCTGAATTGATTAATATATAAATATATACATGAATATATAATCATAATATCATATTTGTAGTTAGATTTCTCTTAATTCTGCTACTTGTTAGAAATGTCTGGTTTTTAATGGCAGCAAGAGCTATAAGCAAAATTAGAGATTCTTCTCATTTAATACAGGTCTTCTAGAAATGTAAACAAAATTATTTACTTATACAATAGCAAGTAATACACATAATCATGAGTTTAACTCCTATAATCAGAAAATTCAGGAGTATAAAATACATGACAAAGTCCATTGAAAATCTTTGCTGAGAATAGAGTATGCAAAGACAGTTATTTTTGCTTTAAAAATGGTATAAGATAGGGGCCAGCCAGGTGGTATAATGGTTAGGTTTGAGCGCTCTGCTTCAGTGGTCTGGAGTATGCAGATTCAGATCCTAGGTGCAGACCAACACACTGCTTGTTGAGCCATGCTGTGGCAGCGTCCCACATACAAAATAGAGCAAGATTGGCACAGATGTTAGCTCAGAGACCATTTTTCTCAAGCAAAAAGATGAAGATTGGCAACAGATTTTAGCTCAGGGTCAATCAACCTCACCAAAAAAAAGAAAGTATAAGATAGTGGTCTGATCTTATTCTGAATCTGAAAAAAGTAAAAATTATGTAAATAAATCAATTTTAAGCACTTTGAATTAATAATTATTAATTAATAGCATTAGTCAATAATCTAATTAATTAATTAATGATGGGATGATTCTTTTCTACCTGCTATACATTTTCAGCTGTTAGGAAATGGATACTGGACAAAGTTTCAGCATTTTGCTATTTGTATTTCCTTTCATAGCTCCATTCTTACCTCTAGAATTATTTCCCTTCAGTCTGAAAACGTACTTTGATATTTCTTTTAGTGCAGGTTTACTGTTGTTAAATTCTCTCTTCTTTGATTGCCTGATAGATTTTATTTTCTTCTCAACACTTAAATTTTTTTATCCAATGTCTTCTGGCTCACATTCTTACCCCCTCACTTCCTTCTAATGTAACATGTTTCCATCTCCATCCAGAGCTTCTTTCAAGATTTTCTTAGAGTTCCCCTCTAATTTGGAAATGTTTCCACACAGCCATTAATTCTCAAATTATTTTTCTTCCTCTCTTCATATGGGAAATCACTAACTTAAAGTTAAGCCCTTCAATATTGTCACACTGATCCCTGAGTAACTGGTGAATTTTTTTCTGAGTAACTCTTGAAATTTTTCTCTGCCTCAGTTTGGATAATTTCTGTTGTAATATTTGAATATGTTAAGTTTGCAATGAATATTTAAATAGAAAGGCTGAGTAGGTAGTCAGGAATTTAGGACTGAAGTCTAGGCAATAGATAGACATTTCATTGTGAACTGAATTTACACGGTATTCAAAATTTGGTAGTGGATGATTATCAAGGGAATGAGCATAAAAAGAGAGAGTTCGCCCTAGAGAACTCCAAAAATAAGAGATTGGGAAATCAAGAGGAAGCTGCGTAGGAGATTAGTAAGTAAAGTAGGAGGGGTGTGTGGTGTCATGAAAGCCAATGATGGGGGAGTGTTTCCTAGGGAAAATAGCAATCATCTGAGTTGAATGATACTGATTCAACACAGAAGAAAATACTCAGAATATACTATTGGACTGACATAGAAATTTTTAGTGACACTGACAGGAGCAGATATGATGAAGTGTGGGCATGAAGATTGCAATGACTATTAGAAAGAATAAAATAAAGGCAATTTGAAATAGGTAATAAATATCTCTACCCTGGCAACTTCACATACACATGCACACATATTTTATTCCCATACATATTTCTTTTACGTATTTTGGAAAAAAATATATATATACACTAGACAGAATAATGGCTCCTAAAGATATCCATGTCCTGATCCCTGAAACTTGTGACTATGTTACCTGACAAGGCAAAACGATCTTTGCAGATGTGATTAAGAATCTTCAGAAAGGGAGATTTTATTGGATTATCTGGGTTGGCCCAATGTAATCATAGAAATCCTTATGAGGGAAGCAGGAGGATCAGTTAGAGAGTGAGTTGAAGATGCTATTCTACCGGTTTTGAAGGTGGAAGAAGGGACTATGAACTAAGGAATGCAGGCCACTTCTTTAAGCTAGAAGAGGTAAGGGAATGGGTTCTATCCTAGATACTTCAGAAGGAACACAGCCTTGCTAACTCCTTGATTTTAGGTCAGTGAAATACATTTCAAACTTCTGACCTTCTGACCTCTAGAACTACAAGATAATAAATTTTTGTTGTTTTAAGTCACTAGGCACGAGGTAATCTTTATTTTTACCACAGTGGTAGCAAACTATAAAACACATAATTAAATAATACCTTTGCATATACCTAGGGTTCAGTATTATACTCAGTATATAAATTCTAAGTATTATTATATAAACTCTGATCTTGAGTATCTAATTCTTTGGTGGTCAGATAATTTTAACTGGGACTTACCTCATGAAGTTGTCATTTGGGATTTAAAGTCTGTAACAGTTGTACACCATGTCCTAATACTTATATAAGATATGAAGTGTTGAAGAACTACAGAGAACATTGTACAAGATTTACAAATCCAAATCATCAATAATAATATAACTTAAATGCATTTAAGATTTTGTATCAGAGATTCTATTCTATCATAACATGTCAAATAAAAGATATAGATATGGAACAACACTTTACTTACACAAAGAGGGGGAGCAAGATTAGCATCAGTAGTGGGCACGGTTTCCCCATGACCTGCAGATGTCTCCTAACAGTCCAGGGAGAACAATTTACCTAGGCATACCCTTCCTGTGTCGCAGTAGAGAGACGAATCCCCTGCCCACAGAGGACAGATATAACAGTAGGGTTGGCCAAGTGCCATACGATACACACTCTTCAAACGTTAGAAAAGAGCACTCTTTGAGCCTGAAACAGAGACAGATATTCCACACAAGGCAATAAGCCTGGCACAGGCTGTGTGGGCTCTTTATCTCTCAGTAAGAGAGTGTTCAAAACTCCAAGTAGGTGGCCGAGTGGGTACAGAAGATGGCACACAAGACTACCTTTTCCAACACCATGCCGTTTGGAAAAAGATTTTTGCTTTATTAAAGAGAAAATTGAGACTATCAGGAAGAAATCTCAAATCTTATTTTGCTACTAATCCAAATGTCTTTCTGTTCTTATCTCCTTATTTAACTATGAATGGAAGAAGTAAAATTCTCTGCATCTCTTAACTATTCCTATTTCTTCTGAGATCTTAGTCTATCAATTATCTTTTGTCTCCTTTTTCTTCCTTTACTACCTCTCCATTGACACATTCATTAATACTGTTAAGATAGAGGAGATTTGGGTCTATAGCCACGTTTTTCACTTTCCTTCAGAGTCGAATGATATTTGTCAACCTCTGAGCCTCATCCCTATCTACAAGAATCCAACATCTGAATCCACAAATCCACTGACAGTCTTTTCACTAAATTCAACTTTTGGAGGTAATTGACAAAGTAATTCATATGATTCAGTTTTTTTCTATTTTTAACAGCCTCTCCTCTGCACCTCACAGATAAATGCAAACACTGGCAAACGATTCAATATCAGAGCAATTAGATTGCTTAAGTAACAGATCTGCCCTGCTTACTCTTAAAGTGGCTAATAAATAATTCAATGTTTCATCTCATGCTTTCATTTTCCTTTGTTGGTCTAGCCCATGTGCCACCTATTTGTGTGTATGTATAGAACAGCGCATGCTGTCACCATGTACAACAAGCTTTAGGAAGACAACTAAAAGTCTACGTTGTAAAACCTCAAGGAGCGTTTGAAAGCACAATAATAAAGCACAGGAGAAATTTTTAGAGAATGAAAATATTCAAGTAATTGACAAAATGTTTTTGGAAGTGTCGGGAAGCTGTTGGCTGAGTTCCGGAAATTCCATAATAATTACACCTGCAATCGGATAGATTACTGCAACCTTCTTAAACACTGATTTTAACAGGTTGTAGGGTTACAGTTCCAAATAATTTGGTTGCGACCCAGATACTAGAGTTAGAAATACTGAGAAAAACCAAATGATTTGCTTTCATCAGCTAGGAGATGCATGGGTATATATCTACTCAGCTGAGCAGTAAGGTTATTGTAATCATGTCAAATAGGTGGACTGTGCTTGAACTATCGGAGCTAGTTCAATTTGCTCCATTATAATTGCTTACATAATATCTGCAATGCAGCAGACAGCTTAGAGTAAATTGTCATTTTAGGATCTGGCCCTGATTCCACAACTCATAATTTCAAAAAAATGCCCTCTAGGTATATACTAAGTGGCATGTGGTTTGATCTATTTCGGAGGTAGACAAGAGATGTTTATAAAATTTAGAAAACATTTATCTGGGACATGAAAACCTTTTTTAGCAACTGTATAGCTGAACAACAACAATAAAACTTTATTTCAAAAAACAGGTATTATGCCTTAATTGTTTTGTTAATGTACAGAAAATACATATCAAATATATTTAATACATATTTTTGACATATTATATTATATTAAAAAATCTTTGATCTCTTTTGTTTTGCCACATTTTCAAAACAATCACATTGTTCTTTCAATATCTTACCCATGAATTCATAGTCACTATTTCATTGAAGAATTGCCAAGAAATAACCAAGATCATAGTAAATGCTTAGAAAAAATGCACTTCAAGTATTTTATATTCCCAAACTTTTAAAAAAGAGGACAACCATTCTGCTGACTCATTTAAATTACTCCTTGTTAAATGTCCAAATTGTTTATCTAGAAATATATTTGTAAATCAACCCATTTGTCTAAAATACACTTCATTTAGTTAAGATAAATACAAGTTGTAAAATTTGTATCAAAATATTTAATGATAAAACATCACCATGAGAAGTAATTAAATGTTAAACAGTATTTTAAACCTAGGTATATGTTACGTAAATTAGCATTAAGAAACATCTTTCCTTTTGTTAGAAGTGTCAGAATTTTCTGTTCTATATGGTAAATACAAGAACTATTGTCTTCTATAATTAACTGTTCTTCAGACTCTGATCATCACGTGCGTAAGAAGCTTGGCTCTTGAACAGTTATTGGCATTATAAAGAGTATAAAGTATCAAGAAATCCAAGAACAATTTCATATGATACATGCAAATTTTCTTCACCAGTTGTTACCCTGATAAATTGATTTTCCAGGAGGAAAACTTCAAGAGGATAGGCATGTATACGTATTTACTCATTGGGGCATCTCTAGCACGTTGAACAGTGTGCAGCTAATGATAGGCATGCACTAAATATTTTTTGATCAGTTAATTTGAAATAAAAAATAATCACAAGTGCATAGAGTTGATTTATAATAATTATTTAGATGATTGTAACATGATTTAAAGAAATGCTCAGAATTATTGTGTATTTTTGTCAATATACACACAAAACCAAAACTTTATAAATTATAGAGCAAAATGATCAGAAAATGTACATAAATATTTATGTTATGTGAGTATGTTTTCTTTGGACCAACTTATCTGAAACATAAAGGTAAACATTATGTAAATTTGAAGTAGTCTGTTAATATCTTGAGCTAGAATTCATTTTTGTGTGGAATTAAATATTAAAAATATTTATGCTTTTTCACTCATTAATTTGATTTTTCTTTGAATATCATCATGGTACACAGTTCTCTATTTTTGTTTTTGCAGATTAAAAAAACCACATTTATTTGTTTATTTTTAATTGAGGTAACATTGGTTTATAATGTCATATAAATTTCAGGTGTATATCATTATATTTTGACTTCTGTGTAGACTACACCGTGTTCAACAGCAAAAGTCTAATTTCCATTCATACCATACAAAGGTCCTCCTTTACTCCTTTAGCCCTCCCCACATCCTTTCCCTCTGGTAGCCATCAATCTGTTCTCTGTATCTACGTGTTTGTTATTGTCGTTTCATCTTCCACATGAGTGAAATCTTATAGCATTTTTCTTTCTCCACCTAACTTGATTGCTTAGCATAATACCCTCAAGTCCCATTCATGTTGTTGCAAATGGCACGATTTCATCATTTTTATGGCTGAATAGTATTCCATTGTGTGTGTGTGTGTGTGTGTGTGTGTGTGTTCTCTGTGTGTGTTCCATTCATCCATTGGTGGGTAGTTAGGTTGTTTTCCAGTCTGAGCAATTGCACATACTGCTGCAATGAATATAAGGGTGCATATATCTTTTTGATGTGGCATTTTCGTGTTCTTTGGATAGATACGCAGAAGTGAAAAAACGGGATGATATGGTAATTTTATTTTTAATTTTTTGAGGAATCTTCTTATTGTTTTCCATGGTGACTGTACCAATTTACATTACTACCAACAGTACACAAGGGTTCCTTTTTCTCCACATCCTTGCCGACATTTCTTATCTATTGCCTTTTTAATGATAGCCATCGTAACAGGGGTGAGCTGATATGTCATTACGGTTTCGATTGCATTTCCATAATAATTGGTGATGTTGAACATCTTTTCATGTGCCTGCCAGTCATCTGTATATATTCTTTGGAAAAAATGTCCATTCAGATCCTCTGCCCATTTTTTAATCAGGTTGTTTGTTTTTTTGTTGTTTAGTTGTATGAGTTCTTTATCTATTTTGAATATCCGCCCCCTGTTGGATATATGACTTGCAAATATCTTCCTACAACTTGTAGGTTGTCTTTTTCATTTTGTTGATGGTTTCTTTTGCTGTGCAGAAGCTTTTTACTTTGATGTAATCCTATCTGTTTTTTTGTCTTGTTTCTCTTGTCCAAGGAGACATATCCAAGAAATTGCTGCTAAGACCAATGTCAAAGAGCATACTTGCCTATCATTTCTTCTAGGGGTTTTATGGTTTCAGGTCTAAAATTCAAGTTTTTAATTCATTTTGAGTTCATTTTGTGTATGGTATAACATAGTGGTCTACTTTCATCCTTTTGCATGTGGCTGTCCAGTTTTCCTAACACTATTTATTGAAGAGACTTCCTTTTCTCTGTTGTATGTTCTTGGTTCCTTTGTAGAAAATTAGTTGTCCATAAATATATTGATTTATTTCTGGGCTCTCAATTTTTGGTACACTGATCTGTGTATCTGTTTTTCTGCCAATACCGTGCTGTTTTGATTACTATAGCTTTGTGATGTATTTTGAAATGAGGCAGTATGATGCTTTCAACTTTGTTCTTTTTTCTCATTATTGTTTTGGCTAATCATGGTCTTTTGTTGTTCCATATAAATTTTAGGACTCTTTTTACTATTTGCATAAAAATGTCATTGGGATTTTGACAGGGATTTCATTGAATTTGTAGATTGCATTAGTAATATAAACATTTTAACTATGTTAATTCTTCCAATCCATGAGCATGGAATATCTTTCCATTTCTTTGTCTTTAATTTCTTTCAATAATCTCTTATAGTTTTCAATGTACAGGTCTTTCATCTCCTTGGCCAAATTTATTCCTAGGTATTTTCTTCTTTTTGTTGTTATTTTAAATGGGATTGTTTTCTTGATTTCTCTTTCTGCTAGTTTGTTGTCAGCATGTAGAAACCCCATTGATATTTGTATGTTTATTTTGTACCCTACAACTTTACTGTATTTGTTTGACATTTCTAATAGTTTTTTGGTGGTTTCCTTACAGTTTTTTATATATAAAGCCATGTCAACTGCAAATAGTGACAATTTTCTTCCTTTCCAATTTGGATTCCTTTTATTTCTTTTTCTTGCCTAATTGCTCTGGCTAGGGTTTCTAATACTATATTGAATAAAAGTGGTGAGAATGGGCATCCTTGTCTTGTTCCTGTTCTTAGAGGGATAGCTTTCAGTTTTTCACCTTTGAGTATGATGTTAGCTGTGAATTTGTTGTATATGGTCTTTATTATTTTAAGATACTTTGCTGCTATACCCTTCTACACCCTTCCTTTTACTCCTCAATGTTATCATAAATGGATACTGTATCTTCTCAAATGTTTTCTCTGCATCTCTTGAGACAATCATGTGATTTTTATTCTTCATTTTGTTAGTGCGGTGTATCGTATTCATTGATTTACAGATGTGGAACCATATTTGCATCCCTGGAATAAATCTCACTTAAACATGCTGTATGATCCTTTTAATGTCTTGTTATATTCAACTTGCTACTATTTTGTTAAGGATTTATGCATCTATGTTCATTAGCGATACTGGCCTGTAATTTCCCTTTTTTGTGGTATCCTTGTCTGCTTTGGCATCAGGGTAATGTCAGCCTTGTAGAATGAATTAGGAAGCATCCTCTCCCCTTCAATTTTTTGGAAGAGTTTGAGAATAAGAGGTATTAAATATTCTTTGAATGTTTGGTAAAATTCACTGGAGAAGCTGTCTGGTCCCGGACTTTTGTTTTCTGGGAGGTTTTTGATTACTATTTCAATCTCCTTACTTGAGTGGTCTATTCTTCTTGATCCTGTTTTGGAAGGTTGTATGATTCTAAAAATTTATCCATTTCTTCTAGGTTATCCAGTTTTTTGGCATATAGCTTTCCATATTATTCTCTTACAATCCTTTTCATTTCTGTGGTATCCATTTTAATTTCTCCTCTTTCATTTCTGATTTTTTTTAATTTGAGCCTTCTCTCTTTTTTGTTAGTGAGTCTGGCTAAAGGTTTGTCAAAGGTTTTGTTTAACTTTTCAAAGAATTAGGTACTAGTTTCATTGTTTTTTTCTATGGTCTTTTTAGTCTCTATTTCATTTGTTTCCACTCTGATATTTTTCATTTCCTTCCCTCTACATGCATGATTGTACTGTTGATTTGAAATTTTCTTATTTCCTGAGGTAGGAACTATTAACTTTCCTCTTAGTATTGCCTTTGCTGCTGCCCATAGATTTTGATACATTATGTTTTCCTTTTCATTTGTCTCCAGGTATTTTGTGACTTCTCTGTTGATTTCTTCATTGATCCAATAATTGTTTAGTAGCGTGTTGTTTAGTCTCCACATATGTGTGACTTTTCCAGCTTTCTTCTTGTAGTTGGTTTCTAGTTTCATAACGCTGTGGTCAGAAATGATGCTTTGGAGCCGGCTCCGTGGCTGAGTGGTTAAGTTTGCATGCTCCGCTGCTGCGGTCCAGAGTTCAGATCCTGGGCGCAGACATGGCACCGCTCATCAGGCCACGTTGAGGCGGCATCTCACATCCCACAACTATAAGGACCTGCAACTAAGATATGCAACTGTGTACAGGGCGGGGTTTGCGGAGATAAAGCAGAAAAAAAAAAGGTTGGCAACAGTTGTTAGCCCAGGTGCCAATCTTTAAAAAAAAAAAAAAAAGGAAAATTTGGCAACAGTTGTTAGCCCAGGTACCAATCTTTATTTTAAAAAAAAATGATGCTTAGTATGATTTCAGTCTTCTTAAACTTATTGAGACTTGTTTTGTTTCCCAACATACTGTCTATCTCTGAGAATATTCCATGTGCACTTCAGAAGAATGCGTATTCTGTTATTTTTGGATAGAATGGTCTATATATATCTAAGTCCCTCTAGTGTAATGATTCATTTAAGACCAATGTTTCCTTGTTGATTTTTTGTCCAGTGATCTATCCATTGATGTAAATGGAGTCTTAAAGTCCCCTACTATTGTTTTGTTGCTGTCAGTTTCTCCCTTTAAGTTTGTTAATAATTGTTTTAAATATTTTTTGTGCTTCTATGTAAGGTGCATATATATTAATAAATGTTGTGTCTTCTTGATGGATTGTCCCCTTTCTCATAATATAATGTCCATCTTTGTCTCTTCTTAACTTTTTTAGCTTGAACACTAGTTTGTCTGATATAAATATGGCTACATCTGCTTTCTTTTGATTGAAATTTTCTTGCAGTATCATCTTCCATCCCTTCACTTTGAGCTTATGTTTGTCTTTAGATTAGTGAATTCAATCCATTTACATATAGGATGATTATTGATTTATTAGGACATAATGCTGACATTTTGTCTTTTGTTTTCCAGTTGTTCTATATTTCCATTGTGTCTTTTTCCTTATGTTTCTGTCTGTCATTTCAGTTTGGTGGTTTTATGTGTTGTGTTTCACGGTTTCCTCTTTTTTATGTTTTGTAACTCAGCTCTGAATTTTGGTTTTGTGGTTATGATGAGGTTTGTATAAAAGATCTCATAGGAAAGATAGTCCTTTTCCTGCAGAAATCATTTTATCTTCATTTACTTGTGCAGGTTTTGTCCTTTTATTCTGCCCTTTTTATATTTTCTTGTCACAAATTATTATTTTATGTATTGTGAGTTCATTACCAAAGTGAAGTGGTTATAGCTATTTTTAATGCTTCCTTTCTCTTTAGCATTTATGTTATAAATGTTTACCAGCTTGTTCTGATATAGAGTTGCAATTTTCTGGTTCCGTCTATTTGTCACCTTGCTAAAGCTTTGTATACCTTTGCCATTTTCATTTTAGACAAGAGAGCTCTGTTCAGCATTTCTTATAAACAGGTCTAGTGGTGATGAACTCCCTCAGCTTTTGTTTCTCGTTCATATCTAAAGGATAACTTTGCTGGATAGAGTATTCTTGGCTGACAGTTTTTACTTTTCAATATTTTTAGTATATCATTCCACTCTCTCCCGGTCTGTAGAATTTTCTCAGACACCTGCCAATAGCCTACTGGAGGTTTCCTTGTAGGTTATTTTTTTCCCCCTAGCTGCCTTTAACATTCTTTCTTTGTCATTGGCTTTTGACAGTCTTCTTATCATGTGTCTCGGTGAAGGTCTTTATGCTGACATAATTGTGTGTTCTATTAGCTTCATGGATTTGTGTATCCACTTCCTTCCTGAGGTTTAGAAAGTTCTCAGCTTTTATTTCTTTCAATAAGTTCTCTTCTCCCTTCTCTCTCTACTCTCCTTCCAGGATACCCGTTGTCCTTAGGTTATTCTTTCCAATGGAGTCAGATAATTCTTGTAGAATTTCTACATTAAAGAAAGCATCATTTCTCTCTCCTCTTCTCTTGGCATCATTTTAGGTTCCTATCTTCAAGCTCACTAATTCTCTCTTCCCTATGGTCTGCTCTATTTCCAATGCTTTCTAAAGCATTTTTCATATTATGTATTGAGTACTTCAGCTCCGGAATTTATGCTTGAGTCTTTTTTTAGAGTTTCAATCTGTTTGGTAAAGTACTCCTTCTGTTAATAGATTTTATTCCTGAGCTCATTGGACGGCCTTTCTGAATTTTCTTGTAGCTTGCTGAGTTTCTTTGTGATAGCTATTTTGAATTCCTTATCAGTTAGTTCACAATATTCCATGAATTCATGTTTGGTTATTTTCTTTTTTTTTGTTCTTTTCTTTTTTTTTTTTTTTTGAGAAAGATTAGCCCTGAGCTAACTACTGCCAGTCTTCCTCTTTTTTTTGCTGAGGAAGCCTGGCCCTGAGCTAACATCCATGGCCATCTTCCTCTACTTTGCATGTGGGACACCTACCACAGCATGACGTGCCAAGCGGTGCCATGTCTATACCCCAGATACAAACCAGCAAACCCGAGGCCGCCGAGAAGCGAAATGTGTGCACTTAACCTCTGTGCCATCAGGCTGGCCCCTCTTTTTGTAATGCTGTGTAACAGTGGCTTTTTTGGTGTTTACTGAGTTTCTACCAGTACGTTTTTCCTCTACCAGTACATTAATCATATCAAACACTTTTCTTACTTAGGTACAGTTTTGTTTGTTTTGATTCAAACTGTTCAATTGATTGGAGATTAGAGGCCTTCTTTTATTTTTCATTAGATGGTACTACTGCACTAGTTTTTGGTTTCTCTTGCCTGAGTTGCCTCTGGCTATATTTGAGGATCTCCATCTTCCAACTTTCACTGGCTTTATTCAGGATGTCACTAGTAATGGCATCACCATCTGTACCTCTAGGGTCGTGATATCTTGTTGTTCCCAGTGTTGTTAGGGCTGCTGTCTCTGCCACTGTGGGTACAGGGATGGCTGATGCCTCCATCACATCTGGAATCACTTTAGTTGGAAACTCCAGGACTGTGGTGGAAGGAGGGGAATAGTGGGAAAGGAATTGTATTTACAGTCCACTACCTTGCTGTTGCCCATTACCTGTGGTCACAGGCACTGCTGTGGTTGGGATATCTGAGTTCTTTGCTCACCTTTGCTGCTGCTACCAGGCTTTGAGCCATGACCAGGGGACTAGGATCATGAAGTTCTTCCTCTGCTGCTGCTCCACTCCCCATGGATACAGGCACTGCCATAGCTGGCTGGCCAGAGTCACAAGTATGCCTCTGCTACTGCCCACCAGGTTCTCTAAAGCTGAGGGCAGGTGGGTCAGCCACCATGCCAGGGGTCCAGGATCTTGGACATCACCTCTGCTGTCCCTTTGTTTAGCCTCCTCTATGTACACCAATCCACCCACTTTCATATGTACCAATGGATCTCTCTGGTGCCCTGGTGTGTTGAGCAATGTAGTCTTTGTTGGATTTTGGATGTTTTACCCACTGCAGATTGAAGGAGAGAGGCAAAGGGATCCTCTCTCTTTACCGTGTTGATAATGTGTCCCCCACAGTGCTCTATTTTTGATGAGCCATACAATTTAACAGTGAAAATCATTATATAATTCTGAAGGAAATATAATTTTGTGCAAACATCTTCTTTTCTTGTTGAGTATTATGCTCAATACTATTGAACTGTTGGCAGTTGACATATATATGCCAAGTTCATATGGCAATGTAATATATTACTAGTTTACTTTTGTCTCATATTTTCTCAAAAGTCAAAATTATTAAATAAATGGATTGTTTACATTACTATGTTGCCTTTGTTATCACATCAGATTCAAACTAAATTAAAAAGAAATCAATTTTTTGTCTGTGTAAACAAATTTCTATAGTAAATTTTTTACTACAGAAATATATCTTAACTGGTAAAATATTTGAATACAAGCACAATGTTGAATAAGATAGCTCATGGCTACATTACTTCAGGCAACTATACTTATCTGTATATTAACATTTATACTTTTGTTCAATAATGACAAACATATTTTATATGTTTTAATTATAAAATATGGCATGCATAAAATATACTAAAAGTGTTCATGTAGAAGAGAAATAATAAAGGAAATGCACATGTATCATAATCTACAGATCAAGAGAATTAAAGAATTTGTGTACTACACACTGTAACACCTCTCTGCCTTCACACAATAGATTTTACAACATATATTCATTAGTTGCATTCTTTTAAATGTTTATATAAATGGACCTTGGTATATATTTTTTTCTAAAATATTCTTTACTCATCATTTTAGACAAACATTCCCTTCAAGAAATGTAGTTTTATTTCATTATTTTTCATGGCCTTACAGTATAATAATGAATACCTTCTCCATGTATTTAAACTTTCTTGGACAGAGTTTTTGCTATTACAAATAAACCTGTTATTGTGAACACCACCTACTATTTCCTTAGAACATATAAAAGGAGTAGAATAGGTTTACTTATATTATGAACACATTCAGATTTATTTCTTAATGCCTTATGGTTTCTCAAAGCAAGTTTTATTCCAAGTTATAGGTTTACCAGCATTATATGAATATTCTTTGGTTTAGTCTTCTTACAAGACTTGTTTTATCTTCTTGTACTGAATCATGTATCATTACGTGTGACTATGCTTAATAATATTTTGGCTTTGTATATATATTGCTGTATAATTGGAAATTATCTAGCTTTCCTTTGGCTTTCACTTGCTTAAACATACATTTTCCTTCATCCTACTTTCAACAATTAGTGGCCTAATATTTATATGTCTCCTTTAAATGGCATATGATTAAATATTTTTGTTTTATGAAGTTTGAGACAATAGGATTTTGAACTCAAGATTTAAGTCCATTTGCTTTTATTGTGATTTTTGCCTATCTTTGGATTATTTTCTACCTTCTTATTTTGTGCTCTCTCTTTTCATTGATTCTGTTTCTTGTCTCTTCTTTCTTCTTGCCTCCACTTTTTTGAGTTGATATATTTTCCCCATTTGATTACTTTAACTCCAGAATATAGCATGTTTTCTTCTGCATTTATCTTCCAACTGTACCAAACTCGGTACACATTCTGGAAGTTAGGTGCCCAGAAATTGTTGTCTTCATGTTGGAACAGAAAGAATAAATATAGGATAAAATATCATTGCGATTTGAGCAAAAACTGAGGTGAATAACAGAGATGAGACTGAGTAAATTTACTTTCTTCCCTCAGATTATGTTGATTACTTTTTCTCCTTTTTTTGCTTAAAACAAACAAAATTAAAATTATCCGTCATAGAAAGGGGAAACTCATTAAATGTATTAGACCAAGATATATTATAGAATTACTCCATATTAGCTTCAATCATAGTGTCCCATTCACTCTTCCTTGCTTGTCTTGATTTGTCTGTCTGATTCTAACCTATCAGCTTCTGAGCACCAAATCTTTTGAAATGCTACTGAGTAAGAGTTTCAGAAGTCAGTCAGGTTCTAATAGTTCTGTGGCTTCTATAAGATGAGTAACTTCACCAAGAAAGAGTTAAAAATTTCTATTTTATAAAATACCACAGTGATCTATAATAGACTTTAGGTTTTGGTGATGGTGGGTCAGTTAATACAATCTAACCATGTTATTTTATTTTATCTTTGTAAAGATTGGCTGAGGTCTTTTGAAAGACCTGAGCTAATATCTGTTGCCAATTCTTTTTTCTTCTTCTTCTTCTCCCCAAAGTCTTGTGGTACATAGTTGTATATCCTAGTTGTAAGTGCCTCTGGTTGTGCTATGTGGGACACCGCCTCAGCATAGCTTGATGAGCGGTGCCATGTCCCTGCCCAGGATCTGAACCAGTGAAACCGCAGGCTGCTGAAGCAGAGTGTGTGAACTTAACTGCTTGGCCACAGGGCCGGACCTTAACTATGCTATTTTAAAAACCACTGTGAAAGCATCAGAAAGTGATTTCTGCAACTAAGGTTCAGAAGAAGAAACATGGATTGAGTTTTTTATTCTCACCTTTCTAGAGTAATCTATAGACTCCAGAAAAGGGAACTAAGAGACTGAGGTACTAAGCAGAGCCTTATTTGGACTTGGGAAAACATTGAGATAAACATTCCAGTGCACTATCTTCCAAGGTCAGGGGTCCTTAGTAAATCACTCCACAAAATTGTAGTTCTGTTTGGAATAAAAAGATATAGACAAACCCTGCAAGAGATAGAAGCCCAATCTCAAAGGAAAAAACAAAAGACAAAAAGACCCTAAAGGACTAGAAATAAATAAATTTCTCATCCTCATGTTAGGATTGTGTGTATACACTCTCTAAAAGTATTAAAGAAAATTATAAGAAACAACGAATGAACATAATAGGATTGCTTTATATGATGTGAAATACGAAAACCTAAATTCAAGTTCTTAATAGTAACGTTTTTTTTTTTTTTTTAGGAAATGAAAAAATGTTTTAAAAAACAGGTGATTATCCTGTGGGATAAGTTCTATAAAGTCAGGAAACTAGAATACATGATACATGAAGTAATTATCTAAGGACATACCTTTGGTAAGTTGCTACCTGAACTCAAATTCAGTAAACCAACTCCCAAGTGTGCATACATAAATACTGTTTTGCCTTTTTTCTCACTAACATCCTGTTGATGCAAGCAAGGTCATTCCCTACTCTAATGAACCTTCCCACTTTATTTGTCCTTGTGATTTTGAATACTGTACTTGCAAATTTTCCCCTGCAATAAAATAATTGCATATTTCAAATGCCTTTACTTTACTCAGCAAGTCTTATATATGCCGAATTGTATGTGAACTCAGAAAAACTACCGTTTTTCAGTATTTATGGATGAGACCTCATAGTGACGTTATTTTAATGCCATGATTTTCATATTCAGTACCCTGGTTATGTACTCCGGCATGAATTTGTCCCAATTTAACTCAAGTCTGGGAAAAAGACCATGGAATGTGTAAACGTGATGAAGTATGCATCTGGTTCCATGATATCCCAGGAGTACACCCACCGAGTGAGGCAGACCATTGTCCCATTCTGAAGGGATAGAAGTACTAACCCAGCCCACAGAAGTCCGCTAGTTTTGGATTCTGAGCAAGCTTTGATTCTAGCTTTAATCTGTTAGAGGGGCTGCAGCTGTCCCTTTTCTCTAGTAAAGAGTTTAAAGAGATCTTTTGGAGTGGTCTCTCCCATTTAGTGTTCAACAGAATTATTACTCTTATGATTTATATACAGTCATGTGTCACATAATGATATTTCAGTCAATGATTGACCACACATATGATGGTGGTCTCATAAGATTAGTAACATGTAGCCTAGGTGTGTAGTAGGCTATACCATCTAGGTTTGTGTAAGTACACTTTATGGTGTCTCACAAAGACAGAATTGCTTAACGATGTAGTTCTCAGAACATATCCCCATCATTAAGTGACACATAACTGTATTCCTTTAATGTAACTTGACTTCAATAGTGCTAAATATCATTATTTTTTATTTATTTTGATATGAGTGTCTAAAATAATTCTGGTCTACATTAAAGACAAATTTTAGATTTATTTATCTAATATACTACACTTGATTCTGCTTTAACAGAATAAATTATATATGAATACTATTTTGTATATGTTATCTTCATAAGAGCTTTGAGGTCCTTTGGGGCTTTGTTGTAAAGTGAAAAGATGTTTGTAGTTATAACCTCCTGATTAACTGTCTCTATGATTAAATGACCTTCTTTCTCCCCAATAATAATTTTTTTCTTAACGTCTATTTTGTGTGATATTACTAGAGGCACTTCGGATCTCTTTTGGTACACCTTTTCTTATCTTTTTACTTTCATTTATTTGTGTATTTGAATCTAAAGTATCCCTCTTTTAGACAGCATAGTAGTGGATCATGTTTTATTTACTTAACCATTTCTGCCAGTCTTTGGCTCTTGATTGTAATATTTAATCCATTTAATATCATTACTGATAAAATAGGAATTATCTGCCTTTTTGCTGTTTGTTTTCTATATGTCTTATATTTTCCTTTTCATTTCACTGTTTCTCCATTACTGCCTTCTCTTGAGTTATGTATTTTTATGTACCATTTTAATTCCCTTGTTGGTGCTTTTGCTGTATTTTTTGTTAGGGCAGATCTGCTAGTAACTAATTCTATCAGGTTTTTTTTTAATCTAAGAATGACATTTTTTTCTTTCATTTTTGCTGGATATATAATTTTTGGTTGACAACACTTATTTCAACACTAAAGATGTCATTCCACCCACCATACTGTGGATTCCACGTTTTCTGAGGAAAAATATCACCTGCTAATCTTATTGAGGAGTGCTGTTAGGTGATAAGTCATTTTTCTCTTGCCATTTTCAACATTTTCTGGGTCACTGACTTCTTTGTTTTTTAATATGACTATGATGTGTCTAGAATGAATTCCTTTGAGTTTATTCTACCTGAAACTTGTTGCACTTCTTTGATGAGTAGATTAATGTTTTTCATCAAATTTGGAAAGTTTTTGGCTGTTATTTCTTCAAATATTTTTTCTGCTCTTTTCTTTTCTCCTTCTTCTTCTGGAATTTCCATCGTGCATATGTTGGCATGCTTGATGCTGCCCCAAATGTCAATAAGGTTCTCTTCATTTTTAAAAAATTTCATCTTCCTCAGACTATATAAACTCCATTGATGTAACTTGAAGCTCACCAATTCTCTCTTTTGCCAGCTCAAATCTATTCTTGTCCCCCCTTAGTAAATTTTCCATTCCAGTTATTGTACTTTTCAACTCTAGAATATCTATTTAGTCTTTATTTCTATTTTATATATCATTATTGATATTCCCTATTTATGATATATTATTTTCATACATGTCTTTCATTACTTACACATGGTTTCCTTTATTTCTTTGAATACAGTTTTAATAGTTGTATCTATTAAGACAAAAATGTGTTCTCCCTTAGAGACATTTTCTGTTGGTTAGTTTTCTTCCCTGTTTATATGGCATAGTTTCCCGTTTCTTTGGCCATTTGGTAATTTTTGGCAAAAGTTGTTTATTTTAGACAGTATATTGTAACAATGTTATATCAGATATACCCTAAACCATGGTTTGTTGTTTTTGTTAAATTTTACTCTTCTTATTGTTGTTCTTGTTGCCGAATGTTTGTTAGTGATTTTCCTGGGCTAATTCTTAAGATTCCATATTCTCTACAGTGTTCACACATTGAGTTCTCTGGCAGATTTCTTTACAGATTTTTTGGTTGTTCATTTGTTTGTATTTTATTTTTTAATTATTTGCTTCTTTTTTGTTGAGGAACATTAGTTCTGAGGTAACATCTGAGGCAATCTTCCTCCACTTTATATATGGGTCACCGTTTCAGCATGGCTAATATGTGGCGTAGGTTTGCATCCAGGATTCAAACCCATGACCCCAGTCTGCCAAAGCAGAGCATGCAGAACTTAACCTGTATGCCATGGGGCTAACCCCGATTTTTCACTTTTAAGCCTAGCTTCCTAGAGATCATCCCTGGCTTAATAGACTTTAGAGGGCTGGCAATGATGGGTCAGTAGTTTTCCTTAAATGTTTTGCCTGTATTTCTCCGTCCTTGACTAGGGGATCTCTGTGAGAAGGCAGAACTTCAAATTTCTGGCAGTTTATAATACAGCCTTATCTTTCACTTTTTGCTTCCACAGGTCTCAAGATCACTTAGAGGTGAGTTACTGGGACTTTTTCCTTATTTGTGTCTTTCCTGGAAATATATACAGCATCTCCCATGCACACAGTCTTTCATATTCCCCAGGAATATATAGTAGCTTTTCAAAGTTCCCTATGGATGACCAGTTCTCCAGTATCTCCTTTGAAATACCCGTCCAGTCTCTTTTTGACCCCAATTAAAATCAAGACCTTAGGGAGCTGAGTTGTTACCAGCTGATTTCTATTGTTTTGGGTAATACCTTGGGGCTATATTTTTCTGCTTTTGTTTTTCCTAAGCTGAAATCTGAATCAGATCAATTAGCCAACACACCACAGAAATAAAATTTTTCCTGGGGGTTTGAAGTATGGACATAAAGTTTGTGTTTTGGGGTGGTGCTTTTATAAGGGCTTCAAAAGAGCTCAATTTTTTCTGTTAATTGTAAGGTCAGAGGCTTTTCAGGCTACCACATTGGGGAGCTAAGGAGGAAGAGAAAATGGGAATAGCCCCAAATCAAAACATTATAGACTCCTGTGTCTTATCAATGTATCCCCTGGATACAGGATGTTCAGAGCTTTCTGTGAATTTGGTTGATTTCCAGAGTTCTGAAATGGCTACATTTAATTGTTTTGCCAGTATTCTCTTTAGTCTTATGGAAGAATACGTTCACCAAAATCCTCCTTCTGCCTTTCCAGAAATCAATCTATTCCCTTCATTACTAACAAATATGTTATTTTTTTCTGCTAAATATTATACCATATACAACAGTTGATTATTTGATGACCATAATTCAAACAAGATAAACTTATAGTTAAAGACATAATAAAAGATGACAAGATGAGAAGACTTTAAAGTGTGCCTATGTGTGCCATGCATTCTCCTTTTTCCATACATCAAAGTTTTTAAGAAGGTGACCACAAATCAGGTATATATGTTGGATGGATAAAAGGAATAAAGGAAACATTAAATGCAATCTTGAATAAAAAGTTTATGATTATCAGGCTTCCTCCCACTGAAAGGCATGAGTCAACTTACAGGCATAAATTTCAAGTAATTATAGCCTGTCAAAAATTCTTAGTTTCTCAGTATGTGTGTGGGCAAGTGTTGTGGAGTGACCCAGAGTATTATAGTATCTTGAGCTGCCCCAGTTATTCGAATCATTCACTATATCCAATTGCCAGCAAAAACAGATGGCTTCAGTTACATGAACCAGGTGTTAATTTTTGCATAACTGAAAGTATTACACAAAAATATCTTCCTGGTCAGTAAAATCTGTCTACCTTTTGAGCTGCTGGGTTTCAAACACATTCTTTTCAAAATATATATATTATTTTTTAGCTCTCCTATTGTTAGCTCTGCAATACCATTTTTTGCCCTGGTCTTCTCCTAAGTCTTGACTAGAATAAGTGTGAGTGTGCCAGCTATGTGATTTTATTCTATTATATTGCATATGTAGTTGAATCAAATCAAACTCGACAAATCATTTGTATTGAATAACAACAATTTATTATAAAATTACAGAATTTTCTATTTCTTTTGTACATGAAACTATACAGATACGTCAAATAAAATCAGCCTTGATAAGCTAATCACCATCTTTTTAAGGAATTTCCACACACTCATGAATAATTTTTAAGAATCATTAGAAAGTGGCATAACTTCCAGTATTATTATATTTGAAGTAATATATTCTGAGATTATAGGATACTTTGGAGATGATTCAGTACAATGATTTGAACTTACTAAAAATCTTTACAGTTGAAAAAGTGACATTTATTTAGGGTATTGTATACCAGTTATCAATGGATTGACTCAGCTCCAAATTCAGTCTTTCATCTGCTCTTTGATAACGGAGCTGGGCTTCGTAACACTTCTTTGTATCGAGAAAAAATTATTCTTTTTGGTAGCAAGTACTAGAGGGACATTAAGACAGGAAAGCTGGTTTTTCTTCCCCTTCTTTTTTCCAGTATGCTCATCTGGTTGTGCCCTTGTAGAATGTGTGACTTTTTTCAGCTTTGAACCTCCAGCCAGTAGCAAGTGCAACTCCTCATGAGCAACTTCTCCCAGAACACACCCCCCTCTTTCACATAGTTTCTAATGGTAAAGTGTCACCTCTGTGCTAATAGTTTAAGATTGTGAATTCAGAGAAGCTCCCAAAGGCAGCTAATGAATTCCATGGGCACCCCAGCTCCCTACCCAGATGTTCCATTGATGGCTTTCTGGTGAGTTAACCCCCCCACTCACCTTTCTCAAGTCTTCCTGGCAACTTTTGACTAGACAACCATTTCACTACTGACTTTTAAGCAAGTTAACAGTAATCCTCACAAGAAACTTACAGGCTAACTTTCCAGCATCCCAGAAGGCTGTTCTCTGTTTACTATATCACTCTGCAGACTGTGGACCAGATCTTGCTAGCTTCTTAACCATCTAGTAGGGTTTAACCACATCTTATCCAGTGAAGTCTGAATCCCAGCCTGTGGAACAATTTTTCCTTCCAAGATTCTCCCTCTTTTGGGTACTCACCTTCAGCCTTGAAGCATTCTTTAGAGTTGTATTTTTTTATCTTAGACAATTTCCTGTTATTTGAACCCCCTACTAATAATCATTTATATTAAAATTTTCCTCATTCAATTGCAGTTTTTTTCTGTTTACAGAACTCCACCTGAAACATAATTGATAAGAGAAGTCAACCTTGGAGATTGACCCACAAAGATGCGGTTTGAAGAATGTTTTTGTCATGCCTTCTGGCTTGAGTACAGTGCTTATCTCCCAGCCAATAGGAAATGGAATGTTAGTAATCCATTACGTCGCAATCAATCAAGTTATCACGTGTGATTGGTTGTGATGAGTGAAAACTGCAACACATAGCTTGGGAGTGCAAGGGGCTATTGCATTTGACTTTTATGGCAATAATGATAACTATAAGATTGTGTTGCAGAATAGATTCTTTTTAGACCACTTGAGTGCTAACAAAGCATAAAGAGCAATCTCAGGTCCATTAATTTTCAGATCAAATCATGGTACAACAACGAGAGATCCTCCAGGATAGCCCCAACAGAATTCAATATTCCTTGTAGACCAGAGCTATTACTGCTAAAAACAAAACACCAAGTTTAATTTTGAATGTTATAGAATTAAAACTACAGTTGAATACACAATCACATCAAGTTTCTTATGTGAAATTTAGGGCATTGCTAGGTTAGTAATTGGATCCTGAAAATTGGAATGTAGACATCTGTTTGGGCTCAGATAAAACTGACACTGTGAACTCCCAAGTCACTCTGAGATTCACTTGTCAGTGAGTAGTTTGCCTTCTGCTGTCTGAGGAGATTAGCTTTCCTCTACTTTAAAACTTTGTGATAACCTCAACTGGGACAGATTTCTTGAAACAGGGTGACAATTTCCCTTAAGACCCACCACAAGTGTATTCTGTTGCCACTAGAACCATGACTAGGGTAAATTTTACTATGCTTAAGTTGCACACAATCTGACCCAAGATAAAATAGCATACACACAAAAAGGCATTGATAAATATGTGAATGAGGGGAATACCTGTATCCATGAAAGTCTCTGTGGTTGCTCTCTTTAGGATGCAAAGCATAACTGTAGTGGATGTCACCACTGAGATGGGCTCCCAAATTCCAATGGAGATTATGGAATCCTAACATAGTAGAATGCAAGTAACAACACTTCACCACCAAAGCAGATGGGCATTTAAACCATAAAGGGTGGCAGGGATGAACTGGTTGTCAGCATGCCTCGGCCAATGGATATCTCTGTTGTTGGCTGATTTATCACGGTATCTCTAGGGACAAAAAAGATGCACAGTCTACTAGCGTAATTCTTGATATATATAGCAGAAAAACAAAATTCTAGTAACCAAGAAACCTGGCTTGAGTCACCACATCAAAGAGTTGCAGCTTCTTAACCAGTTTCCAGACCTGATTCAATTCACAGATTCAGAGAACCTTAAATGAAGGGGAGATGGAGTCCTCTTGTAATAGCACCTTGCACATTTGCCAAAAGTTCACATTATAAATCCTAACCCAAGATTTCCCCAAGAGGACTTGTAGGAGAGTGAGAGTGCATTGGGGAAAAAGAAATACTCATAACTTTCTGGGATTACTAGATACAAGCTCTGAATTAAAACTG